>NC_085049.1:25966216-26277723 GCF_963662255.1 Cinclus cinclus
CCCTTATTATGTTACTAATTCACATTTAACTCCGTCAGGCCTCTTTTTCCCCGGGGTATTCTGTTGGTGTAATTTTTTTTAACCAGATGTTTGATACTTCGTATGGCTCCAATACCAACATATTGTTTGAAACAACATCAGAAAGAGTTAACTCCCACAAGGAGAAAAAAGGCAAAGTGAGTCCCCACAGCTGGCTATCTCTCAAGAAATCAGCTCCTGCTCTGACGTTTGCTACAGGCAAAGTAAAACAAAGCTCTACCAGCAGTAAATCAATTCCTGTGTGCGGGTACTGTCAAAATGAGCTGTTCTGGAGCTCTCTGATCCAACCCATGGGCCAAGTCACACTGATTTTATACACCCCAGAGTTTTGAAAAGCCATTGTGCTCAGGGAAGAGCTTGGCTGGCTCAAATATGAATATCCACAGGGTAATGGATGTCTTCAGCTGCTGTGGGAAACTTCATTGGGTGCGTTTAAAAACCAGGCCTTCCTGAAGTAAGCTGTTAATTGTGCTTTGCTTGAGATGAGTTTATTAAAATACTTCAGCTACAGATGGGCTTTAAAATCAGAGTTGGGTTTTAAATATAAAAATATCTTGAATGGTTGTTGTTGTCATTTTTTTGTTTGTTTGTTTTTTCTTCTTCCTTGTATATTAAACAGATAAGAAGTAAACCCAAAGCTTTGAGTCCAAACTTTCATATAGCTTTATGCTAAAGCTCTGGGTTGCCTGCCTGGATTTTGGCCTGCTCCCATCTACATCTATTGTATTAAAACAGTTAAAGGCATTCTTCTCTTCCCCCTTTTCCCCCCGCAGCTGTAAAGTACTATCCTCTTCTCTCGAGTAAACAAACATCAATGCTGCCTGTTGTATAAGCCTCTGTTTGGTTCAGTTTGCTTCCCTGGAGTGGCCCATATATCTGTAACTTCATCCAACAGGGAGGCTGTGTAGGTGTGAAATTAAAACCTTTCCAATCAGACAATTTTCAAATGTATAAAATGCTCAGCTTCTACCAGGAGCCTCCCCTGTTTAGACAAGGTGAGTAGGAAATTCAGACATCTGCCTAAGATGTGAGGGGTGGAAAAAGAGCAGGAACAGGACGACATTGGCCTATTTAACTTGGTGAGTTTTTGGAGTCTGAAGACTCTCTAATATTGTGTATTTTCACATCTAAGTTGGATGCTCAATGCTGCAATGGGGTGTTTGTGTTGACCTCTTTGTGGATAAGCTGCTTCTTCTCTGTGCCTCAGCACAGGAATGAACATCAAAATCTAGGACCTAGACATCAAGGTAAAATTTCCCTGCATTAAAATACAGTCAAATACTTCTATAAAGAGACTTAACATCAGAGTACCACTGCAGAAATTACTTGAATATTATCTTCTCTGAAAATAAGTAATAGACTAGATGAGAGCTGAGAAAGGAATATTTCCTCACTTTTACAATGTACAGAGGAATATATGCACCAGGGCAGACTGTCAGTACCAGCTGATGATTCCTGCATCTGGGTCCTGTTTCACATCAAAGCCTATATTCCCAACTTTGGAACAAAAGATTACCAGAGATAACTGATGGAAAACATATCCCAGTTATTGACTAAGCAGCCTCACCTTCACCCTGCAGCTAATTACAAAGTTAAAACTGTAGTGAAAAAACTCCATATTTATCGAAATAACCCATTTAGTGTATTTCTGCTCCAGATAAATGAAGCAATATTCTATTGTAATCTCTGGCCCTGTTTTATCTTTTTCTATGTAGACTTGTTATGACAAAATCTCTTTCATTTTAATTAAATTTTTCCAGATACCATCTTCATAAAACTAGCACTCAGAGAAGCATAATCATTATTTTTAATAGAAGAGAGTTAATGCTTATTAAAAATTCTGGAGGATTGTCACTGCTTACGTTTCCTGTCTGCAAGGAGAAGAAGAGCAAGGGTTCCTCAGAAGTGCTTTTCCAGGGTGATCTTTCTACCAGTTTAAGACCTGGTCTACAAAAGTGGGTAAGGGCTGGCTTATTTTGAACATACAAATCGCTTGGTAATTTCAATGAGATTTATCAGGATGTTTCAATGGGACAGGTTTAAAGTGAAGCCCAAATACTTGACTGCCTTCAGGATATCACTTTTTCTGCAAAACTGGTTATTTCATAGGGCTCATTTTTAGTTAACATATTTTTCTGCTTGGACTGAGATTTCCAGTTTATTCCATGTGTATCACGGGAGTGCTACAAGGTCGCAACTACATTGAGCTGCTGGCACCATCCAGCCTGAGCCAAGATGAACAAGCTTAGAAGTGAAGGAGAATGCAACCTATGCCTTGCTTTCCTTGGGGAGGGAGAGAAAGAAGCAAAGATGACTGCAAGTGTAGGACTCCTATCAATTTCCAGCTTTGCCATGGCAAGCATATACCAAATATTTTCTAAAGTGACCTGAATTAACCTTCTTGTAGTAGCAAAACCTGTGGGCCCCTTTCTCCCCGTGCAGGCAGAGCTGTCAAGGACACAGCAGTCCTGCCTTGCTGCTGCCAACCCATAGGAATGTGTCAAGTACCAAAGGACATTTTCAATGGCCCCAATTACCTGTGTTTAGGCAACAAAGCTGTCCCCTCCTGACAGAATGGTCCCAAATGGAGTTTTGCTCCCAGGCACATCAAGGACAGACAATCCTGCTGCTTTGCCCAGTTCTGAAGTTCATTCTCAGGAATACTCCCACTGATCTAAGGCATGCTAGGATTTCATTTATTGCTGGGAAATGTGAAACCGCCCTGGCTAAAGTATCTTAATTAGGCCATGAGAGCCTGGTATAAAATGGCTGAGATAAACAGGGTCAGGAGGGCACCGGATATTGTCAATGCATTGTAAAGCCTTTGCTGCTCAGCTCAAGCTGTCCAGAACCACATTTCCATGAAATAAAACACCTGAGCCCTCTGTGTGTGGCTCCTGGAGGGCCCCTGGGTCAGCGCTTTTCACGTAGTCAGCACATGGGCAGGGAGCCAGAGCTTCTCTGCCCTCTGGTGCCTTGTGCTGCTTGGACTTTCAGTTTCTTATTCTGGTATGCTTTAAATCAGTCCAGCTTTGGGGTTTGCTGTGTGTGTTTGGGGCATTTTGAAGGGCCTCATCTTTGGTTTTCCTGTGCAAGGGCTGGTGCCTGAATGAGGGCTCTGGCACCTATTCTCTTCATATGGCTTTTCCAGGAAGGATTTAGTAACTGTGGTGACATCAGGAGACTGAGCTGGAAGAATGTGGGGAAGTGTCAGATCTAGGGCCTGTATATGTGTATTCACAGGATGGATTGGCTGGAAGGGACATCGAAGCTTATCCAGTGCCACCCCCTGCCATGGACAGGGACACCTTCTACTATCCCAGATTGCCCAGAGCCCCATCCAGCCTGGCCTGGAACACTTCCAGAGATTGGGCAGCCACAGCTTCTCTGGGCAACCTGTGGCAGGGCCCCACCACCCTCACAGGGAGCAATTTCTTCCTTATATCCAATCTGATATATCTGACACCCCTTTTCAGTTTGAAATAATTCCCCCTTGTCCTGTCACTCCATGCCTTTGTAAAAGGTCTCTCTCCAGCTTTCCTGTAAGCCCCCTCTAGGTACTGGAAGGTGCTATAAGGTTTCTCCAGAGCCTTCTCTTCCACAGGCTGAACAAATCCCACTCACTCAGCCTGCCTCCATAGGAGGGGTCTTTGCTGGTGTCTTTGTATCCCACCGTGTACAAAAGAAAGTGCCAAATCAAATATATTCACCATAAAGGAGTAAAGGGGGACCTCTAGAATGGCATAACGTACATCTGGATGGTAAAACCCCTTTTTTTTTTAATTTGGAGACTCATCATTTCTGATCTCAACAATTTATGTTCAGAAGTGCAATGAGGTTGAAAGTCATAGATCTGAGAGATTAAATCTAAGTGTGAAACTCTCAGCTGGTTAATCACTACCAGCATTGTGCACACTCCTGCAACTAGATTAATATTCTTGTAATTTCAGAGTTAGTATTTGATCAGGCTCTTTTTTCTTATTGCAAACAGTATTTTTTTAAAAACATAGTGGTTAACAAATACCATTACTGAGTTTGCTTGTAATGAGGAGAGCTGTCAGGTAAATTACACCTGAAAAATCATAAAGAGAAATACTTCGATTCTTAGAACTGTTAGTGAAAATTACATTTTTGTTTAAAGAATGCACAGTATTTTTAAGAAAAATAGTCCCCTGCTGGGGATAGCCTTACCTTGGAACTGAACACTTCCACCTGATACTGGATGCATGGTTTGGTGGGCTGGTCCTTGTTTTTGGGCAGTGAACTGGAGCACAGTGGGTTTGTGCAGCCCTCCTGAGCCCCTTTGGCCACCAAGGCGTGGGCTGCAGCCTCTCTCGCAACTGTGCCCTTTTCCAGCTGGGCGTGTTGGGGGAGCCCTGGCAGCTCCACTGTGGTGAGTGCGGGGAGGCTGCAATGGCCTGGGCAGAAGGGACTTCCAGAATGCTCTCTGTGTTGACAGTGGGGTTTTTTTACTGTTAAATTGGTGGTAATTTTCTTATGGAAACATGTGCTGTAGGGGTTGAGAGGGGCCCTCATCCCTGGGTGTCCCTGTGTGCAGGGAGGGCTCCGAGCAGGGCCCAGGCTCTGCTCTGGGGGGGCCAGCAATGGCACCAGAGCCACGGGCAGGGACTGAGCCCAGGGGGTTCCACCTGGACAGGAGGCAGAACTTCTTCCCTGGGCACTGAACAGATTGTCCAGAGAGGCTGTGGGGTCTTCTCACTGGGGATATTCCAGAACAAGCTGGACACAATCCTGTGCCCTGTGCTCTGGGAGGGCCCTGCTGGAGCAGGGAGGTGGCACCAGTGACCCAATGTGGTCCCTTCAGCCTGACCCATCCTGGGATTCCGTCAACTCCTGCACAGCACTGCAGCATGGTCTGCTTCTCATTAAAAACATTAACTAAAGGAGTTACGGCTCCTGAAGTCTGCAAGCCATAAAATAGAAGGGTGACATTTTTGGCGACCACTCCAAGCCCACTCTCTCGGAAGAACGGGCGGCTGTGGGGAAGGGCCGCCGTCCCCTCACGCCCCTCGCTCTCGGTCTGCGCCCCCCGCCGCTGCCCCCGCGGGTTCTAGCCCCAGGGAATCACTGACCGAGGGGCTCCGCAGCCCCCTCCCAACCGGCGGGAAGCCGGGGCCGCCTGCCCGGGGCTCAGCTCCCTGCTCCGGGCTCGGTCCGCTGGCCGGGGCGGGGCGGGGGCGGGCGGGGGCGGAGGCGCGGGAGGCGGGCGGGGGCCGGGCCGCGCTGAGCCGCGCACCGCGCTCCTGTCAGCCCTCTCGGCACCTCAGGGGCCGCGCTCAGCCCCCCGCCCGCCTCGGCCCCCGGGCTCCCCACGGATCGCTGCCATTTGCTTTGATTTTTTTTTTTTTTTTTTTTTTTTCACCTCCGAGGGGAGGAGCGCGGAACCCAGCTGGAAAATGAACCAGAATGTCTGACAAAATGTCCAGCTTTCTGTACATCGGGGACATCGTGTCCCTGTACGCGGAGGGCTCCGTCAATGGGTTCATCAGCACGCTGGGGTGAGTGGGGGCCGGGCGGCGGAGCCGAGCGCGCTGCGCGGAGCCGGCCCGCGGGCAGCGCCGGCGGCAGCGGCACAGGAAGGGGCGGCAGCGCTGCTCGGCGGAGCGGGGAAAGTAGGAAGTGATGGGGAGCGGCAGGGGATGAGAGAAGTTCCCGAGCGGGGCCCGGGCGGCCGCCGTGCCGGCGGCGGTGCCGGGATCCCCGCTCGGCTCCTGCCGGGGCTGCGCCCCCGCGCCGGCCCCGAGCGCAGCACCAGAGCCCGCTCTCTGCCCTCCCCAAACGCCTTCCTACGGTCTTTATATATAGCTGACCTTTTAATTAATTAAGTTTTATCGCCCGTCCGAGAATTTTGGACAAAGACATAAAAGGCAAAACCTTTGCTTTCTTGCTCGTAGTCGTAATCAGATCGTTAAATGCACATCCCTTTATTTCAGGTTTGTGTCCAACACAGTCTGCTTGTCAGTGATGAGATCGTTACGATCAGATGTTTAGCTTCATGGGCATGCTTTTCCCGTGAGCTCTTTCTCTTTGCGAGGTGAAAGTGGCTACTTCACTGGACCGCTGCTTGTTTCAGGTTTTTATTAACAGTGACCGCTTTAAATCACCCTTTTGGAATCCGGGAGGAAAAGCCTCGGCGCAGAATGACAGATACATACTGATACATTTCTTTACGTTGACACATTTTTTAAAACCATCCTGTAGTTAGGCTGCAGTGACCTAGTGTCCCGAGGGTGCAGTGGTTCCCGCTGATGTTTGTAGGAGAGCTGCAGGAGCTTCAGTGACTTTGTGCCACTGTCCTGAAACCTTTGCCATTGGAAACAGTTCCTGTGCTGCATGGTTGTAAGCGATTGGCGAGGAAGGTCAAACTCTTGTAAATATCTGCTACATTAGTGGTACCCTCGGAGTAGCAGTGAAACTTGCTAAGGCAAGTTAATGTGTGCCTGGGTATTCCTGCCGTGTTTGTGTTGGGCTCCCTGCGTTCTAAGATTCCTGCGATGGGGGGACTGTCGGTGTGAAAATGCAAACAATGAATGTCTATGTTAACTTGATGTGCTGCTGTTACTGGAAACGAGCCGGTGTTCAAGGTCTTTTATATTTTTTGAAATCTTATTATTGTGTCCAATCCTTGCTGTTCACTCTTTTGATCTGTTCACAAGTGTTTCTCCATGGCGTGTTCCTCTGTCTCTCAATTTGGCGCTTTGTCTCTCCGTGACTCCCCATGTTGTCTCAATCTTTTGTTTTGCTGTCTCTTACAACTTTAAATTCTGTCTGAAAAATTTTGCCTTCTGCAGCTGTTAATTGCTGGATATTGTTTATTATTCTTGTTCTCCCCAGCACTTCCTTTTTGCTGGCAAGGTCTGTTGTTGGTTGGTGGTGTTGTTGTGTCTCATCACTGGGTTCTGTTATCCGGAGGAAGCTGAGTGTGCCGTGCTTTTGCTTTTCATTGTGTTCCTCCTTTCTGAGAACACCTGCTTGTGTCATGGATGTTCCTGCTGTGTGCTTGTACGACTGTCACTTGAATATGTGTTGGCATTGCCCTGTCACAGAAGTCAGACTGCTGATACTCCCCTGAGTTAACTCCCTCCTCGGAGTTAAGGCAGGACATTTACTCCCGGTTTTATAGAGGAGAAGCCAAGATCCAGGCTTGCCTAGGGCACATGGAAACTCTTTACTAGAAGAAACAAGTGAGCTCGAGCCAACATTTTCTATCTAGTCTGTCTTAGCTGGAAAACCCAGCTCAAGAAAACTACCTGGAATGAGGCAGGAGTTCAAGAATGCTGATGTACTTCTGTTGGCTTTTCAGTACAACTATTTTGTGCCCTGCTCCCTTGCATGGTAAAGGCAGCTGCAGAACCAGGAGCCTGGAGTGGAGAAGCTCTGGGAAGCTTGAAGTCACTAGTGGAAAACTCACATGGCTACTCAATGGGAATGCTGGCCCCTCTGCTGGTGGTACAAGAGCTTGGACTGAAATTTAAAATTGTGGTGCCAAATGACATTGTGCCAGCTAGTGCGATTGCTGCCTTTGGACTGGCTGCGGCAACACAGGAGGCAAAAAACCCTCCTCTGTTCAGGGAAAAAGCTTGGCTAGCTGCATTTTTGGTGCGCAGCCATTGCTGAACTCCTGCACCTTCTGCATTCCTGCAGGTTCTCTGCAAATCTTTGGAAAGAGGAGGCCTCACCTTCCAAAGGTGCCTCTAGTTGGTGAGGATGAAGTGGGGTAGAATTGGGAATGACTGCTTGTTTCATTTGGCTGATGTGAATCCTTGTTTGATTGCTCTTGCTTGGGTTGCTCAGGGTGCTGTTCTGAAAAGTCAACTTGCTCAGTAGCTCTCTTACACTACTGAGCCCACTGGGGAGTCTCCTGCTATTTCAAAAACTTGAAATCCAGCTCAGGGCTAGTGACTGTTCAGCAGAGAGAGAGTCCTGTTTATTTTAAGCTGTCAAAGGATAATTGTTTCTTAAACAAAGCATGAGCAAGGCCATTCTATAAATAAGGTTAAAAAGTGCACAGCACCTCTCCAAGCAGGGCAAGTCTGTCACGTCAGTGGACACCACTCCTTGAAGGGTTGATCCAAGTCAACACATGAGTTTTGAAGGAGATTTAGAAGCATATATAGGCTGTTTCTGGAGTTTTGGAGTATATTTTCCTCACTTGCCAGTGGAGAAATTTTCGTATGCTCAGTGTTCCCAGAAAACTAAAAGCTGAGAGGAAGATGTAGCTGAGCTGTCCAGATCATGTGTTGGGCCACGTTAATATCTACTGTAACCTGAGTGTGGAAATCTTGCTCTGGTGTAGTTTAGGAGGTATAAACCATCTCTTTTTAGGAGACAGAGGATCTGTGGCCCTGTGTCCAGGTGAGCATGGTGAGAGGTGCTATGTGAGTGCAGGAGTGCCTTTCCACAGCTCCCTCTACAAAGAGAGTTTGAGAATTGCTGTAACTACATTCTTTAAGTGGGTTCCAAAGGCTTGGAACACTTCTGGGAGTTGGAAGAAGCCAGTGTCCTTGCCCTCTCCCTCCTTGTCTCTGAATGGTTTCAGTGCTATAAACAGCAGTTGGATGTGAGCATGAAGGCTGTGCTTTCAGCTTTGATCCCTCTTAGTGAGAAGAGGAAACTGAACCTCTCTTCTACATCTGGGGTTAGTGCTGTAGGGTGGGATGGGAGAAGGGAAGTTGGGTACTGCTGCTCCAATTCTTGCTCCTCAGTTTGTATTTTAAAAGAAAGCAGCTTTGCTCAGTTTTGGAAGAAGAGGTGTAACCATCTGTCTCCAGGAGAATGTTCCAGGGTGTGGATCCCACAAGGAGAGGGGCACCTCTGGATTGTGGTAAAGGAGAGGGTTTCAGGCCTCAGCATTCCCCATTGGCTTCTGGAGACCTTTGGATTCTTGAGGTACTCAGAGCCCAAGAAATTCCCTGGGTTTTTTTTTTCTGCTTGGCTTCAGACTTCCTCTGGGTTTGGATGCTGCTTTGAGTGCAGATGAAATGTAGTCTGGCTTTTCCAACCTCAAGGCTTTCTGAGGTTCCTCACCTGCCCTCCTTCCTTTCAAAAAATGAGAATGCTTTTGTATATATGAACTGATAGTCAAGAAAATGTTTGGGAAAAGCAGCTTACATCCTTTGATGGCATTCTGTCATTGCAAGATAGATTTGATACTGGATTATTGAACTGTGCTAATTCTGTAGAGCTTTCCCCTACTTCTTTGGCATTTAGTGTGTTTTGGCTTCTGCCCGGTTGGAGACCTTATGTCCCACAGGAGATGTGTGGCAGGGCCAGGCAATGAATCCAATGATCTCATATTGTCCTAGGCTGGTGTTGAGACCATCTTTCCCAGCATTTTGGCTGTGAAAGCTCTCAGTGATGCATGGTGGCAATTAAAACTGCATTAATCACCTATCAGTACAATGAGGGGAAAAAAATATTCTTACCTGAAGAGGTGGGAAAAAAGAGTAAGTAAGTAATGACAATGGCCAGGATCAGCTGTAGTCTGACCTTGGGGTCCTGTTAGTCACCATGAGAAGCTGCATTCCTGTCTCACCTCCATAAATGTGCTGTGAGAGATCTCCTGGAACATAATTAATGGAGCATGCAGCAGGATCTGCCTGCTCTGTGATAGATGGCTCTGGATGACGAGGGGTGCTGAGACTTCTAATTAGCAGCAAAAACTGTGTTGTAAAATATTTTGGGCTCATTTCCTTGCATGTTATGTTGATTCTTCTTGAAAACTTCTCTTACTTTGTGAAAGTGCTTGCTGGAATTTTCTTGCTCAAAACATTGCAGATTTATTCAGGCTTCTTCACCGGGTTTTTGTGAATTAGTTGTCTTGTTGAACTTGGGCTTCACAGAGGGGTTGACTCAATCATACTCTGTGAAGAGACAAGATTAAATAGAAAGTGCTTAAGAAGCAGCATAAATCAAAATGTTGCAAGTATAGCAAAGGTTATACTTCTTGGTGACTTCAGGAATGGTGCTAAGAGAAAAGATGTAGTGACTGATGGTAGTTCCAAGACACCAGTGCAGTGTTTTCATCAGTGCACTCATTTTTTCAACCTTTCTCTCCTGCTCTTTTTATGTGTTAGCTATGGTTAAGGAACAGAGTATCCATCCTTTAATTAATAGCAAATTTTTCTTTCATGTACAAGCTGGAAAAAGGTAATTAGTCAGGAAGGAATAAAAAGCCTGAAGAAAGTGAGACTGGCATAACTAGAATTAATCATAATTTGATTCTGACACACAGACAATCAAGTAATACCTAAAAGAGAGATGAGAGTATGCATTTCAGCTTTTCTGTGGGAAAAAGTACTTGCATGTTTTGTTTCTGGGTACTTTATCCTCTAGACTGATAGAACCAGTGAAATTTGACAGTTTTGATTGCATGATTCTGATTTATTTTTTAAATACTGTGTAGGATTGGCATTTTCAGGAATATGTTCTCTTGGTTGTTCTGGTCTGAATTCTGCAGCTGCTTTGAATATATGGTGATGTACACTTTTCAGCTGCACAGTGTATTTCTTTTCTGTGATAACTAATAAACTCTATTAGTTGCATTATTTACTGCTTTCATTGATCTTACAATAAATGCCATGTAAGTGGAGATGTAGGCATATAAATACACCCCTGTATCTCAGATTCCTTACTATTCAATCCATATATCAAAGCTCATATCCTCTGTAATTATCCACTCTCACCAGCAATTAGGCACTGCTCCAGCTTTTATAACAACCTTATTTTGATGCTTGTTTCAAATGCTCTAACAGCAGTGCCATCTTTAAATAAACAATGAGACAAAGCTTTCCACAAAGCAGCCTCAGGGGAATGTAGCAGGCCATGAGCCCCAGGGGAAGTTGGTTTGTTTCAGAAGTTTTACTTGTTCACAGAGCACAGCCTCGGTGTGAAGGAACATCACACTTAATTACAGCAGTATGATTTATGAGGCTGTGTGCTTAAATGTAATATCCTTGGTTCAAAGGCCTCATTCTCAAACAGAATTGGAGAGAAAATGGGGGTTAGGGAAAGAACTGATTGATTGATTGATGTGGAAGTAAGTTTACCCATAAGTTGTGTGGTGGTAACTGGAAATAAGAGAGGACTTGGGTTTTGAACTGAGACAGGACACACAACTTCTGTTGTTCTCAGCTGGGCTGTGGGTGATGTGGGGATTAGTCAGGAAAGAGGGGAGATTGTTTGACCTGTGTGACCTGAAGTCTTTTTTACCTTGCTTTTACATAATGAGGGGATTAAACTAGACCCCTGTGTGTGGTTCTTGGTGTCACTAGAAACAACAGTTACCCTGTATTTTAACAGTACTGCAGAGGAAGAAGTCATTCAATCCCTGACTTCCTCAGCCTGGAAGATTGTATCCCAAGGGGCACACAGGCCTTGGCTCAGGTCTTTAGAGCCCTCTCCTGCCAGTGCTGCTCGGCTGGAACCTGAGCCTCTTTGTTGGGCAACAGCACAAAGCTGTGCCCTCTGCACTTCAAAGTCTGGTTTCTGCATGCTTTGAAAGGTCTGCTACTTCTTGGAGCAGAAAAGGGATGTGGGTGAAGCTCCATCACTTTGATACACTTGGTATCAAAACGGAGAAAAGAAAACGAACAGTAGTTCAAGGTTTACTTTTTACCTTGCCTGAGATGTGTTTTCTCACTTGATCAGATACTCATATTTTAATTCCTTTAAAGATATAATCCCCCTTATGACTGATTCCTTTACACTTTAATTTGTTATTTGTAAATCTGATTCCAAGTAATTACTTGAACCAGCAGTTCCACCACTATGTCCATGTGTAGGCACTTCCTGACATGGGCCCTGGTTTCAGCTGTTTATGGTCACCTTGATGTTTAGGACCCAGGGTAGATGCCTGGAGCTGAATATTTTGCTGTGGAAAGTTTCAAGTAAAATGGCCTTTCTGAGAACAGTTTTAGCCAACCCTCCCCCCCCCCCCCCAAAGCACCAGACCAAACACAAAGAAGCATGTTATCTCTGTTTTTTTAAAAACCCCAAGAGTCTTGCAGATGGGTGTCAAGAGTCTTCCTGAGCTGCAGGGCTCTCTGCAGCACCACTTCTCCAGCATGGAGGGCTTGTCTTTCTCTGCCCCTGTGGAGTTTTGCCCAGGTTTAGTTGAGGAAGGATTTCACCCTAAGACTTGATGGGCTGTCATGATACCTGCCTCTTGCTGGGGGGGCAGCAGCTTTACCTGGCAGGGGCAGCTTCTCTCTGCTGGTCCTTCTCTAACCAAGAGCCCTCAACCTGACCTGCATCTGTGTGGGAGGTGAATCCCAATTCCCAGGATTTCCAGATTCCTTTCCGGGGGGGATCACAGGGGTGCTTCAGTTGTCTAGCTGCTTTGTTCCCTATCTCTGGAGAAGTAAAAATAATTTCTGGTTTTAGTGCCTTGGTTCTGTTCAAAAACGAAACAAACTGAGAAATTACATTCTTGCAAGGTAAGGCTTTGGAAATAAACAAGAAAAACACAAGGTTAAAATGTACTTATTCATGTCTGATATTAAGTACTGCTTGAGGTTTTGAGGGGCTGTTTTGGCTGTGGTAGCCAAAAGGTTGTGTCAGGAATGGTCTTGTTGCTCTTGTTGCTGGTTTTGTGATTCCTTCTGTGCCTCAGCCTCTGTCTACCTCTCATCCTCATTTGTTTGTGTGTTTTGATTGCTGTTGAGGAGAAGCAAAGTGTTGTCCAAAGTATGTGATTTAAAAACAGTTCCTGTTCATTGCTTAGTAACAAAGGTAAGAGGACCCTGAAGAATGGGCTATAGGCAGCAGAAAATAATGTGGGGAAAACAGCCTACCCTGTCCTTCCATGCTCCCTTGCTAGATGATGAAAAGGAGGAAGAGAGGTGTGTTGATGAATTTAGGATGAGAAAGGAGCAGAGCAAGTGAGGCTGAAGGAGGGCAGGAGCTGCAGTTACCAAGAGATCTGCAGCCTCTGCTGAGAGAAAATAGCTCTGAAAGCTACTGACAAAGTTTGTTCTTTTCAAAGGGAAGAAGTCAGCTTGCCATTGCCACTGTTTATTTTGCTATTTCAAATGTCTGAGTCCTATACCAAGGCTGGTGAGGTTTCAAACACTTGAATATTTGTTTGTTTTCTGTTCTGAAAGTTTTTGACTTTGTCCAGGAAAATGAATGTTTTATATCACCTTCTCTAAGAGAATGTCTGAGGTAAAATGCCAGTTCCTCAGAAAGAAATTGCAGTTTTAAGATTGTCTGTGATATTTTTTGTAACAACAAAAGTTAGGTAAAATGAATTGTGGTATTTGGTAACCTTCTTCTATAATAAAGTTGGGGCAATTAATTTGAAATGTCTTTTTCGGTCATTGCTGTTGCATGAGTGAAGGTATGGGGTTGAAATTTGTATGAAAATACTTGGCAGGAGGAGGCTGGAGGAGCATATCCAAATGTGGTGGTTATTCCTGTGGGTCCCTTCCAACTCAGCTTGCTCTGTGATTCTGTGATTTGACAGCGAGTTAAGCTTCCTCCAGCTCTTTTTTGTATGATATTAAAATAGTAGTCAAATTTTTTGTTCTTTGACCTCTGACAGATAAAAATCAATGTCATTTAAAAGGAAAATCAACAAGCAAACCCTGAAACAAGGCTCTTTAAATGGAACTCAAAATACAGAAACTTTTTGTGATTCAATGCTTGGGCTTCTTATCTTGATTTTCTCTTCCAGGCTTGTTTGAATTTCAAACATCTTTTTTATTCCCTGCTCTTGACACACACAAGTTAATCAGTGCTGCAGGGGCAGTTGAAAGACACAGAATTAAGGAAACAACTGCTTAAACTCTTAGTAAGCCCCAGATATTTTTAACCTGCTTCCCACAGTTAAAAGACAGTAATCCAGTTCTTAAGAGTAAGTTTTGGGTAGTTGTGTCACGTTGAGCACTGTGTTGTGGAAGATTTAACTTGGCAGCAAATTTAGAGGGAAGCAAAGTTGGATGTGAGCAGTATAGTTTTGTCCTGAATCTTGCAATACCTGACTTGATTTGTAAAATACCAACTCCAACAGCTCTCTTACTTTTACTTGTGAGATTTGCTAAAATATTCTCAGCCACCTTTTCAGTCTAATATTTTTTAAAGATAGTTTTTTAAACTGTTCAGAAACAATAAATAGAGAGGAAGCAAAACCAATGCAATAGGAGAGTTTGGATATCACTTTTGAAAACACTGAGAGCAGATCTTTGTTCAGTTGTGAATGCTGAAAAATGTTCAAATGCATCACGAAGCAAATGTCATTCTTCTGAACAAAGAATAAAAATTTAAAGCCTTCCTAGAAATTTGGACTTTTAAAAATACTTTATTGAAATAAAGCAAAAAAACAAAGCAAAACCAAAATAAACCAACAAACTGTGTGGAGTGAAAAAGGTTAGCTGTATGTTAGTGGTGTTTTCTTTGATGTTTTGGACAATTTTTTGAGGTTATCACATTCTGCTAAAGTGATCTCAGTTTCAGCTGAATGCACTGTCCTTGCTTTGCCGTCTGGCACTGGTGAGGGTGCCAATCCATAAACTCCTGTTCCAAATCTTGACAGAGCTCAGTGGGCTTGGCTCTTTATGGAAAGCTGAAAAGTCAGGGCTTAGTGGAGCATTTTGTGGAATTTCAGTGGAATAAAATAAGGTTTTCCATCAGGCTTGCCAATATAAAAATCAGGTAGGGCAACATCTATAATGCTTCCCAGGTTGAAGACAGAACTTAGTAAGTCAAACTTTACTGTCAAACGGGTTTCCTAAGTCCTGAACTGATGTATAAGTATTTTGATTTTAATGTTGCTGTGACAACTGTAAAGCTGATTACTTCACTAAATGCAGGAAGTCCAAGTTTCAAATGAGACTTTCGGGTATCTCTGCAGATATCCTTATGTACCATTGTAGCATGTTATTTATAAATAATAACCTTGCCTTAAAATCATAAAAGTACAAAATAACATACAGTAAAAAGAATGTTTTAATTTTGGTGGTGAGGAGGTAACAATTTATTTGTGACAGGCTGGCCAAGCTGATTAAAGGGATGGAGCACCTCCCCTATGAGGAAAGGCTGACAGAACTGTGATTGTTCAGCCTGAAGGGAGCTTACAGGAAAAATGGAGAGAGACTCTTGACAAGGGCCTGGAGTGACAGGACAAGGGGGAATGGCTTCACACTGACAGAGAGCAGGGTTAGATTGGATATGAGGAAGAAATTCTTCCTGTAAGGGTGGTGAGGCCCCGGCACAGGTTTCCCAGAGAAGCTGTGGCTGCCCCATCCCTGGAAGTGTCTAAGGCCAGGCTGGATGGGGCTCTGAGCAACCTGGGATAGTGGAAGGTGTCCCTGCCCATGGCAGGGGTGGGACTGGATGATTTCTCAGGACCTTTCCAGTCCAGGGCATTCTATGATATTATATAGTCTTTTCCTCAGAAAAAGTAACACACAAAATCATTGCAAACCTTTGTGACATTATTTCCTGCATAAATGATTGAAAATGTAGGTCCTACACCTGCAAATATGTGGACTTAAACTGCAAAGTTGCCATGAGACAATTTTTTTAAAAGAACCTGTTAAATAGGATACAAATTCAGATTTTTTTTTATTTTCCTGGCTAGATCTTCAGGAGTATTAAAAGGTAGGATTTGATGAAGGAACCCCTCAGAGGCAGACACCTGGCTGTTCAGAGAGGGCACTGCTCTGGTCCCTGGGTACCTGCAGGGTCTGGCTTGGAGGTTTGCTCAGTTTGTGTTAGCAGTGGCTTCTCTTGCAGAAACAAAACAAGGTCAGGACCTGGCAGGCAATTAAGTCTTGTCTGTATTAACTTTTGTAGTTGAACAGGTTTTTCTGTCACTGAAGGCAAGGACCAATGAATGTCCCACACCTCCTCCCCCTGTAATATCTAGGATACAGTAAAACCATGGTATGTAAAGTTTGGTTATAACAGCTCATTTGAGGCCATGCTGTGCACGGGGCTGGTGGAGTCAAACTCATTTCATCTGATCCACTTTCTGTGCTGGATTAAACTGCACCTGTGATGAGGCTGAGGCTGCACTTAATGGAACTGTTTTCCTTGAGCAGAGCTCAAAGTGGGACAGTGCTGGTTTGAGTTTCCAAGCATGGATCTAAAGTATGTTTGAAGGGAAACAGTGGATTAAGGAGTGGGACACAAGCAGAGGAGCCACTTGCACAAGATTGTTGATGCAACCAAAGACTCCAAGTTCTGGGGCCGTGTTCTTTTCTAAGCATTGATCAGGTGAGCTGTTCAATGCATAAATTGTTTTATACTGGTTTATCTCACGGTAATTGGGCTTGTGCCAGTAATGACAAAGCTAGTTAGTTCATTAAGGTTCCTATAGGTCAGAAGTTTTGTTGTTTTACTTTGTGTATAAGGATGCAGAATTTATCATTTTGAGAAAACTCTGTGCTGAAGAGAGTCTTACACTTGCTGGCATTATTGTTATGCTCACCCATTGAGGGGAGCCTTGTTGACTGATAAGTATAATTAATGTTCTTTATTTGTAATGGAGGTGAGGGAGAAAATCCTGCCTCCTTTCTGCAACCTGGTAAGTAGAGCAATAAAAATCACCACCCAAAGCACTTATGCTTGGTAAAGCTGCATAAAAACTTGGCTGTGTTACCCAAGAAATTTCTTAGAAAGAAATTCAGTGTCATCAGGGCAAGGTGTACAGGCCTGAATGAGTACAGAGAACACAAGACAGAAACATCAGTGACAGAAAATCTGCTGACCCAAAAGCAATAAAATGAGTGTGCCACTGAGCGCTCTTCTCTCTGAAAATTGCTGTCAAAGAAGCTCCTGCTGTTTGATATGTCCTGGGTTCAGGACAACAAGAATTCACAAGTTCATGAGTTCTCAGACTCATTGGACTTAACGAACTTAGAGGTATTTTCCAACCTAAATGATTCTATGATTATATAAAACTATTTCCAAATGACTATTGAAAAAAATACCTGACACCTTTTCAAACTTTTCTTTGTGGCAGAAACAGCCCTTAAGTCTTCTGAATTGACATAATTGCTTCTGACTAACAATACTCTGGTATTGTGGCATGGATCCAACTTCCAAAGTGTAAATTTGTGACTGGTATTTGTATGGATCCGTGGTGCAAGAAGCAATCAGAGAAAAGAAAAGAGACCAGAGAGAACTGATATTATTTCTAATACAAGAGCTGGAAGCCTTGGGGGTATAATTAAAGCAATAATAAAAATGCCATCTGGGAAAAGAGCTGGGTGCATCAGTACAAGTCAAAGCAAAGAGGTTTCCTAGTGACACTTTGGGTGATGAAAGTGAAACATTTTATGGGCAGCAATTAAAAACTGTCCAGGCAAGTTAGGGAAATGAGGGACTAATAAAGCCACTCTGAAACAGCAGGGTGGGGTCACTGAGCTGGTCAAAAATATATTTGATGTGGTTCTGATCTATTTTTCCACAAAAAATAGGCGAGGGGAGCTTTGAATTGCTTTGTGTTTGGGCCTCAGCAGAGACTTGACTTCAGGGATGACCTTGCAGATTAGTTACTCAGCTGTGGAAGCACAGGTACGAGAAGGCAAGGGGCAGCTTAGAAGGTGACAAAATAGGACAGAAATTTTTTGACTTCTTTGGGGAGAACTCTTCTTGGTGCTTAAAATTTCAGATGTTTTCATTTTAATTTATCTGAGGAAGAAGTACATAATCAGTACTACGCTGGAGCATCTTGAGAGTAGCTGATACATTTTGCTATAGGAATTAATAGGGCCATGCTTTCATGGGTGCTCATGGATCTGAGAGCAACAGGGTCACCTTGATGCCTCACCCAAATTAATTCTTTGCAGATAGTGCCTTAGGCAGAAGATCAAGGAACTATTTCAAGGAATGACTGCTGAAAAAGCCATCGCTTTTTCTTTCCTTCTCATAACTTGCAAAACCTCCTGAATCACTCACCTGATGAATGTATTGCTCCTGGAACAGATTTCAGATCAGCCAAAAGCTTTCCAAGGAGGCCATTTGGGCTCTTGAAATCATCTGGAAGTGTAGTATCCCCTCAAAGTGGCAAGATCAAAGTTTTCTGATATAATCCAGCAGGTTTGGAATTTAGAAATGAGGTAGTACACAGGTGATTATATTAATTCAGAAATTGTATCATGGCTTTGAAACTGCTGAAACTGGGGATGCTGGTAGAGCCATGGCTGATTTGCAAAATGTATGATTTGGTGGCATGTAAGCAGGAAGTGGAAAATGTTGCAGGAAATGTGACGTTGGCAAGACAGATACAAGAGAGAGAGCCCGGCTCAACAGAGTCTTATGGAGGCATCACTGGAGTGTGTGGCTGAGGAGCTGAGGGTTTTTTTCTGCCTGAGAATCAGTAGTTATGACTGTCCATTGACATAGTCGTGATTTATTTCACAAAATTACTCGGTGTTTGTGAAGGGCACCAAAGGGCACTGCAAATAAGAGAAACTTGGCTGAATGACTGTTGTGGATGTAGAAACAAGAGTAAACCATCTATGGATCAAAGCAGAATTTGGAATTCCAAGTATTTTGCTAAGTCTTTGAGACTGCAGGCTTCCAGGAAAGACACCCTATCTTAGTGTGTCCACAGGTGAGGGTAGAAAGGATCATTATGGACTTTTGCCTTCAACTCTCTTCTTTTATAGATTCAAGGAAATGAGGGCACTGTGTCCCACTGCTTTTGAGGAATTTAAAACAGGAGTGGATGAGAATATGAATTACACTCCAGAAGTTATTTTGTTTCAATTTAGGGTAAATCTTTACATTATGAACAATTTTAGGGTGATGTGGACTGTGTAGAAGATCAAACACTAGGCTGGAAAGGCTTGTTCCAGCCTGTTTGGTAACATGAACATCTCCTGGATGGAATTTTACAGGAGAGCTTATGAAGTCCAGGGGTTGACTGGATGTGAGTGAGACATAATGAATCAAGGAGAATTCAGTCCCAATTGCCCTTTGTGCCTCCTTTTCCTATGTAGTTGAAATATGTGTTAAAATAGTCTGCTCTTGTAGTGACAAGTGCATACACATAGAAGACCAAGTTCATGTCCAGCAAGCTGAGGTGAAAGAAAGTATTTTTTTTTCACTAGCTGCTTTTCATCTATTATCTCAGTGTAGCAGAGGTCATAGAAGAACTCAAGGAATTTTATCCCTTTAGCCTAAAAGGACTGAAAATATCTTGTCAGCTCTTCTTTTCAATCACTTCAGTCCTCTGAGGATAATGAATATATTCACAGGCTTGCCTGAGATATGATATGTCTTCAAATATATTCAAATGTTGTCAGAGTGGTCTCTACACCTTGGTTATGGGCATCTGGATTGGTAGATGATATTACTCATAGAAGGAGCTTTGGAATTTTTAGGTTTTGACTGGGTTTTGGTTGTTTTTATTTACTGGTAGCTGGAGGGATCAAATCTGAGTGCTTGTTTTCTATGGATTGGTAAAGGCACTCATTTTTTCTGTTAAAAAACTGGTGCAGGATTTTTCTCCTTGGCTTTTGCATCCAAAAGAACTGTGGACCTGTGTGTAGCATGGACCTTAAATACCTTCTGTGAGTTCCGAGTCCTTCTCCATATAGAATGGGACTGAATTATTGTGAATGCAATGAGGTGTGGGTTATTTAATCTAGTTGAAGAGGAGAGGGAGGAGGATTTTCCTGTGCATTGTGAATACTGGTAACTCTTTCCTCATGGTTTGGTCCTAGTCTGGGGATGAGGGATTTTCTCTTTGGAGGCTGGTATTCCCACCTTAAACTGACACCTGGGTGTCCTGATGAAATTCTGTATGTCTGGATTTCTGATTCATATTAGCCCTAATGTGGCAGCAACTGCTTTCAAGATGGGATTACAGGGAGTGCTGTGAAGTCTCATTTTACTTCTTCCACCTTGGCTACAGTGTGCTGAGAGGAGAGGAAGTTGGATATTTGTGCCATTCCTTGCAGATAGAGAACTGAGCACTTGCTGGTCAGCTGTTTTCTGGGCACTGTGCTGCCAGAGTAAATCAGCAGAATATCTGGTTTAAATGCCATTGAAAGTCTGCTCTACAGCTATGACAGGATCTCTTCAAAGCTAGTTGGCAGGAACTTAGCAGAACTTTGGTGAGTTAAGTGCTGTAATACTTCCTTCTAATTTCAGGATGACAAGTTAGAGACAAGCTTTTCTGTAGTGTAAACACAGAGCTTTAAACACAAACAAATAGTTATTTTTGGTGCTCTTTTCCTATGACAAAAATTAAACTTGAAAGGTAAAAATAAACAAAAACATGTTCTAAAACCTTTTCAGATTAAAGGTTAGAAAAAATAAAGAACAAAGGCTCAAGCTCACTTCCAATTCACATACTTGCTGACACAAAGCTGCCGTCCAGCCAGATGAACAGCACATTGTGAGGTACAGGAATAATTTGTAGTCCTTTTGAGTAACCAGAGTAGCAAGCAGCATATACATGCAGTGGAATAAATCCTTGTCTCTTCCTCAGTTTTTCTCAGAGATATGTGAATATTTAGGTTTAACTAATATTTGTTTCTATCTTAATGGATCAGAAGAGAACAGTTAACTTCTGATGTCTTATTTAGGGCACTGTACTGGTGGAAGAATTTATATGTGAGTAAACTGTGGTATCAGAGATGATTGTGTCTTTTGCCTTGGTGAATAGTTTTTCAAACCACTGAGGCTGTGGATGTACACTTACTCTGCAAGCTGTTTTTTATCAATGGCTTCATATTACTGCTCCCTATCAAAACAGTTTATGTGAGTGTTTCTCAGCCCTTTCTAAGCAGTATGAGCTGATATACTTAAGCAATTTAGTAGATGATTTGTGCTAACGGGGTTGACTGTTGCTTAGAGACCCTCAGGCTCTGAAAGGTTGTAATGTGAAATGAATGACCCAGATTAATGTTTACTTTTGCCCTTGCCTGCGTTTGGGTCAACTTAGTTCCTTTATTGAATGTTGTGATCTATGTGTCTTGTAACTCAAAGGAGTGTCAGGTATGCTGTTTTATCTCCATCTGTCAAATCAGAAAATAGTGGAGAAGTCTGTTCCAGAGAGGTGCTTGGGGCAAGGCTGGCAGCTAGGATTTCCAGTCAGGGAAGAAGCTTGGGAAGAGCATGTCTGTTTTAGCAGGAGGCCAGACCTTCTGCCAGTCAGGCTGAAGCGTCTCAATGTCCTCTTAAACGGAAGTGTTAATCAAAATATAGCAGACTAATTGTTTATGTGAGTGGATGAGATTATCCCAGACAATGTGGTGCTGTTTGACTTGGAGAAGGAACTGTGTAACCATATGCAAAGCTGCACCACAGTGATAGGCGATTCGCTTTTTGATTAGGTCATAAAATCTGGGGAGGTGATAAAAACGGAGCTGATTTTTGGGTGGGGTGCTCTGCTATCTTTTCACATCAGCTTATAGCTGTGGAGTATTATTTACTATGCACAAGTGAATAGGGAATAGTAGCTGAGGCAGTGGGCAGGTTTTTAATCTTAATGTGCCAGGCAGCAGGTTAAGCTCTTTTGATAATGTGTCCGAGAGCTTTGTGGAATGATAAGGAAAAGGTTAGAATAGTTTTACTGTGCTAAATATTATTGCACTGTGTTAGATTAGAATTTTTTAAATGGGGGTTGTTTGTACCAGTTAGTTTAACTTGAAACTAAATGTGAGCTTTGGTATGCTTGTTTTTGTGTCCAGGTTCTTTTTGCAGTGAGTGTGTACAGTAGCAGTTGCTGCTACAAAGTCTCTATGGGAGCAGGGGTGTAATGAATATAAACCTCAGGATCTCAGGCTTGCCTGTAATTGCATCTAAGACCTTACACTGACATAAAGAGATGGAATACACAAAGCACCCTGAAAAGCAGAATGCCTTCCTTCTGAGAAGAGCTGCTAAAATGTATCCCATTTGCTTTGTCTATGCCGGCCAGAGAGAGCTGACATCTCTAAAAGGGGAAACAGGTGGTTTTCCATTTCATTTCTGCATGGTCCCCACCATCCTGGTTGAGTTGGACATTCAGGAGTAAGGAATGGTGGCTACATAGTCCATCGCCCATCACATTCTAACCTTGCTCCAGTTCCTTCTGGGAGCTGCATGGTCTTCTTCAAAACAGGTAATTTCTTTTCTCTTGTCATCCCTTATATTGTTTCTGTCCCCCTCACTCATGCCTTGGAGCCCTGTGCCTTTCCCACACCTTGGATTATGCCCTTCTCACCCCCTTGCTGCTTGAGGGCATCAAGAATTTCTTGCAGGACAAGCTAAAACCCTGTATGCTGCAGCCAGGGCTCCGCTCTGCGTGCAGAGCAGCTGATCCCAAGGCTGTCCCTCTGCCATGCCTCCTGCCCAGCCTGCCAAGCAGCTGCTTGCCCGGCACTCTGACAGGTCCTGCCGGTGAGTGGAGAAGGGGAAATGTTATTTTTTCCCATGTATACAATGAAAGGAAGCGCTGTAATAAACGGAGTGAGGTAAAAAGGCTTTCCCGGCACATTACCTTCTAACACTTCTTCATCCTGTTTCTCTGCTCCAGGTCCCACTCTGCTGTGGGGAGCAGGACTGAATTCCCCACAGCTGGCTCCTGCCAACCGCCAAGGCCTGGCTTCCTCAGACAGGGAAAGCCCTGCTTTGTCCTCTCCAGGGGATGAAGCATGTCTCTCCCTTGGAACTGGGCGAAGGAGGGTCTCTTGCACCTTGGCTCACTGGAGCTGGTGTAGGGAAGTGCTGTTTCATTGCTAATATAGCAAAAGGAATAGTAAAGTCTCCAGAAATTATGTAAAAGACAAGAGGGGTGGGTATAAGGCTGGAGAGAGGAAATACTTGGAGATGTCTGCAGTGCTTCCTGTTTGCTTCTGAAAATTATGAGTCAGATCCCCCAGAAACAAAACAGAGGGGTTTGAAAAATGGTGAGATTTTAAAAAAGTAGTCATGCATGCATCTGTTCTCTTGGTCTTTTGGTTTTTGAGCTCTCAGAGCTGGAGGCCATTTTTCACATTTTTCAGGGCACTGGTAACAGCAAGGAGCACACACTCTTTTCCTTTCTAGTGAAAGTAGAGAGGGTCTAAATATCTTTAAATGCAGCATCAGGAAGGAGACCAATAGAAAAGATACCAAAGATCGAATGGTTTAGAATAAAATTGTGATAGCTTCACAGTTCTTCTAGAGTTGATTGCTTTGGCTTGAAGAACTTTTGCAACAGGGGTTAGGTGTAGCCCTGGAGATGGTTTACCCTTGTTTTCTGAGGCACATACTTTGGCACATACTTTGGCACATACTTTGGCATATACTTTTGCATTGTGTGTGCCCGGATTGAGACTGATCCCGAAGGAGGAACCGTGCTCCTTTTTCCCAGGTCAACCACAGTCTGCCTCTTAAAAACCCATGGATTCTGTGGGATTTGTGGCATGAGTGTTGATAAGTGTATGTGTGTACAGCAGGATTGCACTTCAAAAGGAAAAATGAAGTGGATATCATTGTTCCACTTATCGTATCACCAAGTGCAGGCTTTTCTAGAAAACCTGATTTCTTTGTTTCTCTGCCAGTTAATACCCAGTAAATGTATGTAAGTGATAAAAGACTCCAGTTTTCCCAGTAGAAAGTGATTATTTGCAGGCTTTTTCCTCCGTTAAGGTGTCAGGATAAGCTGTGTGAGGAGACCTGGAAGCATTTCCTTCGGCTGAAAAGAATGCTGCCAAACTGGAAGGCCTGAAGGTAAAAGGCCAAACTCACTTCTTTGTAACAGAGTTTGTTGTTAAGACACACCTTAGAAGGTGATCTGACTGAGAGGTGACAGCACAGCCAGAGAGTCAGAGCTCCTTGGTGCTCAGCAGAGTCATTGCTGAGAGTTCAGCTGGACCAAAAAAAATCTGTGTCAATAAATAAACACCTGCTGTTGTGTGCTCTGGGGTGCTGGATGCGATAGCCTGTACTGCTATAAATGTTTCCTGGAGTGATTTTTGCCACTAACACTGTCCCCAGACCCTGTGCGGAGCTGGAGGGGTCCTGGAAGCTCCTCCTGGAGTGCACAGGCACCCTGGTTAAAGTGCTGAGCTCTGCTGAACAGATGTGGGGTTTTCTGTGCCTCAGAGCCTGGGAGAGTCCTTGGGCATGTGAGATTGGCTGTTGAAAGTGTAGCCTCCTTGCGGGAGATGCCAGCCTGCCTGGTGGTCAGTTTGAGAAAGGTCTGAAACAGTTTTGAGGTGTGAAACCTGCTTGTTATGTCGTTTTCCTGCTTTAAAATGATGGTTATGAAAAGTTCCCACAAGTAGAATGGGCTCCTTTTCCACCTTTAACTTCACACCTGTGCACTTGCACAGAAGTGATTTTTCTGCCACCCTGCCTCTGGCTGCTGTTTGGTGACTCTCCTACTTCCCAGCTCCTTCCTCTGTGGTCAGAGCATTCCCAAGCATTTCCTCTTCAGGTTTCTGCTCCGTGCTGCTACGTGGGACTTTCTCGAGCAAGTGTGTACAGGTTGGGGGTAGGTGTGGCAAAGGGCTCCCAGAGCTGCTCCCAGCAACTGGGAAACAGCTCTGAGACAATCTGGAACAGCTCCCCAAGTGATCTCTCCCCGTAGGAAACTTGCTCTTCTCGGTTTTAAAACAAGTAAATAAAGTCACTGTGATTTCTCAGCTGGTTTTTGTTTGGAAGGGGTTTTTTTTAACTTGCTGCTGAAAAAAGATAAGAGCGAAGAGAATATGTGAAAATACCTGGCCCAGCTGCAAAAATCTGTAAAAATTTATTGTTGCAAAGTGAAAATAAAAATCATACAATCCTTTGTTGAGAGAATTGGAGCACGTGTTGATGTGGAGGTGTCTCCTGTGCACAGTTCTCATTGCCACCAGAGTTGGATACATCAAAGGGTGGGCAGACCTTGTTCAGGGAATTCCTGCCGGCCAAAGTCATTGTTCCCAGGGGCAGAAGTAAAGGCTGAAAGCAGCAGCAGGATTTTGGGAGCTGGATTGCATGCTGGCTACAAGTTTGTTGATGGTTATGTTGTTCAACCTGAGAGCTGTCTCCTTTTATCTGAAGGCAAAACCAGGCAGCACCGTAATTCCAGAGCTCTGCCTCAGCAAGGGGGTGGTGAGGAAAGGTTCATGTTCCTGCTGTAAAGTCCAGGTTTGGACCCAGTGCCAGGACATTGCACATCTCTTGGAAAGGGGCTGTGGCTGAGGGAGCTCAGGATGTGTTGTGTGAGTGTGCTTGGCCTTGAAGACAGCTTCTGGGTCTGCTGAATGAAGGTGCACTGAAGGAAGGATACAAAAAGTGCTGGATCAGGTGCTGAGTTGCTGCAGAAAAGGGCTGTTTGACTAATTTCGGTGGAATTACATGTGTTCACAGTAGCTTGGGACTTGTCCCCATTGTTGGCCTCTGAAATGAGGTGGGCGCTTTCTTCATTTGGTGTCCTGACATATAACAGAGTTTGTAACATTTTGTTATCTGCATGGTCTGAAAAATTTGGGATTTTTTTACTTTAGCAAAAAATAAGGCATGTAAAATAAGCACTGCAGAATGTGTAAAATGTCAACATTTTGGTTGAGCAATGTTTTCCACTCACATTTTTACATATTGGGACATGGGTTTGTCTGCCAGATTATTGCTGTTTGTGTTATAAAATGGAGAAAGAACTTGGATTGTTTTCCAGGATTTGCATTCCAGCCTGTGTTTGTAGGATTGATGATTTTTTCATGTATATTTGTGTATGTATATGTTTTGTATGTGTATGTTTGCCTATATATATATGTTGTCATTCCAGATTGCTGGGGTTCATTATAGGCCTTACAGTAGCATCTGAGGCTGGTTTGTCTGCTTAAACAACAATATTTTTACATAGTGGTATTTCAGCAAAATTTCCTAATTTTCTTCCTTTGTTTATGCTTCCTTTCTACAGTAAGTGTTGCCATTTTGATGAGTAGGTGTGACAGCCTTCATTATGGGGATGAAGTCACTTTTTGATCACTGGACAGATATTGGCATTTCTCAGCAGTATTTTTCTGAGTAAATCTCTCAATTTTCATTAAATGCTGTTAACAGTGAACAATCCAGCCTTTCTGAGTCCTTTTATTAGCACATAGTTCTTCAAAGCAGTCCTTTCAAGTGGCCATTCACAAATATGTGCAAAGCTGAGAAAAAACCCTCAAATTCTTCTGTTGAAGACTAAATGTAGAATTTCTTTTGGTTTGGATTATTTTCCCTGTGTTGTTTGGCTTAGCTTTGCTATCTGGCTGAATAGGTAACTCTGCAAGGAGTTCTGCTTGGTTTTGGGAGCAGTAAAGCTGTTACTAGGATCTCTTTTCTGAAGTCACTGTGTACTGTGGAAATTTAAACTGCTTAATCTGATAGGGATTGGTTAGTGAGCTGCATGCCTAAAATTCACATAAAGATGCAGGGTTGCCTCTGACACCCTAATTTTTAGTTTGCAGTCGTCCCAATGTTGGTGTTTATAATGTGTGTTATGTTGATATACCTGACAATTCTACTTTATCTGTGCTTTCTTTATCTGCGCTTTCTCTCTTTGACAGAGCTGAGTTGCAGACCTGTTATGGGTGGTTTTAAGGTGTGAGTTAAAGTCACGTGTGTAATCTTGATTTTCTGATTTACTTCAAAATTTGGGCCAAATTCTGGACTTGTTACAGTGTTTGCATTCCATAGGTAGTTAGCAGGATTAAGTGGAAATGCTGCAGAAGTTAGATTGTAATTAAATCTTGGATGAATGACCCTCCCTGTGAGGTGCTGACCCTGCTGCTTCTTTAAACTACCTCCCTCAGTACACTGCTGGGATGATGGAGGTGAAATCCTGGCTTTAGAGACATTGGTTGAAATTTTGTCCATTCAAAGACAGCCAAGATTTCACCTAAAAGGAAAATGTTAGTAATGGAAAAATTGTCCAGTCCTCCACGTGATGTGCATTATTAGTAGGTCTGTGTTCTGCAAGCCACTAAAGAAAGCCTTCAGAAAGCTTTCCCAATACTCATTTTATCATTTCAAAATTTTTAGCTTTAATACAAATTTCATCCAAAAGAGGGTTTGCCTGTGGAAGTGTTTTCCAGTTAAATGCCTTTAGGCTGTCGCAACATCCTTGTATGATAGACTCTTACTTTTCATACTAAAAAAAAAAAATAGAAAAGAAACAAAGGAAGAAATCAACCATTTCCTTAGGTTTTTGGGATTGTAATTTGTTTATCAAAAGTGCTGAGACAGAGTGAAGCCAAAACCTGCCTGGGGGCAGAGCACCAGTGTTGTAGAGAAGTACAGCAGGACTGGGTGTGCCTGGGGAGGGAGCTGGGTGGGATAGGCTGGCACACCTCCTGCCACTGCCAATTTCCCATGGAATCACAGAATATCCTGAGCTGGAAGGACCCACAAGGATCATTGAGTCCAGCTCCTGGCTTTGCACAGCACAGCCTCAAGAATCACACTGTGTGCCTGAGGGCATTGTTCAAACACTTGAGCTCTGTCAGTCTTGGGACTGTGACCAATTCCCAATCCCCTTTTGACTGCAGAAAATAGGTGTGCTTGGTGCCACAAAAAATGACTTGATGTATGTTAGAATGATGTGAGAATTCAAAATACTGTGCAAATATTCATTTGCTTGGCAAAAAATTAGTATGTCCAGACTAAGCTCTGTACCATTTTCTTGGTGTATTAATGATTTACCTATTATGCAGGCAAAGAAAGCTGCAAAACTGAGACTAAAATCTAAGAACCACACTTTCTCCTCTCTTCTGTAACCTCCAAATAACATTTTATTCCTTTGTAATAATTTATTTTAGCTCTTTTCTTATAATTTAATTGAAATTGCACAATTTTTAAAATGTAAATATAGCCATAAAAAGGAATAAACAAGTTCTACCAAACAGAAGTTTTTGCAAGCTAAAAGCATGATTTGATATAACACAATACAATAGAATAACAAAACGACACTCAGGATTTATAGCTGGATTACTTAATTGAGCAGAAAAACTTCTGCTTTTACTCCCCCCTTGACATGCAAGCCTGCAGGTGCAGTTACAAGAATATATGAATGCGCTATCAGATAAGGGAAAAACTTTTAGGGCTAATTATTTGTGCAGTTATTAGTGCAACTGTGGAGCTGCCTGCTTGTATGGTGGTGTTTTTGTTTCCTAGTATATGCTTGGGATTGTGCTTTCTGCCCTTGTGTCTCCACACCATTTGATAATTAAATTCAAAGTGACCTACACAGGCATTTTTTGGGATGGCGGGAATGCCTGAATGTTCCCACACTGTGTTGCTGGGATAAAATACACCCACATCCTTGTTTCACACCGAAGATTGTTCATAGTGAAATTTGTCTGCTGTCTTGGACACCTTGAGGAGTTTGGAATGTTTTAGGTGCATAGAACTTTGCTTTCCCAGCATAACAGTATTTATTAAACAGCTCCTTTCCACCTGTTTTATGTTTTGTGTTTGTGGCAACTAAAATTTGTTCAGAAAGGAATGCATAAATTTCCTAAGGTTTGAGGCAGGCAGGAGCAAGACTTTCTTGTCTCTATGCTGTTGTACCTCAGCATGGTATGAAGTTCTTTAAATATGGTGTTCTGCTGTCTTCTCATTTGTCAGAAGGGCTTTTTAGCATGAAATCTTCCTAAATGGTACAGAGGTTTAATAGCCCTGCTATAAGTGAAGGAAGAGCCTTTTTATTTTCTCTGTGAGCTGGGATTAATGTAGGCGACCCTAAAAAATGTGAAAAGATGATGGTGACAAATCTGGCTTTGAAAAGAGACAGGAAAAAGGACATATTTTATACAGGGTAGCTAAATCATAGAGTTATAAATCTTCTGAAGCAGGACTGGTAGTCAGAAAGGAGTATGAACTCACATTTTTGGAAGGGTGAGGTAGGATGACTGTAGATTTTTTGGCAGGAGACCGCTTGAAGCACACAAGAAGTGGGCTGACCTAGATGCCTGATAAGAGGCTCAATGAAATGAAAAGTGGGTGGACTTGGAGAAGAACTGGGTGGATCTGATTGTTTTGGCACTTAGGTATTTGATGTTTGATTTCCAGGGCAGCAAAATTTTAATCACCTATTGTTCGTTATTGGTTGGCTTCTTGGTGGTATGACTTGCACCTCTCTTCCCGAGTGGTTGCTGAGATGTGTGGAGCGTGGGAGAGGCTCTGTGCAGCAGTTTGGGAGGAAAGAAATGTTCTGGGTGGCAGGTGCTCTGCAGGAACATTTCTGTGGAGGAGGTTGTGTGAAGGGACATCTGAGGAACAGCAAGGGAGGCTTTGGGGCCTCTTCCTTTGTTCATGAGGGGATGTCGAGGTTATGTGGTTTTGGGATGGAACCTCAGCATTCTTTGTGATCAAATATGTTGCTGGGCTCCACTGGGCAGTTAAAATTGTCCAGCTTCTCTTGCTGATGCCTGTCACCAAGTTTGTCCCTCTTCCTGCTGCTGCCCAGGCCTCGTGCTGCTCAAAAAGACAGTGAAATTTTGGTACCGTTAAGGGAGTAAAAGCTGAGCAACTTGAGTATCTTAGAATACATTGCCTCTAGCTTAGTTTATTCAGCTTTTTGAGAATATATTCCATATATATTCCATAGATGTATAAATAGTACTGAGTATGTAATAGACATCAGCAGTTGGGTCTTGTATTTTTTAACAAGTTACACACACACATGCAGTTCCATGTATGGGAGAGTCTGTGTGCTCATGTGTTTATTCAGGTATTGTTATGCTTAATAATATTGGCCATGATTATTGGGTGGAAATCTCTGTTGGGAGGAAGAGACAAAATACATTTCAGGATGGTATTTTTGAAACTCACGGAACAAAGCTAAGATATATTATATGGCTGCTTTCTTTGACAAGCTGAAAAGCATGTTATGAAAATGACCTGAAATTCATGAAACCCACCATAATTCCTTTCCTATTTTTTTCTTACACTGGTTTTTGTTCTTTCAGAATTCAACTGTATCTCAGTAGTAAATCTAAAATAACTCATCACTGGGAACAGTCCTTCTAGGATTACAGCTGTACAACTATTTCTTGACTCTTGCACTACATCTGCAAGTTCCTAGAAACCTTTGGTGTATTTACCTTTAGCCTATGTTAGGCAATCAGGGGAGCTTGCAGGACACAAAGAGTTATGGAGCATATATGATTCTGGTCTATGGACCCAGACACCGTTAGACTTTTCTGCCAACATACCTTGCAGTTATACTGCTGCTGCTCAGTCCTGCTCCTCCCATGCCTGTGTCCTTCCTCCCAGACAAGGGATAGCTGCAACTCCACGAGATGATGGGGAAGGATGAAAGGAGAGGAAGAGAGGTGCAGAACACTACACGTTCATGGTTTGACCACTTGACATGAAGCAGAACTTTCTTCCTGTGCAGTGACTGAGCACTGAACAGATTGTCCAGAGAGGGTGTTGAGTGTCATTACTGGGGATATTCCAGAGCTGTCTGGACACCATCCTGTGCCCTGTGTTCTGGGATGGCCCTGCTGGAGCAAGGAGGTGGGACCAGCTGCTCCACTGCAGCTCCTTCCACCCTGACCCATCCTGGGATTCTGTGATGATAGTGGAGAGTTGAAAATGCCTTTACTTCTCCCCAGCTGCCTCTGTGGAGAGGCACACCTCATCTCCTAGGCATTGCTTCAGGTAGCTCCAATTCTTGTTTAATGACCCTTTGTACACTGTAGCTGTGTACACTTCTGTACACTGTGAGGCCTTAATGGCTTAAACACCTGCTGGTCTGTGAAGCTGGCTGCCTGTGGCACTATGATGAGGAACTGCCCTTGCCCTGCAGTGAGTGCAAAAACTTCCACTGGCTTCAGTGGGAGGATGACTGGGCATTTGTGACAAAGCAATCCCATGAGAATTGTTGTTTTCAGCCCCTAATTCTGCAATTACTGAATACAAAGGGCCATGCGTATAAAGTCCAGGGGCATAATTACTGTTTTGACTTTCCTGATGATTTATCTTGGGCACTACCAATGAACTGTACAGCTTAATTACAGAAGTTACTTGGAGGGATTGTGCAAACCCTAGGTATTTATTGTGTTCAGGGAAGGCCTAGCTCAGCTAGAGATCATTTCATACATGTGCAGGAATCTCCTTTGTCATTTATGGGCTGCCAGATGAATGGAAAACTGAAATGCAATTTTGTTGCATGTGCTAGGTGCTGAATGACAGCAGAGAGCACAAAGCAGTATTGCCTGCGGTCCAGCTGAGGAATTAAACCCCCTGAAATTTGTTGAAGCTTCTCTGATAGTACCATGGTTAAATGGCTTGAACACTGGCACCGTCATTTGGATCAGTGTTTATATAGCTTGCACATTTTATGGCATAATACAATAAATATAATACAATACATTCTGCCTTTATCTGAAAAACCTGGTCTGGTGCAGTTTGGCCTCCTGTTCAAACCTACAAGCAAGTGATCTTAAAACCTGCTGTGGTGAGGTCTGACAGTCACTGCAGGTGCCCAGGACCTTTTGCAGCCAAGCCTGTTGTTTGGTTTCACACATCTCAAATGGATTTATTGGCAGGTTACAAAGGTCTTGAATTGCTGCTTGTTTAACACAGCCACCTCGCAGGTGTCAGTAACAAACCAGCAGCTGCTTTTCACTCGCTATAAAAGTGGGATTTGAATATTTTGAATTGTGTATCAGAGGAAGTGGTGTGTGTTTGAAGAGCGTCTTGTGCTCCTGTCCACAGAAGTCTTGCATCACGTGCAATGTGCAGCTCAGCTCTCCCTATGGTGCTGTAACAAGCAGCTCCAGAGTAAACAAGCTGTTAGACTCCCTGAAGGTCATGCAGCTGGAATACAGTATGAATGGCTTTATGTGGAAATGCTCAGGATTAAATTGTTAATTTAATAACTGCTTAATAAACAAAGCAATACTTTCCTCAATTTTTTGTCCTATGTTCTAAGAAACAAATATGTGAGAAGCTGAGGTGCTAAGCAAGGGCTGAGGAGATGATGTTCCTGCTCTGTCATGTTCCTGCTCTGTCATGCCTCTGTCCTGCCACACGTCAATCAACATTTCTGTGTTCTGATTTTGTGTCCATAGGATGGGAGCAGCACCAGTTCCTTTTCCCTTTGTTTTCTCTGATGTCCTTGGTTCCTGAATGCTGCCCAACTCATTTATGGTCCTTATTTTTGTGCTTTTAGAGAGTGCTCAGTGGCAAGTGCTGGATCTTAATTGTTGAATGTCTGTTCTCTGCAAGGCCCGTGTGTTTGAGCACTGCAGCTGGCTGGTTTAGAGGCTGTGCAGGATCTCATTTGTTTTGCTCAGCACCAACACCTTGTTTTCTATCTTGGCTTTTGCTACAGTGCCATGCCATGGTGAAAGTTTTGTGTTTCACCTGCAATTGTGGTTGTCACGAGGGTGCATAAGTTGTCACCAAGGAATACAGGAGGTTCCCTGTGAATTACGGTTGGCTTTTCAATATGCCTCCATCCTAACAGTGCTTGAGGTCAAACCTTATGGATTCCTCCTCAAAAACCTTTGAGGGATTTTGTTGAGAGTGAGAAGTACTCCTTGGCATTAAGATCCTTTGGCAAAGCTTATGTTAAGGTAGTCCTTTCCAGTCAGCTCTCTGTGACTCCAGGTTTTAGGTGTTATTTATAGGAAACTTTGGCCTTTTACAACATGGACAGAGTGCAGGATGCCTGCAAGACTCTTACTGAGTCTGCTTTCCAAACCTCACTCTGTTCTTGTTAAGCCTGGCCTAACCTAGACTGTGAAGAGCACAACTTCCTAAGGCTCCCTGCTTGCTCCTGAAGCTGTTTCTTCAATTCCCCTTCCTCACTGACACCTCATGTTTGCATCTAGGTCTGTTATGAGATTGGAACTGCTGAATTCCAAAATTCTTTATAATTTTTCATTCTGGGAGCTGCAGCCACAGTGGACGCTGTCATCTTGCTAGAGGTAGAAAATTTATGGGCTGGGGGATTGGCCTCACTGTGCTCATGGCTGGAGGCAAAGCCTTCACCAACTTGAGTGAAAGCTGAATACATCTATTGAGTAATTTGGCTGAAGCCAATTTGTGCTTTTTCTGGCAATTTCCAACAAAAATGCTGCTATGAATGTTGCTGTGAAGTGGCAGGGCAGTAGTGTGTCCTTAAACGTGATTTTCCTTAATAATTGTTTGAAATGGGCAAATTATATACAGGATGCTTCCTGAAAGGAAGCTGAATTTATGTCTAGGAAGTTCTGAGATAAGTTTAACAATTCATATTTTAAATTTTATTGTTTATTTAACTTCTAAAATATTGCAAGAAATATATTAGATTTGTCATCTAGATTTTCTGCTGTGGATTAAAGAAATGCTTATTCACTTCAGCACAGGAAAATGTGTTTTTGGGAGTTTTGATCAGAGCTGAACGTTAATTCCACATGCCTCCTCAGTGGAAAAAGATGGGAAATGGCAAAGAAGAAAATCTGACAGCTGCAGAGAAACAAACTGTTTCTGATTGAGGGTTAATGGTTCTGATGAAAGAAAACATAAATTTTACATGGAACATCAATGTATGTAGTGTGACAAAAGGGATTTTAACTGGATTTAAATGAAGTGGGATTTGAAACACAGACCATAATTTAGTGCTGCCTAAGAAATCCTCTCTCTGGAAGAAAAATGTAGACTTTCTTGGTTATGCTTAATAACTGAATAGCAGAGTTTCTAAGGTGTTTTTTGTATTACACTGGAGAAATGTGGAAGCTTTTGTCTCTGTGGTGTGGCAGGCATGTCTGTGTCTTTATAAACATTGATGGCATGTTTTAGTGAGTGTGATAACTTTTGTTTTTCTAGGTTAGTGGATGACCGGTGTGTGGTCCAGCCAGAGGCAGGTGACCTTGCTAATCCTCCAAAGAAGTTCCGAGGTCAGTAACTGGGGGTCATTTGTCTTTAATGACCAATTGAGGCAGCTCTGACTCCTTGGGCACTTTTGTCATGTGACTTCCCAAAGGGTTTGTGTACACAGGGATGAAGTTTCACACCGGAACATGAATGGTAGATTTTGAGAATGAAATACAAAATTTGCAAAGGTGTGAGAGGGAGGTGGAAAATATGGGGAAAATATGTATTTTCCTGTAGTCCAGGAGTTGCTTGCTCTGTTCTGTACATTGAACACTGATCCCCTGCACTGTAACAAACTCTTTGCTCCAGCCCTGCTCTCACTGTAAATGGGAAGGAAACTTATGAGGTCCAAAGCTATTTGAGCTGATGGATTGTTTATTTCTTTTTTTCAAGATAAGATACCATTTTAAGGAGTACCCCCAAATATTTTGTCAGCTTTTTGTTTTGTTTTTGCTTAAAACAGTGTCTGATTCTTTTTAACTTGACCTTGTAGATTTGGGTAATTCAGCTGTTTTGCTTATCGGAAAAAAAATAACAGTGCACTGACAACATGTAGTTTTTACTTCTTGACTGCTAAAAAAGTACTCTTAACTGTGCCAGAGCAGAGCCTTACTAGCCTGATCCAGGCCTCTTTTGGCTTAAAAGGGGTTGGATTCACACTGGTTCTGAGAAAGAGAGTACAACTTACCTGATTTAAAGCAAGGGAAATGTTTTTCATGGCTGTTTGTATCTATTTTCAATGATCTCTAAGGTCCCTTCCAACCCAAACCATTCTATGATTTTTGGGGGTTGCACTGACATGATTAAACTTAGTATTTTATTTGCAGTGCTTATGTATATGCTACTGTTGCAAAAATAAAGCATTTAAAACATTATGAGAGTGAAATTCTGCTTTCCCAGAGAGTTCAAGAATTTTTTTCCATTATGTATTCAGGAAACATCAGCAGTTGGTTCCAGTTCCAGCTGTGAGCATTCAGCACACTGGCAGATGCTGGAAACTGAGAAAGTGAGGATGCATACTTAGAAATTAACAGTAATAAAATTCAGCTGCTTGTGTGACTGAATAACTTTAAAGCAGAGCTGGGTATAGCATCCAGTGTGGCTTTTAGGCCACTTAACTGTGATTTCACCCTCTCACTGCCTGCAAGTACATGTGTAACTCACAGTTTCCAGGTTGCACAAAATGTCAGGTGGGGATTCTTTGGATGATATTTTTGTCACTGGACTACCCCAGTATGTTTCTAAAGTTGAGCAAACCCAGGTTTCTAAATGAGAACAAGGTGACTGGGAAAGATTTGTGATAGGATAATTGAATACATCCAAATACCTGCAACTAAGGATCTCAACAGAGCTTAAAAAGACAACCATAATTTTTTCACTGTCTAGTGTTTGAGGGCTTGATTTTATAATTTCATTACATTAGAGTTCATTTCTTGCAGCTTCATGTTGTTAATTTCTAACTTCAAAAGGCGAAGAAATAAAAAGTTGATAGTTTTCTGTGTTGTTGATTTGGACACTTTGATGCAGGGTGGAAGCTGATTGAACTCCCAGCACTAATGATTTGCCATCAGTGGTGGCAGCACATGTGGAGCAGATGTCAGAAGAGGATGGGACACTGACAAATATGCATCTGTTTTCTGCTGCTGGGGAAACCAAGGACTGTACTCCTGAGTTACATCCCAGCTTCTGTAGGGGAGTGGTTTCCATTAGTTGTGGACAGTTTTGGCTCTGTCCCTTATTGTAACCTCTGTCTGTTGCGTGCATAACACACCCCTTTATCTCCAGTTGCCTATGCTCCCTCTTCTCCATCAAACTTCAGCATCAAACTTTTCCTTTCCTCTAACTCAGATCCTCTTCTCTTTGGGGAATGCCTCTTCTTCCTCTCCTTCCCTCCTCCAAAACTTTTTAGTAGCTACTCTCCTCTTCCCTTGCTGCTTAGCTCCCTTTGCAGTATTTCTTCCAGTCACTCCTTAGGTCTCTCTAATTTATAGTGCAACATAGCTTAATTTTGGAACTGCTGGCATGGTGGTAGCATGCAAATTCAGATGAGCTGCAACAAAGAATGTTTTGGATTGGAAGGGACCTTAAAGCCCATCTCATTCAAACCTCCTGCCATGGGCAGGGACACCTTTCACTATCCCAGGTTGCCCCATCCAGCCTGGCCTTGGACACTTCCAGGGATGGAGCAGCCACAGCTTCTCTGGACAACCTGTGCCAGGGCCTCACCATCCTCACAGGGAGCAATTTCTTCCTTATATCCAATCTGAGTCTACCCTTTTTCAGTTTGAAATCATTCCCCCTTGTCCTGTCACTCCATGCCCTTTTAAAAACTCCTCCATTCAGCTTTCTTATAAGCCCCCTGAAGATATTGAAAGGTGCTATAAGGTCTATAACACCTGTAGGAGAAACCAACATAGTGAGAAAGTAATTGTCACATTAATTTATGTAACTCATCCTCTATAACAGCATGGTTATAGTGTTAGGGGCATTAAATATAATTTTCCTGCTGCTTCAAGTATCCATAATCAATGTGTGTTCAGGAGGATGGCTGCAGGAAAGATAAACCTATCATTTGGATGTTTTCTCCTTCATCCTTTAAGTCAAATTCTGAGAATAGCAGGAACTTTGCTGAGAACCCAGCAGAAACTTGCTGTCTAATTTAAATTTAGTGCCTTGAGCCACAGAGGTGTCTCTACCATGAGGGCAACCAAAACACATCTCTGCCATGCTTTGCTAAATTTCCTAGGTCTCCTCAGAGCCATGAGGGAAAAGAGTTGCTAAATATTGTTCTATTAACCAAGAATCTAAGCAAAATCCATATTTTTCTCCCCAAGAATCTTCTGGGAAATCAGCTTTCAATTAAAGCAGCAAAGTTAACAAACCAAACAAAAACTGCTTTAAGTAGATTCTTGATGTGAAAGGAAGACTTAGGCATGAATGATTAATTGAATGATTACACATAAGCAACTGAAAATAGCATCTAAGAGCAGGATGAGTAGGGCCTCTTCACTAATAGGAACTGTCTGTATGGTTTACATTTTTTTTATCACTGATAGCTGAACTGGCGTTGATTTGAGGTTACAGCACGACCTGGGAGTCAAAGAAGTTTTATAAAAAAACATGTTTCTGACAAGATGTTTAGATTTCAAGGACCGACTCTGAAAATGAATATCAGAGAGGACTGTGTTTGCTCTTTTTTGGTAATATTTTATCAACCCTTTCCCCAGTGGGAGGGACAAAAAAGAAAGATTGTGGTTTTGAACTGCTTGTATCTCCCCTACAGGGTTCACTCAGAGATCAAATCAAGGTGCTGAGCTGTTGGCCTGAACTGAAAGGCTACGTAAAGACGTGTCTTAAAATAGCAGTTTCATTTTTGTTATGTGTTTACTTTTTTTTTTTTTTTTTTTTGAGTGGGTGGTTGCTATTCTGGTTGTTTCGGAACATCCTGCAGCATGCAATGTTATTGAGCTAAGGGAAGAAGTGGTTGCTTCTCATTTTGTGTCTGTATGAAGAAGCTGTGCTCCCCCTTTCCTTCCCCAGTCACACTGGGATGAACCTGTGGCTCTGTGTTCACCAGGGTGCACATCCAGGTTTGCATCAGTGCAAAGGAGAGCAGAATTTTGTCCCATATGTGTTTCCTGAAGGCTGGTGAAAAACTCCACAAAACATTTGCTGTATTGCATGGAATTGAGGGGACGGATGAAACCAGGTGCTGTATTTCTTAGTTCCAGCTGAAGCTGGTGAGATCTGTGCTGCAGGACTGGGGTCACAGAGATTGGGAAGAGCAGTATATGTGCCAGGAGTTATGTACCTCTGAAGAAAAGTCACATCATGAGCCACACAGCTGCAGGTTTCCTTAGTCTGGGACCCTAAACACACTTCAGCTTGATATCTTCACTGCTTCTATCTCCAGTTGGAAACACTTTCAGTTTCCAAGGTGTAAAGTAGCACAGATAAGACTTGTTGATCAGATTTAGCAGCTCTGGAAAAGGAGCATGAGTCTCTCTCCTATTTCAAATGTAAAATGACCTAAGTTTTTAAATTGGTCTAAACTTTCTTGTATTCCTTTGTTTTCTTGAGGCTTCTGCAGTGAAAGTGATGCTTAGGCTCCTAAATGTCCTCCTTTGCCTTTCAGGTTTTAGTCTCATCTAAGGTTTTTCTGACATTGTTCTTTCATCTTCTCTCCCTTCCATTACCTTCCTCTGCATTCTCTCCTTTCCTCCTCCCACCCTTTCCTCCTCCATCTGCCATTTTTCTTTCTACTTGCCTTCTACATAATTTTGGTTAATTTTTTTATTTTCTTTTTGTTTCCCCCAGTTCCATAATTGCTTTAATATGCTTCTCAGACTCCTGATAGGTTTTTTTTGTCATCCTGCCTAGGACTCTTTTTGGCCCACTTCTCTCTCTCTCACAATTTTTCCCTTTTCATTTTCACGTTAGTTCTTTCTTTCAGTCTATTTTTTTTTCCAGATTTGTATACACTTTGATTTTATAGCTTCCACTTACCCATTTCTCTGGTTTTAGTAAAGCCATGTGATAATTTCACTACTTCTGCAAGCCAAAGAAATCTTCCATGATGGGCAAGAGTTGAATTTCTAACACTTAAAAAACCCCAAAAATCCAAGAGAGGGCAGAGGGAGAAAGCATCTGATAAATACTGTTCTAAACCATCTTCATCCAATATTAAGAAACATTTAGAGGGCATAATAGGAGTTATTTTCCTTTTCAGACTTCCTGAGTGAAGGTGCTATTTGCTTACCTTTGATATTCCCTCCTTAATTAGTCCTCAGGAAAAGAAACATTTATGTAAAACTCCATAAAGTAATGGATTGGGAACTAGGACTATCTGGGAATGTCTGGAGAAGTCAGGAGAGACGTTCTGTCTCATGAGTGGGTTGCTAGACTGACCTCCAGGAGGGAATGGCTTTTTGATCTGCTGTGGGGTAGAAAGTTGCTTTATAATCTTATGCTTCAGCTTTTCTTTTTTTCCTGTTTATTTGAACTGTAGCATCTCTAGGGCAGGCACAGTTCCACTCCCTCACAATGTTTAGTATCATGAAGCTTGAATTTACATAGTGTTGTTACTCTAATAAAATAAATGGGGAAAAAAAAAACAACAACCCAGAGAAAAACTGTGAGATGACCTGGTTTCAATGCACCTGGAATCCTAGAAAGTAAATTAAAATAGGAAAAATCTTGTCTGGAAACAAATAATATGATTTTTTTTTGTTTATAAATTGAGGGAAGTACAGTTGAATTAATACTGATTTGAAAAAGGTCCTCTGCAGAGTGGTAGCACTGTGCTCTGAGACTCTGCAGGAGGATGGGAAGCACTGTGTTTACTCAAAGTAGCAGGATGTGTGGGGAGTAACTGAGAAATGAAGACTGGTCCTATAAAAAGAAGGTACTGTTCAGAGAAATAAATGTTTCATTAAACCTTCAGAGAAGGCATGTTAATTATAGATTATGACAGAAAACAATAGCAGACTTTTGTCTTAAGAGCTGAAATCCTGATACTTCAGGTAAATATCCTATAATATATAGTACAATTTAATGGTACACAACACTTTAGGGTTTTTTTTCACCTTCTTGGTTTCCAGAATATTGTAAAAATTACCTGGGGATTGTGTACTCTAGGTTGCGTGATGTAGTTGCCATTATAAATGCGAAAGCAAACACCTTTGCAGAGTGCCTGGGTTTGCTTTGATAAGGGTTTGTAGGACTGTTTCCTTGGAATAGAAACTCAGGGCTGCAAGGTGGGGGCAAATCCTGGAGTACTTTGGGTCAGTGCCATGGAAAGTTCTGCCCCTGGGGGCAGTTTTGTATGGACAAGCTTTGCTGCTTGAATAGGGGCTGGGTCAGTCCTCAGCCAGTGCTTGGCCATCTGTGCCAGTGAAATATGGAGGGCTCATAGTTGGGGACAGACTTTCCTTTGACATCCACAGACTGCAGCCCCACTGGGGAAGAGTTTCACCCTACAGCACCCAGGCAGTCCTCTACTCCCACAGCAGAACTCTTCCCTCTTCTTGCCTGTTGATACTCGTGGCGTGTCAAAGGACAATTCACCAACATCTGCTACATTAAATGTCTGTCAAGTCTTGCTGCTTTTAGAGCAGTTGATGATTGTGACTGTGCAAGACTAGATGTTGTTTATAATTCTAAAAGTAATTGGCTTTGGATGAATCACAAGCCTCTATTTCCAGTTCATAGGACTGCCACTGGACAAAAAAAAAAAATCAAACAAAAAAACAAAAAACCCCACCAAAAACAAAACAAAAAAACACCAACCAAACAAACAACAAAAAAAAAATACCCCAAAACCCAACCCAAACCAAACAGAAAAAAACACCCAACAACAAAAAGCCCCAAACAAACCAGAAACTCTCCAATCAGGGAATTCCACAAAATTCAGTTTATTGCCAATTAATATTATCTTTCAATTATTGATTACACTATTGGGAAAAAAAGATGAACAATCAAACAAGCATTTAAGGAAGAACCCCTTGGCTTCATTCCAGATGTCTATTCCCTTTCTTGATCTGCAGCCTCCTCACTCCACATGGGGAGGTAGTGGGGATGGGATGAGGGTTGGTGTATTGAGATTCTTTTTCCTGTGCTGCTCCTCATTTCTTACTCAGCATCTCAGCATTGGCTGCAGTCTCCTCCTTCTTCTTCTCCTCCTCCTTGTTCTCTTCTCACCCTGTTCAGGTGGCTTCTCTCTCCTCACCTGCTTTTTTCCTGGTCTGTTGGACCATGGTGATGTCCAGCTTGTGTCACTTTGATTAACAAATCTTAACAGTAAAAACAACTCAGTGAAGGCACAGAGACCCAAACTCTGTGTGAACCTGCTCGGTGGCTGGCACTGCTGAATTCCTCGGCCAACCCTGGATTTAGCAGTGCCACGAGGAGCTGGGCAAGCCAGGTGTGTGGCATACAGACAGCAGGACCATTCTTCCAAGGTTTCACATGCCTTCAAACAGTGCATCTGTGATGTTGGGGTGCTCATAAATCAGCAGGCAGATATGGCAGGATCACAGCTTGGGGCTCTTGCAGAAATTGCACAAAGTGGGAACCTGTGAGGCTCTAAAGGCTTTATGTTCCACTCTAATGTTGTGTCACCCTGTTTCTGGCATCATTACCACCAAGCTGACTTGGTGGCTATGCTTAAATACTGGTATCTGGACATTTTGGGACAAAAAAACCTAACCAAACCATACTTACAAATGAAGGAAATGTCTTTCACCATGACTTAGGAGTATTTCTTTCAATCTTTCCCCAGACTGCCTTTTCAAGGTGTGTCCTATGAACAGATATTCAGCCCAGAAGCAGTACTGGAAAGCCAAGCAAGCCAAACAAGGAAACCATACTGAAGCAGCACTGCTGAAGAAACTTCAAGTAAGAGACATCTGTATTTGTAATCTTATCTCAATCTGCAGGCTGTAGAATTACAATAGCACCAGAAAGAATAATAACGAGTGCCTTGGGAACCACTGTGATAGGTATTATTATGCCACCATGGCAACTCTATGTTCTCCTTAGCTCTCCAGCCTCCTGACTGGCCTTTATAGCCCCTGGCCTGGTGTTTATCTCACTTTGGGCTGGGGGTTTTGCCTTTGCTGTAAGCAAGGTAGTGCTTTCAGAAGTTTTATAAAGTAAAAATGGAGTTGTTAAAATCAGGATGGAGCTCTGGTTTAAATAATGCTGGAAATCTTTACCAGGAATTAGGCAGAAGAATGGACAAAGGGATGTCCTCAATGCTTAAGCCAGGAAATTCCTCAGAATTGTGTTTGTCCTTGCCTTCAGTCTAGGTGATTCTTTTGGAGATTCTATTTTGCCTCAAATACAGTGTGGATGGAGCAGCTCATCTGTTTCTGAAAAACAGCTGGCCTGATGTTATAACTGAGTGCATGAGACTAAGTGAAAGCAAGGTCCTGTCAAACCTGGATGACATTTTTGTGGGCAGTGGAGAAGTCACCAGTGCTTCCAGTTAAAAACAGCAAGGAAAGCACATGGTGGGTGGCCAGAGTTACACAGCAATTAGTGCTGGGAGCTGAGAAGTTGCTCTGTGGCTGTGTTTGACCCAGTCTATTGTGTTTAATCTTAATGTTCCCAGTTGTGACATACTGTTTTTGTTTTGCTGTAAAGTCCATGTGTTTATGTACAAATAAACCCCAACAAGTAAAAGCAGTGGTGACAGTGAGAAGCAAGTCATAGGCTCCTGTTTTATCCTTTATAGGATGAAATAAAGCACCTGGAATTACATTTTGGGCTTGAAAATTTTTAAAATAGCATGTATCACAGACATAACCCATGTATTGTGACAGAGTCCCTATTTTGAGTAATAAAAAAAAAAAATCAAAATCAGCATCAGGATTTCGGTGCTAATATTTCCAGTGCAGTAATGCTTGTAGGTTGCAGGATTTAAATATGATGCCATTGCCTTTTTGCACTGTGCCTTTCAGGTGCTTCTTTTGTGGAGTCTAAAGAAATAATCATTCTCTTGCAGCATGCAGCAGAACTGGAACAAAAGCAGAATGAAAGTGAAAACAGAAAGCTGTTGGGCGAAATTGTAAAATACAGCAACGTCATCCAGGTAAGCCCTATTGAAATCCATCTGCCTTCTCAGTGTTGGAAAGGAAACGGTTGTTTCATTTCAAGGTTACAGTGAAAATGAAACTAGCTACCTGCTGTAATCTGAATTGTCAAGGGTCAGGTAAACAGAACTTGGTGAAGTTTACAGTATTGTGCTTTTCTGCCTGTTTCAAAGTTTGCCAGAAGTGCTGCATGTTCCTGTTTAAATAATATGTCATAATAAAAATTCTATGTGTATTTTTTGGTGCTGTGGTTTAGAATCTGAATGTAAACGTGTCTTTTATCTTCAAGACTTATTTCAAAATCATGCTATAGAGGTGCTGTGCAGCTCCTTTTAAATCATTGCAGTAATCTGTATTTCATGACATATGAATGACACAGGAGCTAAGTTCTTAAGTGCAGTACAACTTTTCTGAAATGGATGTAATTCATGAAGGGAGCACTGCAATGGATCCTTGCCCTGTTGTAAAGTTGATCCCTGACACATTTCTCTCAATCTGAGATAGATAATCTGATTTCCTAAAGTGTAGCATACTTTGATAACTGCCTTCTAGCTTTATTTATAAATTATATTTATTATAGAAAATCTCTGCAGTGTGAAAGCTTGCACCTCCTCTTTTGACCGGAGGGAGAAAAAAGAACTAAAAGCTGTACTAATTTTTTAAAAAAATATTCTTTGTTCCCAGCTACTGCACATAAAAAGCAACAAATACCTCACAGTCAACAAGAGACTGCCAGCTCTGCTAGAGAAGAATGCTATGCGGGTGTCCCTGGATGCTGCAGGGAATGAGGGCTCCTGGTTTTATATCCAGCCATTCTGGAAACTGAGGAGTGAAGGTGACAATGTAAGTGGAAATACTGAATGTGTTAAGAAGGAGAAGGGAGAACAATTCCAGGAGACATAATTTCTTTTCTGCAGGCCTATTTCTTAATGGATTCAGTTCAGGAAAGAAGAAATTAGAAGAGTGATTGGGACTATTATCTTTCACGTGTAACAGGAAATTGTTACTAAATTACATGGTTTGGAATCTGATGTGGTGCCATATTTAACCGAGCCTCTCCATTGAGGCATCTTTGCTAGTTCTGCCTGTTGTGTGCAGATTTACAAAGGTGACAAGGAATCATAGTTTATGCTAGAATCTGGTTCTTTTTTTTTTTTAATATTTTTTTTATTTTTTGGGCAACATTTTTTTTCAAGAAGTCAGTAGAGAAAGTCTCAAGGAAATACCTCAGGCTTCTTTAAATCTGTATTCCCTCCTGACATTAAAATGGTATCTATGATTGGAGCTGGGTTGGATAGTCTGGAAGGTCTTTTCTGGGTAGGTTTCAGCAGGAGTCTTGCATATTGATGAGAGGAAGAATGCCCAGGAGAGCTCTTTGCTGCAGATCTGAGAGCTGTGCCATGAGATCACAACTCCCTCCTTCACTCTGTGGCTTGGTTAAGTGCCTGATTCAGATCTGCCTCTGGGAAGGCCACACGATGATGAACTCGTGTGGTTTTATATTGTAGACCTGGCTGGGAATGTTTGGCTTCTTTCCCCTGTGCATAATCAGTGAAAGCCTTCTTGGGATTGTAAAAGGGAATGCCTCTTTTTTCATGTATTTTCTCTCATTAATTTTGTGGTTACCCAGCCCTTGGGATGCTCTCCAGGATGATGAATGTGGTTACTTGCAACTCCTTTTTCAATCTGTTGTGGAGAGGAGAAGGATTGCATTCCCAGCTCCTGATCAAATATCCCTAAGTCAGAGTATTTCCCTGCTCCATGTAGTGATCAAAAGGGTATGTGAAAATCCTCATTTTTCTGAAGCAGAGAAGGGAAGGGAAAAAGGAACAAGTCCCATCCCCTTCAAAAAATCCTCTAAAATGAATGCCCCAAAAAACCCTGACCAGAACTAAAAAAACCCCAGCCTCTAACAACAACAAAAAAAGAACAATAAAACAAAACCCCCTTTAATTTATTTATATTTAAACATTTTTATATTTCTATATGTATATTTATATCTATAGTTTGTAATTGCATACTATATATAATATATTTTATATTACAATATATGCAATATAACATATACACAATATTTTGATATTATATACTATATATTATATATATTTAGATCACTTGTATTTATTATTTTATATTTATGTTTTATGGGTATATAATTAATATTTCTATTATTTATGAAAAAACCCTACCTCTAACCAAATAAACAAAAAAAAGTTATTAAAATTATATTTTAATATTTATAATTTATGTTTATATATTATATATATTCTAATATACTATAACAATATATGTACAATATTATTTATATTATAAACAATAAATATAGTCTATGTATATATATTAATTATATTAATTCATACTTTCTATTTAAATATTTATTATACTTGTATAATTATATTTTAATTTTTATATAATTTATATATATACTTATACAATGTAAAAAAGCCCCATGATTCTAACCAAATAAAAACAAAAAACCCTTTATTTTAAATTATATTAAAATATTTTTAATATTTTTATTTTTATGTTTATATGCAGAATCTACATTTATCTATTGTTACATATTTATATATGTAATATATAATATGTTATAATAATACATATTATTTCTATATTGTGCTTATATATATTTATAACATTGTATTTATATTTAATATTTATTTATATTTATATTTATGTATTTATATATTTATTTTATAGTTTTATATTTATTCTTAAATATTCAAATATTTATTTATTTATTTATTTATTTATATTCAAAACTATAATTTAAACTGTATAAATTCATTCACCCTACACATCAGAACCACAAAAGTATAAAACCTTGGTCAACCTTTGCCCTTGATTTTGGCTCACTGACACACACCCAGACTATGCAGCAGGGCAGAGCAGCTCCGGGCCAAGTGCATGGTGACATCTGTGACACAGGAGACGACAAACTTGGGGACACAACAGAGAGAGAAAAGTCTCAGCTAGAAGAATGATTGCAAGCACTGAGAGAATGTGAAATGACACGACTGAGGTGAGACCGATGGTGAGGTGATGAGGCTGAAGAGCTCTGGAGGAAGGAGATGCTAATGGAGTGACTTATTCCAAGAACCGCAAAGAATCCTACGGTCAGAATCCTTCTTCACACTCGTACAAGTCCTAATCCGCTGTAATGGATTGTTGTGATGCACAGCTGTCGATAACAGCTCAGAACAAGACCTATAAAGACATCTGACTGGATGCTTCTAAAGAGACATGCAATTCTGATGCCAGTCTGAGCTCCCGAGTCAAAGTTTTGACAGTACCGGCGCCAGGCTGAGGAACGCAGAGATCAGAAATGCTAAGAATTACACCAGTGTTTCCAAAAAGTCCCTCCAAGGGCTAAGGCTTCCAGGTGGAACCTGCTCTGGGTTTTTCCCCGTACTAGATCCTTTCCAGTTTTTGTGTGCAGTCTGGTTTCTGGGTTTTCCCCCATACCACATCCATTCTAGTTTCTGGGCATAATCCTCTTTCCAGGTTTTTCCCCATACCAGATCTATTCTGGTTTCCGGGTTTTTTCCCATACTGGATCCATTCTGGTTTCTGGGCAGATCTGGTTTCCAGGTTTTTTCCCATACTGGATCCATTCGGGTTTTCTGAATCAGGGTTAGTGCCTGCACCCCTGAGGGGTTCTGGCATTGTCGTGCATTAGGGTTGCTGCATGCAGCTGTTCTCAGAGAAACAGGGGTGTTGGGGTGCTGTTTAGGGTTTGGGTTGAGGGCTGGTACAGCTGTACTCTACCTTATATCCAAACCTGTACCCTTTGTTCTCATTGTGTGCTCTCTAGCCCTTGAGCCCTTTAGCTCTGAATCCCTCCCTCAGCCTCTCTGTCACTGTCAAGTCCCCCTGCTGAACCCACTACCCTACAACCCTACACCTTGCAGCTGGGGATGTTCCTTATCCAGTGGGCCCCAAGAGTTGTCCCACAACTGGGACATGTTTTCCACAGCTGTTCCTACCCCAAGTGTAGCCCTGAGTCAGGGCAGAGGCTGACAGAGCTGAACTCTTTGCAATGGTTTTGCATGGATGAGGGGTGGGAGCAATCCCTGGATGTGGAGGGACAGGGATCCTAGGGTGGGCTGGGGCAGGAATCCCTCAGTTATCCCTTACCCTATGGATCCTACCCACCCACTGTCGCTTCCTGGCCAGCCTTAGCGTTTGTGTTACTGCCTGCACCTCTGAGAGGTTCTGGCATTCTCCTGCATTAAGGTTGCTGCCTAAAAAGTCTTGGACAGTCCCGTCTCCAAAGCTGACTCCAAAACCCCTCCCAGCGAGTCCTGACCCAGCACCCCACTTTGATCCCATCTGTGGGTTGAAGCCCTTGACTTATCTCTTGGACGTCCGGGGATGCGAACCCACGTCGGGTGCAAAGGAAGGCTGCCTCATCCTCTGGGAATTTCCTGCTATCACTGGGCTGCTTCTCTTAGTCGGCTACAGTAAGGAAAACCAAACATCAGTGCGTGATCTCAGCAGCACCACTGGCCAAAACCCGACAATTCTGCTTCTCACCATCTCCTGAGAATGCCCGGGTCCTTGGGCCGCACGCTTCGGCCACGCTGCGGGGCTGACGCTGTCCCCTTGCAGAGAAACACGGCAAATACAGCACTCGGGGGGGGCCTCTGCGTGGCTTTTCAGCTGGGGAAAACAAACGTGGCTCGGACATTAGCCTGGTATTTCTTTTCCTTCTTTGGAGAGAAAAAAAAAGTGGCTTATTGTTTTGGCTTAATTTCTTAGAATAACATAAGTTCAGCATCTTTGAATTTCTCATGGCTGGACAGTAAGTGTGTGTGTGACACTGTGCAGAGGGAGGATCTGGGATTCCCACCTGTCATCTGCAATGATTCTGTGAGCCCTTACAGCTGAGAGCTGCAGAACCATGCTAGGCCTTCAAAGTCATCCTCAGCACTGCAGAGGTTTTGATTCCATTTTCTACTGTTTCCAGCCCACATAATGGTTTGGGAGCAGACTTGCTGATCTGCAGAGATTGCAGATCAATGCAGTGATGGCAGCAAGATCCCATTCCACAGAACCCTTTCCTAGTCCATTCCGTAATCCTCATCCATGGGGATTTATCTGACAGGCTCTGAGCTGTGAAGGCCATGTGGAAAACTGGCCTAGGCTTATTGCTAACTCAGAGGACTCAGTTCCTTTGGAATGGCCTGCTGCTAATTTTCTTTTTTCAGGTTGCCTTTCAGAGCTGGCAATTTGCCACTGTAATTTACAGAGGGAGTTTACAAAGGGAAGTTATTTCTTGTTTCTACTAGGCCCAAAGGGATTTAACAATTTTCTTAGCAAATTTCCAGTGATAAAAGTTAGTCCTCTGGTACCTCTCCCCTAAGTGCTTTTGTACATTTCTACCTCTTCAACAGATACACAAACCAGGCAGCTGTTTCACAGAGGACAGGAGTAGCAAGTGATAGGCAAAATCCTCATTTTCCTCTCACAGATGGAGGAAGGCTTCAGCCTTGTACCCACTCCTTCCTTTTCAGTTACTCTCAGACATGCAAACCTTTCTATTCATAGAATTAGCCTGGTATGTCAGGCTCTTTCTCTGCTTAGAAACTTTGTTGGTTTTATAAAACTATATTTCTGTGCTATAGTGAGGAAATTCCCTAAGAAAACATGTATTAGAAAGTCTTTTAAGCAATAGAAGTGAGTATTGAATTACTGCTTGGACGGCTGCTACTGTGTCAGGTAATGCATGCAAGGTAGAGCTATATATGCCATATGTCCTAAAAGGAAAGGAATCTGGGAATCCGATACAGGAAGTTGTGTGTGTGACTCTTCTGGTAAGCAATCAGTTTTTTAGCCCTGTGAAATACTTTAGAACTTAGTTTTCTGAAAGAAGGTTAGCTTAGTTTCACTAACAACTGATTAATTTTGCAAGTCAATGAAAGTAATGAAAGAATATGCTGAAAATTTACAGTAATTGGCATAACTACAGTATTTTCTGCAGAAATTGCATCTTCGTCTTTGAAGCTGCTCTTCAGTGGAAGATAGGACTAATTAAGGCTAGAGCTGTTTCCAGATGGACTGAGCAGCAAAGTATGCCCTGATAGCAGGATTGGTGGTGTGTGGATTGCACTGCAGTTATCTGCCATTTTAGAGTTTGCTTCTTTTTTCTTTTTAAATAAGATGCTTAATGATTTACTCTTTTACTGATTTAGTTGTGATAGTCCTGGTGTACATGCAACAATTTTGAAGTCCTTATTCCACTTTGCAGGATGCATACCTGGTGGTATTTTGGTTAATGAATTGTCTGGTCATAACTTCTTAAAACAGGCTGTAAGTAATGTCTGTGTGAAGCATGGCATGCAGGAATGTATTGCATAAGGAATGTGTCTTAGAGGCATCTTGTCATTATTTTGGTTCTGTCGGTGAACTTGTTCCCATGACTTGGATGAAGTAGGATTTCTGTGTGTGATCTGAGCATGGTGACACGGTCCTATGCTACTGTTTATGTTAGCTGTGTTGGTAAAGAACAGGCAAACCTTCCTTTTCACCTCTGCAATGCGTGGGCCAAATTCACCTGCACTGAAGTTGCACAAGGCTGAACTGGGCTCAGCTTTTTAATAGGAAATGTGCTGATCAATGCAGAATGTGTTTTTGTTTATTTGTCTTCCAAAAGAAAGCATGGCTTGTGCAGCATTTCATGTAATAAGAAAATCACATGTAGCCACTTGTCTTCATGTCTGTGTGTGCTCAAAATTGCTGTGAACAACATAAGCAAATCAGGACCCAGTGCCAACCAATCTGTGAATTGATTTTTTTATTATTTATTTTTCCCCCCCTTCCAGGCATGAATTGAATTCTCCGTATGCATGTCTCAAGCAGTTTTTATGTTAAAAAAAATTTTGTATATTGTTTTGCATATTATAAAGAATTGCAGGGGCATGTGAATTTGCCTGTAGGGAACCAGCCAGGAATTCCTCTTGTAGAGAGAAGGTCTCTCAGCTGTTGTACCTGCTGCCTGTGCTGAGCTCAAACATCATTTAGCAACAGCAGAGGGGATAGAGTGGGTCCACCTCTTTCTGCATTTCCAGGAATTTCTGTGCCTTTCTTTGTTGCAGTCAAGCAGTCTGAATCACAGAACTCCTGAGCCTATCAGGACATTTGCCAGCAGATGGTCCACAGAGCTGGGGGCTCACGATTAGTTTCTAAGCTTTCTCTGGGATAAAGAGAACTTAATGTACCTTTTAGATGAACTGAGCTGCCTCTGGAATTCATAGATTCGTATCTATTTCCTGGTCTGGAGTTTCTGCTAAACCAGGGGACACACTTATTGGGAATGTGAGAGTTCATTAGGGTGAAATCTTGAACCCAAGTGATTGCAGATCGTGGGTGAACAGACCTGCTGTGTGAATTGACTGCAAATAAATTCACCAAGTGTCATTCCTAGAGCATGCAGTTGAGTAATTTCCTAAATATGCTATATCACTTCATTTTTTGGGATAACTACATAGATCTAAATTGCATTTTATTTCTGACTTCCAGGTAGTGGTGGGAGATAAAGTTGTTCTCATGCCAGTCAATGCAGGACAGCCTCTGCACGCCAGCAACATTGAGCTTCTAGATAACCCTGGCTGCAAAGAGGTGAGTTCAGGGGGTCAGGAGGGGTAACTACTGTTCTGTGATGGTTATATAAAGGCTGAGAGAATTGGGATTGCTCAGCCTTGAGAAGAGAAGGCTTTGGGGGTGACCTCATTGTGGCCTTCCAGTGTCTGAAGGGCACCCACAGGAAAGAGGGAGAGAGACTCTTGACAAGGGCCTGGAGTGACAGGACAAGGGGCAATGGCTTCACAATGACAGAGAGCAGGGTTAGATTGGATATGAGGAAGAAATTCTTCCTGTAAGGGTGGTGAGGCCCTGGCACAGGTTGCCCAGAGAAACTGTGCCTCCACATCCCTGGAAGTGTCTAAGGCCAGGCTGGATGGGGCTCTGAGCAACCTGGGATAGTGGAAGGTGTCCCTGCCCATGGCAGAGACTTAGAACTGGATGGTCTTTCTATCCCTTCCAACCTTCCAATAATTCTGTGATTCTGTGATATGTTGTTCTTTACTGGTAACCAGAACCCACCATGAGCCCACCATGGGCTCAAAGCCAGCATTAAAAACTGGTTCCAGCTTAGCCTCAAAACCCCAAGATGAAATATTCTCACTGCATTGATGCTCTGGCACTGAAAACTCTCTGAGATTTCCTTGACTATTTTAAACTCTGACTGATGTGAGAGTAAATCCTCATTCAGCATCCCTTTGGGGTGCTCTTGGTAGGCTGTCAGCAAACAGAGCAGCATTTTCTCACCCAATCTTCTCCAACAGAAGATTGTTAATTACAATCATTAACACTTGAGAGCTTTAGGACCAGTGTTAGGAACTGTACACATATGTAACTAAACCATGTCCCTTGCCATCCTAGATGTGGTGTGGTCTTTCAGAAGAATGGAATATCTAAAAAAGAAACTAACATCCCCTAATAGTATAATTGGGTATTTTATTTTTCCTAAAGGTAAATGCTGTCAACTGTAACACAAGCTGGAAAATAACATTGTTCATGAAATTCAGTAGTTACCGTGATGATGTACTGAAAGGAGTAAGTATGATTTCTAAATTGTTTTTTGAATCCAAAAAGTCTTACTGTATTTTACTGTAGAGAAATATTACCTGGTGAATAAAGGAAGAAATAAGGACTTTATGGATGTGTTCAAAGTGGTATTACAGGCTTATAGATGACAATAGCTTTAATAAGATAATGTAGCTTTACATGCTGAGGTATTGCACAGTTTTCATGCCTGTAGATTTATCTCTGAGATACTTTACATTTTCATTTTAAAGATAATTTTAATTTATCCTCACATGTACCTTAATAAATCATTATCAGCTGGCTGTTTTTCGGTAGGTGTCAAGGTACCAGCAGTTTTTGAGGAAGAATTTGAAAGGGAAAATGGTACATTTGTACAGACACATTTAAGGATAGTGTTTCAAGTCTTGGGGAGAGGCAGGAGGAAACAAAAAATATTCCAGCAGAAGAAATAGAGAGAGGGGGTTGGTGTTGATTGCAGAGTAGAAGGGATAAGATAATACAATGTTAGAAAAATCTTTTCGCTTCCCTTAAATAGTAAAAGAGATTAGAAATTTAAAAAACAATTTAGTAAAGTTAGCTAGAATTAAAAATCACCTTTAGGTTAATTTTTGTCCATTGTTCATTGTGGTGCTTTTGCAAATGGCCATGGGTCTCCTGCAGGACTGAATTATTCCATCTGATTTCCAGACTTGGTGCTAAGATCAAATGCTCTTCACTTGGTACCTGCTCCAGCAATAAGAAACTCAGAAGTATTTTCTTCCTATTTTGCTTTGCTGGCATCGCTGGAGCTGTTACAAATAGCAGATTAGTCTGGTGGCTTTGCCTACCACTTAACAGTGCTTCTTTTTCATATTCCTTTAGGGAGATGTTGTGAGGCTGTTTCATGCAGAGCAAGAGAAGTTTCTGACCTGTGATGAATATGAGAAGAAACAACACATTTTCCTCCGCACTACATTACGTCAGTCAGCCACGTCTGCAACAAGTTCTAAGGCACTGTGGGAAATAGAGGTATTTTTTTTCTTCTTTTTATAAATATTTTAGGACCTGAAGGCCAGGGCTCAGTAAAAAACCTTCACCACAGCATGAGTCATTCATAGGCTCCTGATATCATCACACACCTCCCTGTAACTATTATTATTTCATGAAGCAGTTTGTGTAGGATGAACCCTGAAGAAACTGCTTTATTGTTCTGTGTGTGTGAAGAGAGGAGGCTTTCTTACTATATTTACCTGCACTAAAATGAGGAAGAGTCAAATTTCAAATTCAGATTTGACGTAAATTGTGTGATTTTATCAAAGCCAATCAAAGGACACTCACCTCCTGAGTTTTGAGTGTTTACGTTTAACTCCATGTGCAGTATGCAAAATGGAAATCCATGGCAGACAGGAAATCTCCCATACATCACACAACCATCAGCATTTCTTAAAAGTTAACTTGAATGAAGGTGGTGTTGTGAATGGGCGTGATTTTGAGAAAGGAACTAGCAAACATTTTTGTTCAACTAAGAAACACTGGAAATGAGTAGTTCTCAAATCCTTGCTATTAATAATGTAACTCCTATACCCAAAAGTTCTTGTGTGATAAACAAACTTTGTTTGTTTAAAACATTAAAAGTATTTAAAACAGTCTTCAGAAAAAAATGGTTGATTTTTGTCTGGGTAAGGATTTTCTGGAGTAGAGTGTATTGCACTTAGGTACTTACACTATTGTACTTATTGGTGATTGCTCCTTAAAGGAGACAGACACTGCTAGATTTGAAGAAAGCAAATGACCTACAGCTCAGTCAAGGGATAAAAGAAATAACCTGGGATATTTCAGATGATAAGAGGATATATCACTTGAATGAAAATTTTTCGGGAGCCCCTAGTATTGTCAAAACTAGAGTTGGTATAATTGATAAAATAATGTAAGATAGTTTGGATTTTGCTCTTAAGTAGTGCCCAGTAGTGTAGAACAGCTCTCCTTACTTTCTTGAGCTGCAGATTCACACCATCTCACTTAAAAGCAAAATTTGGCTCATGATGTTTGCAGGGAATAGATTAATGAAAGCATGGAAAGTAATAGGAGTATTTCCTAGCATTTGGCAAAAAAAAAAGGTGTGAGTAGTTGTTATCTATGGTGAGCACATAATTCCTGTCTTTGACAGGCTGTAATGATGTAGTTTGCATATTTTTCTTAGGAGTGAGCTGCAGGAAATGTCAGGGATCTGAAGTATGATGTTGAGGAGCATGATTAAAATCTAAATTCTTCTTTTAGGTTGTCCACCATGACCCTTGCCGGGGAGGGGCAGGACAGTGGAATAGCTTGTTTAGATTTAAGCATTTGGCAACTGGAAACTACTTGGCTGCAGAGGTAAGAATGCCAGTTAAACAAGTGTTTGTGTGCTGCCTTACCAAGTCTTGCTGGTTTAGAACTGCTGTAGCAGGTGGGTTGGCAGTGTAGATCTTCACAAAGAGCACACACTGGGCCTCTGCTGGGTCATACTGTATTGCTGCACCCAGGGATTGCAGGGCAAACACCACTGGTAAATATCCACCATGTTTATACTGAAAACCCTTGGGTTCATTTATATCTCTGCTCCTGTTTGCCCTTGACTTTTGGAGCGATGTTGTGACTGCGTGTTGGTGTCATGCAAGTTCATTGTGATTGTATAGGCTGCAAGGTTCTGCTATTGCACTATTGCCTTTTGACTAAAATTTGAATAAAAAAACATCTGATGAAGTCTCTGTTCCTTTAGATGGAATGGAAGGTCCCAGAGGAGAAGGAAGATCTTGCAACTTGTCTGGTTACTATCTGGTACTTTGTATTAACGCAAAAGAGTATTGTGACTCCCCAAAAAAACAGTTTAATATCTTTTATGACTCCTTAAAAACAAAATATGGCTCTTGACAAGCTGGACTATATCAGATAATACCAAGTTTATGAAATGGTACAGCCTTGGATATTTTGATGGTTGCAAGAAGCTGTGAACTTCCAGAGTCATATCTAATCCATATTAACACTGTCTGTGTCCAAGTTTTATCAATGGAGTGAAAATTAGGGTTTTTTCCCACTGATTTAGTTAGGATTACTTATTTTAACTTATGCTTTGAAATATGAGTGCAAAAAATTTACTGCAAGAAGAAAGTTATAAATTACTATGTAGTAATATATAGTTAGGGAACCCCTGCTCTGACTGGGTTGAGTTAGATTTACAGCACTGCAACTTCTGTATACAGACAATGCCTTAGTATTCCCAGGGTGCTGCTTTGATTTTTCAGCTCCTGTAACAGCCTGCACTGAATTCAGAGGAAGAACAAATAGGAGCTATCAAACCTTCATTTATTTCTAATTATGTCAAGGACACTATCAAAACATAAACAGTGAACTGTAATAATAGCTAATAATAGCTAATTTTCAAGAGGCAACCAGTACTCCCACCTGAGAGTGGGAGTATTTTCCTTTTTGCTTACAGTAAGGGAGGCTCCCAGTAGGAAGATTTGACTGGCTGAGATGATGGAGAGTCAGGAAATGCACTGAGCATACTGATGGGCTTCCTTCTTCCACCAGGTAATCTGTCTGGGGGATTTTTAGGCAAAAAATCTTCACGTGAAGAGGTGCCACTCTGCACTGAATGTCAGACCTGAGTTTAGCTCCCTTCTACCCCTGGAAAGGAAATCCCCATCAGGCAGACTTGTAATAATAATTGGCAACAGTGGAGTGAGAGCTGGAACAGCTATTGGGTTGAACAGATGTGATATGCTGGGACTGGACAGCTGCATTAGTAACTGTGTCTGTGAGTTGTAAAATACCTGTGGTGGAGATATTAAAGGTACTCTTGCAATAAAACCCTGTGAACTGTGTTTGCACAGTTCATATGTCAGGCACAACACATCAGCCAGCCAGACACGTCAAAGATTTATGAACAGGCAGACAGACGCCTCTTGTGCGTGACCTAACTTTAAATCAATTGGGCAAAGCCTACTGAACACTTATCTGTGCTCTGGCAGCACAGGGAGATTACTCATGGTATGGATTATCAACAGCGTCACACATTGCCATGACCTGATTTTGTTTAAGCCTCCATGATAGAGATATCTGGAGTGGAATAAAAAATACAAACACAAGAAGAAATTTCACAAATCTTTTAAGCATTCTGTTGTTGGCCAATGATGCGATTTCTGTTACAGTTTGAGCTGTTGTAAATCAGGATTCATCACTGTTTATAACTGTCTTTTTTCTTACTTCATCCTCCCTTAAATCAACTTTATGTCTGCCATGGAGGCTTCTGCAGGGGAGTCTTGCATGGGTCAAGTTTCAGAAAAAGAGCAGAAGCGTCCTTCACCTGAGTGCGTCCCTTTTCTCCTCTCATACCTTGTGTGAGCAGCCTGTGCCTTCTCGTTTCCTTGGAGTTGTCCTGTGCCAGATGTAACTGGTCAGTCTAGTTTGGGATTTGGTGGGTCACTACTGAGCCACATTGGAAAGGGATGCCCCTGCAGCTTGGGAATGGCCAGGGGATGATCTGGGGACTAAGAAAACTGAAGATGCTTGCCTCAGAGAACTAAGGAATTTCAAGCTGATAAAGGTGCTTCAATACTATAGAAAGTGAATTAATTAAAAAAAAAGGGAGGCTATACTGTTGTTCAATAAAAAAAACATAGGTGAGGACTTGTAAATCTAATTGTTATAAACTTGAGAGGATGAAGTCAGGATGTGTAAATCCTAAATTCCATGTTCCTTAGAAGTACAATCAGTCATCCAACTTTTGTTGCCTTTCAAAGACCTCTGATATCTAGGACTTCTGACACAGTCTCTGGTAGTAGTATTTCCTTTAATCCTCTTTCCACTTGGCATTATTTAGCCTAATTTTAATTACTGCGCTTTGAAGCTCTTTAAGACTTACTAGTACCTTATAGTAACCTAGATCCTTCTCCCAGACTTTGGGCTGAAGATGAGCCACCCAGAAAGATCCACTGCAGAAGGAGCCACAGTGGGCGACACCTGGTGATTCCACACACCTGCATTGCCATTCCTCTGCTGCTCTGCACACCCTGGGTCACTCAGAGTGTCTGTGTGCTCTCACGCAATTACTTAGACAAAGGAGGAATATACTAAAGAAAGTGTTTAATGTTTGGTGATGAGATATGGGACATTGGAAATCTGGGTACTTGGCAATGATGTCTGACATTAGGAAACCTTAAGTCACAGGCTTACACATTCCCAAAAAAAGTGGAACCAAATACTCAGCTGAAAAATTGGAAAGATAAATTTTCTTCTTTGGAGACAGACAGCGGGAGTTCTGCTGTTAGTGTCATAAGGGCTTGTTTTCACCCAGAAGAGCTGAGCCAGATCTTCAGCAGGAGATTTAGGCACTAAGCCACCAGCTAAGATTCAGGCTCCTGAGTTTCATTCTCAGAACAGAGTCTTATTCTTGTCTTCACAGAGTCAGCAGTCTTTTAGAAAATGTTCTGCAGAAGATCCTTTTTATAGCCCTGGTTACAGCAAAAGGACCCAAGCTATTTCGAAGCTTTACATTTATAAAGAAAGGCTGTAAGGTTAGGTGAAAATTGGATGTCTCAAAGTAACAAAGATTTCCCCAAAAGTCTTTTCGGTGCATGTAGCCCATGTTGAAGGCACCCAAAGCTATCTCTGTGTGTGTGGGAGTGAGCTGCAGTTTGCTTGAACAGCCTTGCAGATACTGCAGGTTGGGACTACACAGCTGTGCCTTTCTCATGAACATACATAACCTTTTCAATATTCTAAATTGCCAAGATAAAAGTCTCTTTGAACTGAATATCACCTTATCAATTGTGCTGAACGAAAATATGCACTTTTAATATTGTTCTCCACATGTATAGCAGCTCTGGTTCTGTGATTTCTAAACTGGGCAATTCATAGTGAAACTATTAACACTTGTTTTATGAGGCTGTTAAACAGATATATGTGCCCACCCACAAGAAATGCAGGATGAGTCTGTCATTTCATATTCAACTTCTCAGGTGTGATTAAAATAATTACAAAATACATGTGCATCTGTCAAATCACTGGTCTCAGATATTGCAGTAGACAATAGATAAACCACAGTATGTTGCTTGCGAGACCTTGTGAGCATGTACATAATCACTGTGCAGAATTTGTAAGGAAAAAGTCTGTGATAATTCTGTTTTACTTAGCTGAATAGATTAGAGTTACTAGATACCTTGGCCATAATATGGCAGTAAATCTAATGAGGTCTTTAGCACCAAATTAGCTCTACTAAACTAAATGAATTAAGATAAGGCAGGTAAAATGGCAGCCTGAATGTTCACATCCTGTACTTCTCAGGAACTGTGGCCATAAACAATTACTGCTGTGGAAAACTTCTCTGGCTCTCTTAGACAGTTCTCCTTCCTCTCTCTTTAAGAGTGAAAGGGCACAGTTTAAGCTGTAAAATGGATCAACTCTGATCAGAGTTTTGTTCTGAACTCTGTTCTTAAAATCCCACATGAAACATCCTTCCAGCTTTTGGATTATTTTAGCACTAAATACTCAGTGGGGTTTCTTTTGAAGGTGGGAATGATTGAATTCAGTTGGGCTGAGCAGCACAGGATTACACACACATGAGATGAAATGGCAATAAGATGAATATTAATTGAACAGGAAGTCCAGTCTAATTTGCCAAGGCTGTAGTTCAGTGGTGAAGCACTCAGGGGCAACACAGGCTCCTTTATTCTCAGGTATTGGACTGTGCAGAGACAAGGCACTGTCCCTGAGGTGGTGTTAGCATGGACTCCAGGGCATGGGGAAGAGGGAATAGTCTGTGCTGGAACAGGGTCACTGAGCACAAGTGTTTTGGGTGGGTTTACAGGGACTGCTGAAGCCTCACAGGACTGTCAGCTGATTTTCACCACACTGTGGTGTATGTAAACCACTTGCTGAGAGCTCTTGGATCAATGGCCAATAGAAGTTACTTATATTTTTGGTTTTTCTAGAATAATCTCTTTGCATATTGCCTCACTCTATTTTTCTGTCCCAATTGCCCCAAAGTGCCCCTTTTTTTTTTTTTTGCAGAGAAGCTTTTGTACATCATTCACTTTAAATTGAAAATTGCTGTTAAATTTTGCTTTTACAGTCCATGGCAGGGGGTTAGGACTAGAGGATCCTTAAGGCCCCTTCCAACCCAAAACATTCTATGATTCTGTGATTAAAAATATTAGCCTGCCATGTTATAGATATTGTTATGGTATACATTTATGTAGATGGACAGGGCCATACCCTTCATAATAAATTTAAGCCTGTTGTAATAGTCACTTGTTTTGGATCATGGCGAAGATAGCTGAGTACATGCTCAAGTTAATATTGAGAGAAAATAATAATCTCCTGCCTTCTGTATAGCAAAGATTGTCAGAAGCATCCCACAAGAATAGTAAACAAAGCATTTAATTAGATTTTAAGAAAGATTACATAATTGTATGGGTAATAGCATTAGATAAGACAAAAGAAATGTAAAAGGGAAATCAGTTATTTAACTTGAGGCTATAAAGCAGGATTAAACTCCTGGAGCCCTAAAGAAACTGTCTCTCTAGTTTTATGGACCTTTCTTCCACTTCTTAAACTGCTGGAAAATGGAGTTCTGCATAGGATGTTTTATTAAGGCTTCTGAGATTGAGTATTTGAAGTCCATAATTTAGGCCTTTTCTTTTCCACTTGCTGGAAATTGGTCTACTGACAGAGATGCTTTTTATTTAGGAAGCAACAAGGGAACCCCTGTTTGCCAGAGTAATTTTATTTCCTTTTTTGGGTGACATGGAAGCAAACTTTTGCAGAAGGACTTGATCATGGCTTGGTCATGCATAGAGGGAGAACACAGTGTTAAATGCTCTGTGTTTCCTTGTGCCTTCAGAAGAATGAGACAAGTAATTAATAAAATAAAATATAAAAGAAAAGAAAACAAAGGAAAATAAAGGAAAATAAAATAAAAATGGCCTTGTGTAACTGAGATTTGAGCTACCTTTTGCTCAGGAGCAGTTTGTGAGCCAGAGAAAATGCCAGGAGATGGCAGCATCTACCAAGGCCTTCACACATCTCACAGATTTAATTTCTTGGTACTATGGGACCTCCTCACCTGGAGATGGCTTCAAAATCTTCCTTTGGGGCTGTTTTTTCCCAGTGTTTCTCCATAAAATGTCAACACAGCATTCTGACTAATTTCTGTCTGTTTGGCTTGGTGATTAAAGGTTCTGATAAGAGGGTTTGCCAAGCTGGCAGGGTGAACTCAGCACTGGAAGCCTTATTTCAATTTTTCACTGTCTCATAGGAGTGTGGGTTTGTTTTAAAGCTCTGTAAGGAGTGAAGGATAATTTCCAGCTATACATGAAGAGATGGAAGAGATTCAGAGGAGGAGGAGGAGGGATTACTGATTTACAGAGCCAGCCTGACCTGTTCTGCAGAGTTGGATGTGGCTTTTAAAGTGACGGATCTAGAAGATGTCCATTTAGCAAAACCCAGAGCTAGATTTCTTCAAGGTTTTTAAGAATCTTGAGAATGCAGCTAAAGTTCTTGACCTGACTTGTCTTGACTTTGGTGAAATCTGTCAGTGTGCAAATACCTTCATAAACCTGGCTCTCAGAGGAAGGTTTTTTTTCCCCCAACCAACTAATTTGCATTTGTGACCTGTGAAAGTGTTCAGCTTTTTCAATCCTGCCTGAAGCTGACTGCATTTGGGCCGTGTTTGTACATATAGAAGCTTTAGGAGTAAGGAAGTATGAATACATTAATGCAGCCTTTATTGTAATTTAGTAATTATGAGGCCTACTTCTGCTATTAAAAATACATCTTGCATTCGATATCTTCCAAAACAGCAAACGTAGACATGTGGTCTGTTCTTAAGTGCATTATTTTTGTTTATTTTTTCAAGATCACTCAAGAAGCTTTTATTCAATTGTATTTGTACCTCTTTATTTGTAATGCTCAACGGAGGTTTCCAAGACGTTCCTCCTTTATTTTTTATTGTTTTGGGGGTTTTGTGTGCCTGTGTTTTTTTTTTTTTGGTTTTTTTTTTTGTTGTTGTTGTTTTTGTTTTGTTTTGTATTTTAACAGTAGAAATGTCAGTCATGTCTAATTCAATCATCCCAATTTACTCCTGTGAGGACCCACTGAAAGCATATGGGATATTAATATTTAGAACATCACTCTTGAAGAGATGAGGATGCTTTCTTTTATATAACACAGGTTGACACAGAGATGCTGAAGCTTAGACTAAGGTCATGGTCCAGCATCCAAGTTACATTAAAGGATCTCTCAGATATTTTTATTTCTTTTCACTTCTCTGCAGAATGGGACATGGCTGAGTGGGGCTGAGCATTCGTTTCAGGTTCTCTGCCCTTTATCCCAGTAGAAGAAATGGAATTTCCCAGTTACCACTCATAACATGGAGCTACTCCAGCTTATACTGCTTGTGTGAGACCTTTAAATCTGTGCTGATTTAGGCATGGCAAAATGCTGGCCTGCCATTGCTTACACTGCATCTGGAAATGCTGTCAAGATGATCTTTCTTCTCGTATTAAGGTGAAAAATCAGGACAGGAAGGTGTTGCGGCTGCTTCTCATTCCTGTTTTTGACTAGCAGGAGGCCCTGAAGCAGACAAAAAGGTTCAGCTTTCCCAGTTCTCCCTAGAAACTTGTCTGACCTGTTAAGGCATGGCTCATGAGGAAAATAAAATCCTGAAAGAGAAGGCCTTTTAAGATTTTTAAACTTTGCTCAGATGATGATTATCAGGAGCTCTATGCTGATGCTGAGGAAGGGTTGAATGGAGTTTATCGAGGTAGAGTTGTAGCCAGTCTTTGTCTGGCAAGTTAATAAGATGGCAAAAGTCCTTTGAATGCCACTGAAAGTCTTTGAAATTGTGCAAAAGTCCTTTGGATTTATCGAAAGCTAATCAGTATGACATTAACAAAGAACAAAGCATGCCTAATGAAGATGAAAGATTTGAAAAGTGGATTATTTTTCTTTTGTCCTGGCTTTTCTTCCCCAAAACTCTTGCCCTTGTTGGCTGGGTAACAGGCTGTGTGTTAACAGGCTGGTTATCAAATGAAATGGGAGAGTGTTTGAGTGTTTTGAATTAAATCCTTTTATTCTTTGTCTGTCAGGGCTTCCTTCATAAATGCAGGTTTTAACCAAGTCATTAAAATGCTCATTTAGCTGAAATTTGGCAATCTAATTCTTCCCCTAACAAGATGCTTTAAATATCCTTTACCTAGTCAACAAAATTTGATTAAAATCAGCATGGGTGTTTCTTTCCCCAAACTCCTCTCTCTCCTTCTTAATTGAGTGTCCAAAAATAGCCTGTTTGGGTACTTTCCATGCATTCCTCTATGAAAACAACATTTAGTAGAAATATGTAATTTCAAACTTCTTGGCTTCTAAAGGATATCTAACTATGTGAAGATGCAAAAGTAAAATTAAAGCCAGGAATAACCTGTAAGATGATCTGCACAGTAGTAGAACCCCAGGAAACTATACACTGTGGACTTGTGAGGTTTGAAAACTTTAAGGTACAACTTTGAGTAGCTTTAATCAGTAGAGATGACAGAGCCTGGAACTTCTGGTGCTCAGTCTAGTGGAATCCCTCTCAGGATTTGCAGGTCACTTGCATTCTCTGAGCACCAAATACCTGAAGTAACACAAACACACAGAGATGAAAGTTGTCCTCCTGCGATGCAGACTTTACAGATTTCACTGGGTGAAAATTCAGGAATGAGATTCCTTGCCCTTCCAAGTAGTTTTGAGCAGCAATAATTAAAGACTTTGCATATGCCTCAGTTTTCTATGTGTAAAAGCTGACTTCTATTATGAGTTTGTCATACATACTCTCTCCTGGGGGCCTTCTGCTGCTCCCACAGGATGAGGATGTTGATATATGTATGCATTCAGACATCTAATCTTTTCTTACCACTGTGTACCAAGGCTGAGCCCGAAATCTGTCCAAGAGACACCAGTTTTTATACTCAGGAGGACCACCTGCAGCACTGACCCTGACCTTCAGGCTTTCTCTTATAACCTGCATGGTTCACAAATTGGGAATTTGGCTTCTTGCAGATGAGTTTGAGTAAATGCTATTTAAATATAGATTTAAAAGAAGGCATTGCCTTCTCTGTAGTTGCAAATCTGTCTCTAAACTGTCAATGAAAAACTCTTCTTGTGGTACCTTTTCTTTCCTATTCATGGAAGGGTAAAAAATGGCCATAGCTGAATTTGTTGAAAAACAAGCAGCAGAGGATTAGGACTTCTGGATTTTTCTTTACAGGAAAAGAAGCTGATGGAGATATATACTCTATAAAAACACCATATAATGAAGCTATTGCAGTAATACTTTATACAGTCATACTTTCTTAAGCTCTGCAGTTTACAGTTCATCATGTTGTTGGTGCATATTGGCTGCATGTGCCTTCCACTGGCATTTTGCAGGAATACTCACTGCTGTATTACAGTTACAATGTGGTAAATTGCAATTTCAAGACATCCAATACTACAAAAAGGCTTGAAAACTGTTGAGCTTTATTGAGGCCTATTTTAGCATAGCATTCTTACTTTCTAAACACCTGCAGAAAATTTTACTTGATTTCATTAGTAGCAAGATAAAAATATTAATGTTGTTCTTTTCAAAGCTTCTTTTGTTCTGGCAGTTTACTGAAGAATGTGGAAGGATCTTACATAAATCAGAAATAGCAATAGATTTTGGAGTGCTGAGACTGTCACTGTGTCCTTAGGTCATTCCAGGCTGGGATATTGAAAGGGACTCAGAACAGGTGTAATATGACACACAACACTAGATGATTGATGCCCCTTCTACCTGGATGATGTAGCATGGGATAATAGCTACCGGTCTGTTTTTTAGAAACCCTCAGTGCCAACAATCTCAGTTGAAATGAAAATGGAAGTGGCAACTGCTGAGCAGAGCTGAAAATGGGGCCATGGATGTCAGCCTGAAAACTGAGTTCCATTGTGTTTATGGTTTAATATCAGCATCTCAAAACTTTCTCTAAACAATGTATTTTTGGTTTCATTATTTCTGTAACAGCAGGGCAAGAAAAAGCATCATTAATGAAGTACTTGATTTCTCACCTGAGCCTTCTGTCACCATCACCCTCAGTCCACAAGTGACCTGTTTTGGAAATTTGAGGGCAGTCTGTTCAGTCATTTTGAAAGAAGGCAAGAAGGGTCAAGGGAGGGAGATCCTCCTAATTTCTCTGATTACTGCTATACATACAGTTTAAGGATAGGAAAATTCAGTTCATACTGGGTAGACAACTGAATTCACTTGAGCCCTTCAATGTAAACCTGTAGGTTCAAGTCCTCAGTGCGAAGTTTTCTGTGTCTAGTGACAAGCCTGAGGTGACCCAGAATTTTGCTTTGCTTGCTTGTAACCAGCAATATCTGAAGGTAGCATTGTAATTTATCCTTTCTGTATCTTCTCTGCACCTGTGCTGGAAGGCCACGGTGTGTGGCTGGGACTGAGGGGTACTGCCTGCTAATTTTGTCTCTTCCTGATGGGGGACCCAAGGCAGAGAGCTCAGCTTGGCTATTAGAAATGGGACACCAGGATTATTTTAAGGTGTCAGGTGAACAAATGTCATGCTGAAAGAACTGTGGAAACTTAAGAAGGAATCAAAACTATGTGAAAACAGTTACATATGTGTGTCTTTCTTCAGAAAATTATATACTTGTATGGCCTTAAAAATCACACAGCCAAGAACCTTCCTAGCAGGAGCAAGGAAGTCTCACTTTAACCATACAGCACACAAAGAGAAGAGCAAGCCAAGAGAGACTGACTGTGAAGCAGGGTTACACACGTGAGAAATGATGAGTGATAATGGTTTCAATCTACCATCCTCACTCTGGCTGCAGGGTTCCTTTCTGACTGATATATGTGCACACTCTGCAATGTTTTTCAACATAAAGCCTTACAGCTTGTACAGGGGCTGGAATGAGAATCTACTGAGCAAGGTGGAAACTATAAACTATTCCTCAGACTCAGTAATACAGAATATTGTTTTGTCACTGGATGCAAAGAAAAAACCTAGAACAAGTTATGGATTATGTGTTTCAACATAGTAGCTCTTTCCTACATATCTCAAGCAATTAAGATATTAATATGCTATCTGCCTGAAGCTCCATTTTAAGATTGTCTATTAGGTAAGCTTGCCTAAGGTTCACCTTGTTCCACCAAAAAAGCTGACAGAGGAATGCACATCCATTCCATCCGCCCATTTCATGAGACTTAGCAGTGTAGAGTAGGTTGGTGCTAAGATAGGTGGGTAAGAAGGGAAGTAGTTTCTAGTAGCCGGGAAAGAAGAGTGAAATCAAGTAAACAGACTGAAGTGCTATAGACCTCAAAGACCCAAAAGAAAAGCACCCTGTGCAATTCTTCAGCATTTTCTATAGTGAATATAGACATTCAATGATATTTCGACATCAATTTCTTTTAGCGGTAGATAGAAGGAAAAAAAGGTTAAACTCAACAGTCTCTTTAACCTTTCTCAGTCTTGTCATTGCAATTTTGCTTCAGAAATACAGACTTTTTCTTTTATTTTCTTTCTTAGGGATAGAAAGAATAGAGGCTACCTCTCCTCTCTAAAGCTGGCATAGTTTTGGACAATCAACCATGTAAGAGCAAATTGTAAAGGTCTCTCCTAATCAGTTAATGGGATAATTAGCTAATTAGCTAATTAGTTTTTTTCAGTGCACTAGCACACCTGTCACTCATCTAAAGATTTAATTCTGGCACCTGGCCAGGTCCCTCCCAGCTCCACCCCCTGCCATGTCAACATGTGCCCACCCCCCCCCCCCCACATCACCACGTGGTCACACCCCAGCCACATGACCATGGTGTCACGTGACCCCAGTCTCACATGACCCCCTTTGAGTCACGTGACCCCACCACATTGTCGCGTGACAGTTCTAGTTTTTCGGTGTTCACCTCTCATAACTTTTGCTGTGTAGCAGTAGCAAGAGGGAATTGGAGTTGGGAGACTATGAGAGTTTCAGGGAGGAGCAAAATGCAGGATTTGAGATAGGTGTCAGCACAGGGAGGAAAGCTGGCTCTGTAAATTAGGTTTGTAATGGTAACACAGTGGCTAATGCAGAAAATGAAATGGAGACAAAATAAACTTTTGGTCATTTGTTATCACATCAAGTGGTGACAGATAGGCAAGATATTTTCAGCCATTTGACAAAGATTTGAAAATTTTCCTCCTTTCTTCAGGCTCATGTTGTGGAGAGGAGCAGGCATTTTGAGGGGTTAAGGAGATATAAATGATTATTTTTCAATAAAGGGCTTGTCAGCTTAACAAAATCTCTTCACAACAGTTGTCTGTGTAATGTTGGATGTATGATAATGTGATATTGAAAAGCTCCACTGGGATTTGTGCATCTTGGCCTGTGCAATTCTCTTCTGACTCTTCCACATTGGTAATGCCAAATTCAAGCCAAGAAAATGACAGTAGTCATCTGTAAGATGTATACACACTGTAATTGCCTAAGAACAAAATTGTCTTATGTAACTTCTAATCTCACTTCAGCATTTTCAGTGCTTTGATGGCATATCCTGTGTCAGGGAATATTGGTAAATATTGATGCAAAATTGTTTCTTCATGTAAATCAAATCTTGAAAGGTTTCATGTGCAGCCAGTGAGTGGGTGTGTGTGTTTTTGTTTATTTGTGAATGTATCTGCCTACATAATCCCTCATTTTATAGGCTACATATTTCCCTTGTCAAAAGTACAATGATATTACTTCAAATTTATTATTGAATTGCATCTTTCATCCAAGTTTCTAATTTTTCTTTAGTATTAATTAATGCTTGATAATCCTGATATGGCATAGGAAATATTATCCCCTTTAATAAGGGTTGAACAGAATCACAGTATAATTGAATAATTTTCTCTAGTGGCATTCTCACTCCTGTTTCAAAGATGTGTTACTGAGTTCACTGTCTTCTCCTATAAAATCTCAGTGCACATAGAGAACATTAGGTTTTTATCTCAATCTGTCTGCCCAGGGTCAATCCTGGAAGTGATTGCATGTGCATGTGTGGGTGACTGTAACTGGCTGCATTTAGAATAGTAACTGTGCTTTCTTCATCATCCTTTTTGGGCTTCGTTATTTGAGATTCCTCTCGAGTTAACAAGCTTGATTGCAAGATGCTCTTTCTAGAGGTGAGGACATAGCCAGCTAGGTCAGTCAGAAATTGAAGCAGTAAGTCTTTTACTCTCACACTGCTTCTAAAACTCCACTCGCCTTTTGCAGGGTGGAAACGTAACAGAGAACTGAACCAAGCCTTCTCCCCTAGTTATGAAATGTCTGAAAGCTATCAAGATAGTGTTTGACTTCTTTTCTTTTCCAGCTTAACCCACACTACCCAGAAGGTAATAATGAAGGCAAAGCTTTGGTAAGTGGAATTTATATGTTGCATATAATCTGGGGGATGCTATATCCCTTACCCAGCATGTCCTGACATATGGAAACCCTTCATAGCTTTCCTTTTCCTTACATGTTCCAGCTGCTGGGATTGTTTTCCATATGCTGTGTAAGGTAGGATGCATCTCAGAACTGGCAGTTCAGAAAGTTTTCTCCCACGTTGAGGCAAATGATAAGAAACTTTTTCAAATTCTGCGCCAAAGTGGCATTAGTTGAAACTGTTGTGCTTGTTATCTGACTGCAAATATGAAATGTGTTCATTCTTCTCGGCTCAGATGTGTTATTTCATGGCAACAGCCTTTGCCTGGTACAGCTTCAAGAGCATTTTAGCTAATTCTGACTAATGAGGCAAGGCCAGACATGGAGATTATAGTGAGTGAAGGAAGTGGAGTTAAAACCTTGGGGGAATCTTATTGTTACTACTTCAACAAATATTTCCAAAAAGAATCATTCCTCCATCAAGTTCATAAGATTGCCTTGGAAAGGTTGAGATCTTCTTTAAAAAAATTCGATTTAATTTCTTTCTGCTTGCCTTCCGGCTTTTGTTCTTTAAGGGGACACATTTTCAAGTTTTCCTCTGCACAGGGAAGAAATTTTTTGATTTTTCATGACATGAAACCCAAGATTCTTACATAATCACATGCCTTGAGGACTGCAATTTTAATAAAAATGGAGACTTTCATAGCAGTTGGCAACATTGGTTTTCCATCTTCACTGATATTTGGCGTTAGTGGTGATATAGTAATAACAGCTAAGCTGTCTAGAAAGATGAGAATTCTCTCCTATGAAAGTACAGAAGTTCCACCAGTTATTTCTCTTTTGCTTTGGAGTGAGACTTGAGGCCTTTGAAGCTTTGGAATGGAAATCAGGATCAGTTCTAGAATTCCCCAGTGAGTAGGTGTTAGGCCCTTGTCACTGAGGATTCAATCCTATTGTATCACACCATACTTACTTACAGTGTAGGTTTTCCCTCTGTAGGCATTTCAGTTCATCTAAATAGTTAAATATTCCCTGGACTGGATAATGACAAAGACACAAGAGTAATCTAAGCATGAATGTTAAAGGTGGCTTCACTGTCAGTTTGGCTTACTCCTTCTGAATACTGGTTTCAGCTAAAACCCCAGAGCAGATAAATCACATTAGGGAAATACTTCCAATAAAAAAGTAATCAAAGCTGATTGATGATCAAAACTGATATCTCTGTGGAAATTTTAATTTATGAAGTCAGCACTTTCCTGTGGCAGATGTTTTGTGGAAGAACTTCCAGCAGTTTTTGGTAACACCTCCATGTAAATCCAAGTCTACGGGCTCTATTAGTGTGGTAAAAATCCCTTTGGATCCTTCACCACTTTATAAGCTTGTTGGAAATGCCATGAGTCAGCAATGGCTATTTAAACCTTCATTGTGGCCTTGAACAGCCAAATAGAGGAACTTCACATCCCCGTGTAGGAATTTTTTATGTTACAATGATGCAGTGTATTGAATTGTCCCTCAAAAGTAAAAGAATCTTATAATATTTGGAGTTCTTTGAGGGTCAGCTATGCCAGTCTTGTATCCAATAGCACATAACCTGGAGCACACGGGCTTTCCTTGCTCTGTGGTTATCATCTAGTGTTTCCTCTGCCTGGTCACTGCCTAACTGGCTCACTGCAAAGGCATCTTCTTTTCCATCTTTTGAAGCAGTTAATTTTGAAATACCACCCATTAAGTAAATCTGGAGGGGGGAGGTTGAAGTGGACCTACCCCAGCAAAATTTGAAGGCTGAGTAGCAGGGAAATGGGAGATGAATAAACAAATCCTTGTGGCTGAAGGGCTGAACCTGTAGCCCTTGCTCTTGAGGCCAAGACGGCAAATGGAATCCTGGGGTGCACTGGGGAGAGCAGTGCCATCAGATCAGGGAGTGATCCTGCTCCTCTGCCCAGCCCTGTGTGGCACATCTGGAAAGCTGTGTCCAGTCCTGGGATCATCAGGACAGGAGGGACAGGGAGCTCCTGGAGCGGGGCCAGCGGAGGCTGCAGAGATGATTTAGGGCCTGGAGCATCTGTGACAGGGAAAGGCTGAGGGAGCTGGGGCTGTCCAGCCTGGAGAGGAGCCCCAGCTGAGAGGGACCCTCATCCCTGGGTGTCCCTGTGTGCAGGGAGGGCTCCGAGCAGGGCCCAGGCTCTGCTCCGGGGGGCCCAGCAATGGCACCAGAGCCACGGGCAGGGACTGAGCCCAGGGGGTTCCACCTGGACAGGAGGCAGAACTTCTTCCCTGGGCACTGAACAGATTGTCCAGAGAGGCTGTGGGGTCTCCTCACTGGGGATATTGCAGAACCAGGTGGACACAATCCTGTGCCCTGTGCTTTGGGATGGCCCTGCTGGAGCAGGGAGGTGGCACCAGTGACCCACTGTGGTCCCTTCAGCCTGACCCATCCTGGGACTCTCTTTTCCCTACTGGGCTGTTGGATTGAAAGGGTAGCAGCTCGTCTCTTGTCTGGGTTTTAAAGGCAGCACAGCCATCTGTGCATTCTGTGCCAACCCTGAACTCCTCAGTGTGTGCTGGGGCTGCTTGTGCATGTTCACAGCCTGATTTACAAGGTCCAGTTGCTCAGGCAACTGAATTTTGGGAAGCAGCAATGGAGGAGGGTTTTCCATGATGCAGCAGTGGGCACAGACACTGAGGTTCTGCTTAAGCACATCTTTTCTGCCTTGCCTTAAGTGACTCCGGAGTTCGGAAGGGTTTTGGCTCCAGAGAACATAAATATTACTGGAAGTCACCAGGACTTCTGTTCCCAAGCATTAAAGGTACGTTTGGACTGAGGTTCATTGCTTGTTTATGACCTGCTTCCTGACAATCCAACCAAATTGTCTTGAGAAGCACTGCTTTTAATTCTGGAAAAATTTGGCCTTACAATGAGTTGATTAATATTCCCGCATCTAAGCTTCAAAAGACTTCTTTTTTTTTTAATGAGAAGACCTTTTTGTGATTTAACAGTCTTACAAAAAAAAAAAGGCTTCTTCATCTCTTAAAGTCTAGGAGATTGTAGTGTATCCTGTATCAAAATGTGTTACAGCTCCAACTAAATGCAAAATTAGTGGTTTTTTATGCTGCAAATTACTATGCCTTTTCTAAGGAGAGAAATGTACACCATCAAGAAGAATGCTACAAACTTCAGGGAAATATCAGGAACAGCTGGGAACCTGCCATTTGTCAGTACCTTTGTGTTAAAGGCTGACTCTGGACGGGTACCTTATGTCCATTTGTCTGCATTTTCATGAGAGGGCTAATTCTAACCGGATCCAATCTGACTTCTACTGTTGAGATTTTTGTTAGGATTGAGACTGGTATGCACTTACTAATCTTGTAAAGAAGTTGGGCAGCTCTACCATGGGCTGCCATGTGCAATGTGATGTATCTCCTTTGACTTCTGTTTATTTATCTTTATGATTTCCTAACATTCTGCAATTCTAACTTTTCCATCTTGCTGCCAACCCAGGAGATTTTTTTTTCTTCTGATAAACACTGTAAATTAATTAAAAAAAATACATTCCAGAAACGATGTTTATTGAATTATATATTGTACAGGGGTGGTGCAGTTTAAACAAGTAGAATAGACAATGTGAAAAACACTGAAAAGAAAAATGGAAAATCATGAGCTTAGAAATGGCTGCTTATATAAAGCCAGCAGTCAGACCACTGGGGAGGCTGGGGAAGAATGGGAGACAGGGATGCCGGCACATTATTATTATTCTACTGTTGCACACGGGTCTGAATCAGCTCTGGAAATGCATACATTGTTTCTTACAGAATGTCTCTGGCTCCTAACAACAGGATTGCAACGTGATGTCTCTGCTAAAAATGCGATGACTCACAAATGAGTCAACAGTGAAGGTGTTACAGGAGGCTAACTGCTGTGCTGTCTGCCAGGGCTCCTAGCAGGCAGGAGCAAGGCTGGCCATTCATTTACTCCATTTTCTTCTCATAAAGTATTTTTAAAATAATCTAACCTATGGAGTTCTGCTCACGTTACTGCTCTGTGAAAATGCTGGTTTTTTTAAGAGCCTCCTAAACTGGGTTAACATATTGAGATACCACATTACTCTGGATTTAACAGGCATTTTCAGAACTCTGGCTGCTATTAAATTTAATTTCTGATGAAATCTGTATTGCAGCTTAAAGCATTCAGGAGCAGGGCATTATCCTTGTCTGTCTCTATGCCACAAGAGGTGTCTTCACCAATTGGAATTGTAGATTGGGTTTCTAAAAGAAAAGGCATTTTGGGTCTGTCATGTTTTTGTATTGCTTTTTTTGCTGTTGAAATGAAGACCCTTCTGTAAGCAAAACTCCATGTAAATCTCTTGAATTTTAGGTATGATGCCCAGTTGAGTTACATAAGGAAAGTTGGATAAGGTAGTAATTAGTAGAAAATTATATTAGAAGCTGTGAAAAGGGTTATCTGCTGGGCTGTAAGTATCAAGGAAGACAAATCTGATTGTACCTGATTATTTTACCACTGGTTCCAGCATGGGAATTGTCTCTCCTTACATTTGCCCTCCACATGGCAAGCAGTATGTCTGCATTGCTTTTTCTCTTCAAGCTTCTTTTAAAATCATGATGCGCTGTAAATAAGTGGTGGTAGCCCAGGAGTTACAAACTTTGCTGTGGGCCTGGATAAATATTTCTCCTTCTCACCAAAATGGTTTTTCTCACTACTAGGACTCCTTTTTTGAATGTTCAACCTTTGCTTCCCTAGGTGTGTCTCTTTCATCCTCATGAGTGATTTAACCAGTGCACAAGAATGAGGTGATTGCACGTTCCTCACCTTGGATATGTGTGATGTGACTTGTGACAGCCTGTTGCTAGTGTGTTGTAGTTTGGGACAAGCAAAGTTATATATATTTTCCTTCCATGAGTGTACTATTTGGTAATACTTTTTTACTCACAGTTCTCTATTGTCCTGGCATGTGATTCAGCTGGTTTTTATTGTTTTTCTATTAAGTCTTGGGAGTGCTCTCCTTGGCTGTCACTGACCACATTGCCAACGTCTCTGAAACTGTTCCATTGGCTTTCTCTTCACACTGCTTTAAGCTGAATTTTCTTCTCTCTGCATTTGAGTTCTTTTGCAGTTCTTTTCTTCCTTTCTCTTAATTGAATCCAGTTTTGCTGGCTGTATCTGTTCATATGCCAGTTTCTACCTGAGCAAATGTCATCTTGTTTTCATCTGCTTAGGAATGCAGTGCTTCTCCTGAGCTATTGTCTAATTAATTTAAACTAGCCTAGTGCTTTCACTTCTTTTCACATCCTCACATGGACTCATCTGCTGATTCAATAATGGCTGGGTTAAGTGCGGATTCTGACGGCTGCTTACTAAATTTAATTTATCATGAGAAGCTTTCAGTATGCAAGTGTCTGTGCATTCTTTCTCTCCCACACAGGCATGTGCACGTGCACTGGGACATAAACTGAGACATAGATACAATCCATGTTTGTTCCTATGTGATGGCGTCATTGCTGTCTCTTGTGTACCCCTTGTATGCAACTTGTTTCCAGAGCTGTCAGGTTGGGGGTCACTTCTTGTTAGATTTTTTTTTTCCCATGAGTAGTGCTCAACTCCCATAACCCAGGTTGAGTTGTGAGATTCAGATTCTAAAATAATACTCTAAGGAGAGTTCTTAGGTTTGTGGGGAAGTTCAGCCTGGAGCTGCTGTACAGCTCTCATGCAGGTCTGATTTTGCTCAGCTAAGCTTGGCATTGCAGTTAGCAATGTTGCAGGCACTGTCTTGACCTCTGTTGAAGTGGAATTTCTTTTTAGGCTAAAAAACAGATCTTGCTCTTACATCTGCCAGCTGCTAAGACTGGTTGGTGGGATTTAGGACAGGTGAGCCAGTTCCATTGCTCAACTGGATCTATACAACTGTTGGGGGCACCAGGGAATGAGCAGGGTTAGCCCCAAACTGCTGGGTGAACTCCTCCACAGAGCTAATGGTTGGTGTGAACTGCTAAAGCACAGGGGACCTGACATGCCTTTGACTCTGCTTCCTGCCAGCTCTCCCAACTTATATACTGGTCATGGTGTTCTGTGGTGGGGAATATCCCTTTGCCCAGTCTGGGTCAGGTGTCCTGTCCATATTCTCTCCCAGTATGGTTTCATATTTTGGTCTTTGTTTTACCCAGAGCACCAGGATAAAAAGAAAACCATACAATTATGAAGTGTCCTGCCTTTTTGTATACCACACATTTCAGTTTGGAAATTATAGTGAAGTGGGTAGTTTCTGGGAAACCCTAACTAGATTTGAATGTAAGTTGTGGAAAATATCAAAAAGCTTGGCTGCTGTTCTAAACTGTCCTGTGCTACTCACCCCTTCACAGACCTCTTGAATTTTAAACTGAATTTCCAGTTTTCTGTTTTGTTATGAAGTGTAGGAAGTAATTTTTTATTTAATATTAGACTCTGACTCACACCTCTTAAGTTCTCAGAAGGATTTTTTTATTGTTTCTGTGCCTTTTCAGTTTGTGTCTCATCACAAGTATGTAAAACAAAATATGTATAGAAATCACAAAAGCAATTTGCTATTTTCTCAATCCTTGCATATAAGTTAAATTTTTTGTGCATTTTTCTGTAGTATTTTTTGAGCATGAGATACAGGAGGATGTGGGGACTGTCAGATGAGTTTACTCTTGTGCAAGTCACAGGAGATGGTTCCTCTGTCTTAGCAAGCCTTCCTCTCGAACACTTGTGGCAGTACTCTAATGACTTGAGAAGCCTAAGAGCAGTTTCTTTCTGTATTTTTTTTCCTGCTCTCTCCATTCTTGATAGAAGTAATGGGATGGAAAGCTGGCATTTTGTAAGCTTGATAATTAAAAAATTGATGTTTTGGAAGGATTCAAAAAGTGCCTTGAAATGAGTTGATAACTAGCCCTTTCTTTCATAATTTTACTCCTCCTTGATTTTGTTGTTTAATCTCATTTGGCAACGTGGATAATCAAAGCTTTGCCCTTGATTATCCCTAACAGTTTGGTTTTAATCAAGCTACTAATACAAACCAAGTACAGCCCGGCCTTTTACATTGTACAGCTCTTCCTTAGCGGTGTATTGTAAATCATTATAATAGCATTTCATGCTTCCAGGGTTGGATTTTTTTTTTCTTTTGGCTTTCCTCATTCTTTTTCTCCTCTCCCTGTGTGATGTATTTTGTGTATGTGAAGGGCCCTGGGCTGCCAGTCTCTTAATTGGTTATCACTCACACCAGTAATTCTGTTTGTTGCTGTGTGGATACGGGCCCAGACTCCGAATGACTGTCAAGCCAAGAAATGTTCTCAGGGAAGGTGGCATTTGGAGTCTGTAGGCAAAGATATAGAGGTGACTAAAGATACCAGGATGGTGCTGTGGGGGTTGCAAAATTCCCACAGACTCTCAGCAGCTGGGGGGAGGAAGATCCCACCTTAGCTCACATGCCTTGTTTGAGTAACTCTGTCCCTCAAAGGGAACAACTCCTGGCCTTGCAGTAGGTAAGATCAGAGGCGTATTGGACTGTTAAAAGGCTGTGCTGAGATTTGTTGTGGGCAGATAGGCTGCAAGGATAGTGCAGAAGGCAATCTCTCCTGATGAATTACAGCTGTACTGATTACTGAGGAGTGGAAACATCTGTGCCTGCCCAATGAGATTGGGTGCTAGAAAAGAGTGGGTCAGTGGGCCACCAGTTGGAGTTCAGGTTGGGGCTTGAGATCCAGAATCTGCTGGAGTTTGGGATGGAGTCTGTGGGCTGTGAGGAGGTAAGGGACACATGGCCATGCAAGGGACAGTTAGGGTAAGGCAGCTAGGAAAGGGACAGGTTGGGGTTTAGCCAGTCATGGAGAGAGGGGAGAAGGAGTCAGAGCTGTGTGGAGCTGCCTGTAAGAAAAGGAGTCAGTGGTGTGTGGGGCTGCCTATAAGGGAAGGAGTCAGAGTTGTCAGAAAGAAGTGCATTGGAAGAAGGCATGAAAAGTTTTCTAGTAAAGGACTGGTTGTGATGCCAGTCTAGTCTGTCATGACATAATTGCTACAATTTGTAATACAATCCATCTGGGACTTTGCCTGTCCCCCTTGCCATGACAAGCTGGTGCTGACGGAGCAGATGTTCTGGCTCTTGCTCTTTGGAGAGCGTCCACAGGATGAAAAAAAAAAGGCCTCAAGCTGCTCCAGGGGAGGTTCAGGTTGGGTATCAGGAATAATTTCATCATGATAAGGTCTGACAAGCATTGGAAGAGGCTGCCCAGGGAGGTGATGGAGTGCCCATCTCTGGAGGTGTCCAGGACTTGGTTTGACAAAGTGGTGATCAAAGGCTGGACTTGATGGTCTTGGAGGTCTTTTCCAACATAAATGATTCTGTTATTCTCTGAAAGTGTGCTGCTCTGATTCTACCATCTGAGAGGAAAAAGCTATCAAACTTATGTAAAATGACAATGGATTTTGGCAAATTGTTTACTTTTAAAATCCCCTCCTTATCTTAAAAAAAATAAATTATATATATATATATATGTAATTTTCATTAATTCTCTTCTTTCAAACATGGCACTTTCCAGACCAGCACTGTGTAGTTGCATCAGCTAGGAGTGAGCAACTACTGCAGGTTTTTTGGAGTTGTATCTGTCAAATAAAGGATATCCTGTGCTGTAGCACCTGTGTAGCTTGTGGCCTGCTGCTGTCCTAAAAACCATGTGAAATCCCATGGGGCTAAGTGCATCCTTTATGTTACTCCAAAACCAGTCATGGTAGATTCTTGCTAGAAGGTTAAAAAAATAAATTAAAAAATAAAAAATTCCAATTAAGATGTGTTACTTGTCTGCAAGGTAATTGAAGATTTTCTAATGGGCCCTGATGCAAGCAAATAACCCTTGTGCCTAATCAGCAGAGAGACGGCGACCTTCCTGCTTCAAAGAAGAAACGCCAGGCAGGGGAGAAGATTATGTATACTTTGGTCTCTGTGCCACATGGAAATGACATCGCATCTCTCTTTGAACTGGATGCCACCACCCTTCAGAGAGCTGATTGCCTGGTTCCAAGGTAAAATGAAATTAAAAAAGGGACAAAAAAGTAGTGCTACATTGACAGGGTTTCTTCCTGGTATTATGGTGGTGAGTAAAGCAGAAAAATCAAACATGAGCAAGTATTATCTTTCTATTAAAATCTGAGGCGTGTTCACGGGTAAATAAGGGATGTAAAAAACATGATATTACTTCTGTGACTGGGTAAAATAATTATAAGGATAAAAAAAGTGACAGTCTGTGAAGAGAAAAAATAATGGTCTAAATATTGCATAGATCTGTGTGAGGGTAGAAATGAGCTCTGTGCACTGTTTGGAAAAAATGTACTTTTAATAGATTTAACTGAATTGTTCCTAGCCAAGTAATGTGTGGGGTGAGCTGGGCTTCTGCTTCCCTGACAGATCATGATGCCACTGAGCACATTTGTTATTCAAATGTATTCAGCAAGTGGCTTCTGGGTTTTAATTGTCAATATTTGAAATTTTAGCTGTGTAGCATAGCTGAGATTGGTTAGATAAGTCACACAGTGTTGGTTGTGACTGAATGGGCTGGCAGACACTTGGGGCTGGTTGTTATGAGGGTGGATTTTAAAGCTGGGTACCCACAAATACTGATGTATGTGACTTTGAAGTGTGTTTGCTGTGCTGAGTTCTGCCAGATAATTTGCTTACTTCAATACTCAAAAGCCCATCAGTGTGAAAGGGAGAGTGTGAATGGAGACCACAGTGAATATATTTCAAAAGTAAAATTCAGAGTTAAAATTGTAATTGATTTCTCAGCTCTGCTTTTTGATAATACCACAGATTATAATATGGAAATAATTTAGAAGGATGTCATATCTGCCCTTTGTTAAATTGATTTTCAGTTGAGAACTGGTACTATAAATGCTTGCTCTGGAACAAGGGTTTGCAGGTCATAGTGATGAAGCTGTGAAACCATGGTCAGCTTTACTTTCTGGCTTTTGTGCTGTGACAGCTTAAATGGGTTTGTTATTCTGCAGAAAAAGAAAAGAATTTGGTTTATTCATGAAATGCATTTCTATTCAGATGGATTTTATAACATCTTCCTTTTAGCATTTTTTTTCTTTAAAGAATATTTTACTCCTAGACTTGCATAAATACTTAAACCCAGCATTCTGCATAATCACAAGATACTGGCTGTTGTTGAAGCTTTGCTCTCAGTGAGAAAGAAGGAGTCAAGGCAAAGGGGTACTGCACTGTCTTTTAGGTCCACCTCCCCCTTTTATAGCAGTGGCTGGTGTGGTTCTTGCTGTCCAGCCTCATGCCACAGGCAGGTGTTGCAGGACATCCCACTTGTCCGCATGGGCTCAGGACTGATCCATCTCAGCTGCTGTTTGCTCTGTCCCCCTTTAGGAACTCCTATGTCCGACTGAGGCACTTGTGCACCAACACTTGGGTCACCAGCACCAGCATCCCAATAGACACTGAGGAAGAGAGGCCTGTGATGTTAAAGGTAAACAAAATCCCAAACTCATTCCTGAAGCTGTCTCATTTCTAACCTATGAAATGTACATAATAATGAGGATAAATGTAAGAGGACTGCTCATCCACTTTAAACCAAAAACTATTGCAGATTGGGACGTGCCAAACCAAAGAGGACAAGGAAGCTTTTGCCATTGTATCGGTTCCTCTGTCTGAGGTCAGAGACTTGGACTTTGCCAATGATGCCAACAAGGTTTTGGCATCAACTGTTAAGAAGCTGGAGAATGGAACAATAACCCAGAATGAAAGGAGGTTAGTGAGTTTTCTTTTTCCCCTGCTAAATTAATGTTTGGTTACTCATGATAACACAGTCATGGATAGGTGATATCCATATGGACAGAGGCTGTTGGGAGAGGGCACTTCAGTTCTGAGAGTGCCAGTCTGGGGTTAGATTCCACCACTGTTGGAGCATCCTTGCTGTACCTCAGGTTGATCCATGTATTTCCTGTGTAAAACAGGGGTAAACAGCGTTTCCTCAGCTCACATAAATAAATGGGTGATGTCTTTGTCTGGATTTCCTTTGATAATCCACTTCTGAGCTGTAATGTGAGGGTTCATTGTATCAGATTCTCATGTACAGCACTGCAGGGGTCTCGACAGGTGTGAAGTTCAGGACACAGCAAATCTGCAAAAGCCTTGGAAGGAGGTCTCAATGTGACTGAGAAGCTGCTCTAATAATCCCTTTACTTTCTCATTTCTATTTTCCCCTGTTCTCTTTTTATATTTTACATAATTTTGGTGTTTACCCCTTGTATTCATCCCCATTTTGTCTGTGGCGCTATTGGAATGTCTGCTCCTCATACCTCCCCCTGAATCAAGGGATTTTGTTGTACATTGTAGCTAGATATATTCCACTGCCAGTGATGTAGTTCATTATTTGTCTTCAGCTGCCTGTGGTTAAACTGAATATAAGACTGCATCTCTGGCAGTGTGAATTCATGACTGTAATACATCATACACAGATATTTTTTCTGAAAATGTTAATTTTTGGTGGTGAAATTGAGTTTTTGCAGTCAGTTTCCAATAGCAATTAGACCAGATGGTTTAATATCCTAACAGGTACATTTTTAGTGACCTGGGTGTGGGAACTCAACCTTGAAAATCTGTGGGGCCATTTCATGATTGAGTTGACCCAGAGAGGGATATGACCATGTCCAAGTGGGATGTCCCTATATGAACCCTGTGTCACTGTCTGTTTTGTCAGGTCTTGATGTTGACAGATTGGCACAACAAACATGTAAAACATTTCAGAGCTGTTTCACAACAATGCCATTATTTGTTTGTTCTTGAGATTTCTTTTGGAAAACCCCCCAGATATTTTTCCTGTCTTATCACCTTCTAGCATAGGGAAGTAGGAGTCCTAACAGTTTATTCCTCATTGTTTCATCCTACAGCTGCCTTTCTACTTTATTTTGTGGGGGTAACACATACCTTGCTGTGTTCTACCAGGGGCTGAGGCTTTTAGAGCTAAAGCTCACTCAGAGGGTTTAGGTGAGCAGCCCAGCTCACTTGTGGATAATGGGAACCTTGTGTCTTTCTCCCACAGAAGACTGAAAATCTCATGGGGATCTTCCTGCCTCTTTCATAGCTGGCAGATTTGTTATAGACTAGATATTGACCAAATTGAGATGATGCTAAGTTTTTAATATGGAAGATTACTGGTGCTGTTAAGGGATATTCCTTGAAATCTGTGGACATCTGTGTTTTTCATTGCATGTCTGGCAAGGTGTTAGTAACGAGGAGGCAAGGATGACTTGGCTTTCTTTTTTTCTCCATTTATATTCTGTCTTTTTGCATTTTCTGAAGGTGGGAGAGAAGGAATTACTATTACTGTCTCTGTCGTTTTTAGCACCTGCTTCTGACAAGTCTTTTGTTTAGCAAAGAGTGAAACAAAGACAGTTTCTTGGGTCAGTATACATAGGAGAACAGTTATATATGAATATATATATATGAAACAGTTTAATGGGTCAGTAGGGAAATTATCTAGTGTCAGAGTATTTTTATTCCTCTAGTGAGTCCATCATCTTGTTTCATGGAACCATGATAAAAAAGCATAAAAATCCTTGCTAGGCTGTGGAAACTTCTTTTTACTGCTTCTGGGCCTTGAGGCCAGCTGGTATAGATTTTGGGTCTCTGAATACTGTGTATCAATCCAGCAGCCTGTATTTTTTCCTTGTTTTCCCTCTGGTTGTTGTTTAATGCCATGGTAAACAGCCCTGTGATTGATTTAAGCTTCTGCTGAACAGAGGCTTGGAATCCTTAAGTACATGTCAAACTTAACTTTGCAGTGGTGGAAGCTCCGTTGTGCCAGGTAAAGCTTGTGATTTTCATTCTCAGTGAATCCTACTAAGTGTTGAGTGACTGTTTATAATAATGGTTTGTCTATTCATTCTAGGTTTGTAACCAAGCTACTGGAAGATCTCATTTTCTTTGTTGCTGATGTGCCCAATAACGGGCAAGAAGTTTTGGATGTGATCGTTACCAAGCCAAACCGGGAACGACAGAAATTAATGAGGGAGCAAAATATATTGGCTCAGGTATGTCCTACTGTGCTAATAACTTAATATAATTAATAACTTAATTGTATTTACGAACAGGTTGCAGGAGAGAGTGAGGTGAGCAAAACTTATTTTTGGGTAACTTGGCTTATGCCAGATTGGGTTTGTGTCTGCTTGGATTGGGTAGAAATGACACTACTTGGTCAAAGTTCATCTCTTGGTCCCTGAATCAGAGTCAAGCACACAGGGCTGTAGAGGGCTCTTAATTTCATGTGATTCTGATAAGATCATGTTTGAGAGCAAATTGTTCACAAAATTTGAGACAAACATGGAATATGATCCCCCCATCTTGCAAATGTTCCTCATATTGTTCATCTATGGAACTCTGACTTGGTCTGCATGAGGGTAAACTTGCCAGTAAATAAAGAAAATGTCCTTTTTGAGAAGTCAACTGAAAGAAATTTACAAAAAGGGAAAATGATGAAACTGGACAGCAGCCAGAGTTGTCCTCATTTTTCATCACTAATTTATCCAAAGTTAAGGCATGTAACTAAAACTGTTAAAAGTTGGGGATAGTAAAGAGAAAACAATGTCAGTCAAGTTGGTGGGAAATGTAAAGCTAACCCCTGTGGGAAGAATAGTTTGTAAGGATAGTGTAGAAGGGAATCTTTCCCAATGAATTACAGCTGTACTGCTGTGTTTCCACACTAAGGAGTGGAAACAGCCTTGTCTGCCCAACGAGGATGGGTGTTATAACAGAGTGGGGTAGCTGGCCACTAGTGACAGTTGCAGTTGGAGTCTGGGAGTCTGCTGCAGCCTGTGACTGAGAGGAGGAAGGGACATGTGGTCATGCAAGGGACAGACAAGGTAAGAATATGTTGTGTGAGGGACAGACAGGGTTAGGTGGCCAGGTATGGGACAGGTTGGGGTTTAGCCAGTCATGTAGAAGAGAGAAGGCAACTTGTAAAGAGGAGAGAAGGAGTCAGTGCTGTGTGGAGCTGCCTGTGAGGAAAGGAGTCAGCGTTGCCTGAGAGAAGTTCATTGAGAGAAGACATGAAAAGTTTTTAATAAAGGACTGGTGTTGGTGTTACTCATGTCTGTCTTGACATATTTACTACAAACCCCAAATGCATAAAGCTGTGATGTTTCAGATTGTGTCCCCACTTGTGTTTAGTCAAGGATGTTGTGCTGTTTCTGTTGGAGGACACTTCCACTGACTGCTGTAGGTCCAGCAGCAATCTGGGTCTGGTTTTCACTCTGTGATCTTGATTTTGAACAGATATTTGGCATCCTCAAAGCTCCTTTTAAGGACAAAGGTGAAGGATCAATGTTGAGACTTGAAGATCTGGGTGACCAGAGATATGCTCCCTACAAATACATGTTAAGATTATGTTACAGAGTTCTAAGGCACTCCCAGCAGGACTATAGGAAGAACCAGGTCAGTGGTATTGAGGATAATTTTCCTCCTGTTTTCTATAATTTTATGTCCTGGGTTTGACATGACTCTCTGCATTTACAAGTGGGATTCTTTGGTAATGGGGAAAAGTTGTTTTTTGTTTTTTTTTTCCTCTTTGTTTGTGTGTAGCTTAGTAGTGTGTGAATTGAAAATTAAACAATGAATATCACAAGTTCACTTTGTGCTTTTGCAGGCTCAGACTGAGACTGGGGTTCACTACTTCATTCATGAGCTTTCTGTTATTAAAAGCATATTCTTGGAGCCTGGATTGTGAAGTAGGAAATCTGCAAAGCTGTCTGTTTCTCTTGCTTAAATATTTGTAGAGGAATGGCAGTGAGTCAGAGCAGAGGTTGTTATATCAGGTAGCCTGATTTCTCACTGCTGGATACTCCCTATGAGCAAGAGGTATTTCAGAACATGGACTAAAGGGACTGGAGATAAAAACATGAACTGCTATGTGGCTTCTTTGTTTTCTTTCCAGTGTTTTACAGAAGTATTTCTGTCCTAAAGGGAGAGAAAAGGAGGAGGGGAGACTCAGGAAAAAAGCTTCTTAAACATTATAAAAACCTTTCAGTTTTCCCTTTTTTTTTTTTTTTTTTTTGAAAAAAAAAAGAGCTTACCATTCCTTGAATTTTGTATATTTTTTCATGCATTTATTCCTTTGGTTTATGAAAGAATAAGAAGAGTTAGTCATCCCTAATATGGAGTCTGTTTCTCAGGGTACATATTTGAGATATTCAGAAGATTTTGTTCAGGCCAGTTCACAGAGGAAAGTTTTGAGCATTATTTTGATTGCTAACTGAACTGGATGCCTCTGGTTCTAGAAGAGAAAACATTACTGCCCAGCAGGTCATCATGGGAATTTCTCCTTTTTTCAGGAATACATTGCTAAGAACTTCTGCGTCATGCAGTCCCAGATTGGTTATGATATTCTGGCAGAAGACACCATCACAGCTTTGTTGCACAACAACAGAAAACTACTAGAGAAACACATCACAGCTAAAGAAATAGAGACATTTGTGAATTTACTCAGGAGAAATCGAGAGCCCAGGTTTGAAGTGGTCCTCATAGCATTTTTGCAGTAGCTGTGAATTGCGTGCTATTCATTGCTTTGATATCTTTCTCCCTGTTTTGACCTGGCAGACAAAAACCCTACCTGTACAGAAAATATTAGCACTACCTGTAATTCTTGGAATTTAACCGTATCCACATTTTAAAACTAGGGCTTATGCTCAAAGAGGGCTTATACTTCACAGGACAACTTTGAAAATTTGGTCTCAGTTCTGACTGGGGCAAAGAGAAATGAAGAGAAAGTTTGATTTCTCCAAGCTCTGTAAAACTGCCACTTGTGTTGGTTCCCCTGCTAATAATCCTGGTGTAAATTATAGGCACATGCAAGTTTTCCTAAGCTTTTATTAATATCAGTTTTTCTGTGGGTTCTGGTTCCGGGTCAGACCTGAAAAGAGCCAAAAACAGTGAAGATCCCATAAACCCATGTCCTAGACCAGATTTTGTTCCAAATTAAAATTTCTGGCCTTCAACTTCACTCAGCTGTTTTTTTGTTTTTTTTTTTTAAATAAGCTTTGGGTCAGAATAGAAAAAAAATTGATTTCTTTATTTTTAAATGGAAAAATCTCATTATTACTGGGTTTTTAGTTGTAAAATGAGCAAAGTAATACATGTATAAGAAATGAACGTACTGAAGGTGAAATATTGTCATCTGTACTTGTGAATACCATTTTCCAGGTAACCATTAAGGATATTGCTTAAGGCTCTGGTACTTCACTGCCTCAGTTATGTTCGTTATTGCCTCTTTTACCTCACTCTGTAATCTCATGCCTCTCCCATGCTCAGCTGGGTTGGGCTTGGTCCATATGAAAAGGAAATCACAAGATCAGCTCTGTCTCTGAAGAGCCTGTGCTTACTGGAAGTTGCACATTGTGTTTTCTTGTGGTGGAAGATGAACTGAAATTTGTGCCATAACCACATCATGCAACTGCTGTGTATCCACTTCTTTGAGGAGTTCAGGAGCAAGAAATGATTCAAAATTGCCCCTTACCAGAATGGTGTAATCTGAACAGTAAAGACTTGATCTTGATACTGATTTTTCATGGAGAGTCTTGCAGATTTTTGCAGCGCTGGGGTGAGTGAGAATTCTGGCATTCTGCTCTAAAACATGAGCTACAAAATTAAAAACCTTCCTGAATTTTGGCTCCAACCAGGTGACTTCCCCAGAATTCCATGTAATTATGTGCTGTTCGCTTTATTTTATTTTTGGGATTGCTATGCACTTTTAATTACCAGTTGCCACTAAATTTCATTTCAGTTATGGGTGGATTTTTTCCTAAGTCTACCCTAAAAACGCTGTCTGTGCTCACCCACTGCGGTTTCCAGAATTTAGTGGGGACTGTGGTCTGTGCTAGAGGTTCAAACTGTTGGATCCTTGGATGGCTGATAGCAGATGGTCAGAGTTTGTACCTGGATTTCCAGGAAAGTGGAATATAAGATCCGTGTCTGTGCCTGCTGACATCTGCTCCCCCACCAGCTCTTGAGCACCTTGCTCAGTTTTAGCCACATTTGCTAGAGGAGTGGTGGGTTCGGAGATACTTAATTTCTATGAATATCATGGAAAGTGGAAACTACATAGAAGGAAGAGGCCCTTTTTATATTGCAGTGTGTCAAATGCTGCAAAATGGATTACTGTTACTGCACACGCAGGAATCCCTGTAAAGAGACAAACCCATGTACCTAATGAATGCCCCAGCTGTGCGGAAAGCCTCAGCCTGAACATTGTTAAACATCAGAAGACCTAAATTTGAGAGACAAATTCATAGGAAACTGATTGCCCTGCAAAGCTTTGTTCTTTCTGCTTTACATGGAATAGCCTCTTTGAATGCGGAGTCCTATCTGCAGGTCCTGTCAGATCTGCACTCTTCTCTGGTAGCCCAGAATTCTCTGGCATTGTTCAAGGCTGGGTTGGAGTAACCTGATCTAGTGGAAGGTAGTGTGAGTTACAAGAGTATGAACTGGCAAAGATCATATGTTGATAAGTATCATGATACAGAGTCCCTCTAGTCTTGCCCATCCTCTAGTGCTGAGTGCTAGGTTGCTGCAGTTCCCTATTAGTAGTTTAAGTCTCTGTTTTTTTGACTGCAGATTCTTGGATTATCTGTCAGACCTGTGTGTATCTAACACCACAGCAATACCAGTAACTCAGGAACTCATCTGCAAGTTTATGCTGAGCCCAGGGAATGCTGACATTCTCATCCAGACCAAGTAAGCATCTGTAATCAGAACATGCCACCTTTTTGTTGTCTGCTCTCTTAAATTCCCAGCCCTTTGTTTGTGGCTCTCTTGTGAATGGTTTGTGTTTGCAGGCTGGTTTCAACCCAAATGGACAATCCCTTGGAATGCCCGGTCATCTCGGATGACACTGATGAAGAGGAAGTGTGGCTTTACTGGATTGACAGCAACAAGGAGCCTCATGGCAAAGCCATCAGGCATCTGGCTCAGGAGGCAAAGGAGGGCACAAAAGCTGATTTAGAAGTTCTTACTTACTACAGGTAAAACTACTTATTTGAAGGGAAGAAAATGTAAACTCTCCGAAGACCCCCAGTGCTGTTCTTATCCAGTTAATTTGCCAATATCAAGAAAGGAAACCAGGTCATGCCAGAAACTGAGATTAAAAGTTCATTTCAAGTTTTTTATGTGGGAGTCATCCGTCTCTGCTGCCTGTTTCAGTTTCCTTTGCTCATGACATTTCTGTGTGTTTTTTATTTTGCCTCTAACCTCTTACTTATTGGGCTTTAATTTTAGGTTGTGCTGCCCTGGAAGCAAGGCACAATCTGAGGACAGTGTGTCCTGAGTGCCTTGAGGATTAGGGAAGAAATGGGATAATGGAATAATTATGAAATTGAACCAACGATTGGACAAATAGTTTTTAATGTCAAGTCACTCCCTTGCTTAACAAAGTCACTCTTGTTATTTTTTAGGATTCATATCAGGTTCACAACAGGCTTGTAACATGAGGCTCTGAGGTGTGTTCTTTCATTTCCAACAGATTCCCTTGAATACCATGTTATTACCTGTTTGTTTTTTTTTTTTTTTAAGGTACCAACTGAACCTTTTTGCAAGAATGTGCCTGGACCGCCAGTATCTCGCCATTAACCAGATCTCAGCCCAGCTGTCAGTAGACTTGATCCTCAGGTGTATGTCTGATGAAAGCCTCCCCTATGACCTGCGGGCTTCCTTCTGCCGGCTGATGCTGCACATGCATGTGGACAGAGATCCCCAGGAGTCTGTGGTGCCTGTCAAGTATGCCAGATTGTGGACTGAAATTCCTACCAAGATCACGATTCATGAGTGAGTTGAAAGTGTCTCAAACTAAAGTACAAAAGCTCTTTGTCGGGTTAGTCTCAGATCAAAATGGTTGTAGATGCCCAATGTCCACAAAACCTATGTATGAAAAGGCATTTTATTGCAGAGCACAGAACTGTTAATTGTTGTTACTCTTGCAAACTTCCATGGGAAGCTCTCAATCACTAAATATTTAAATTTTATTTTTCACTATGTTCTTTTATTGAACAAGCTGGGGAAGATGAAGTGGCCTTTCCTCAAACCAGCTGGACTCCATGTAATCCAATTGTGTCTCACATGACACGTTTGCTAGGCTGGAAGTCTATTTTATACCTCAAGTTCAACAGAAAGCCACATCTGGGAAGCCAGAATTAAGACACAGCTGCTGTCCAGAAACAGCTCACAGAGGCTTTGGCCTTCACTTTAGCAATGTACTTAAGGATGTGGTAAATTTAATTTTAGAGAAAGGACTACAGATTTCAATGTAAACCCTGTCTGGCTCCACTGATTTGATGGAGCAGCAGCACTGGGATGCTCCCAACCAGGGAGTATGTGGCTGGAGAGACAGAGGAAGAAGCACAGCAGTGCAGCAGACAGTGCTGTTTCTGTTAATGACCTTCTTGAATTGCCACAGCAAGGTGCAAGAGTCCTATCTGCCACAAGAGTGGTGTTATCCTGTCTGTGTTCTTCCCATTCACTTCAAGCCTTCTTGGTACTGTTGGAGGGAAGGTTTGTGCATCCACTTTCCATATCTCCAGAGAGCTGGACTGAGTAATTTCAGAGGATCATGATCAGTTTGTTGGTTTTTTTTTTTTTTTTGAGTGACGGCTGCTCCTGATATTAGAGGTGTTCAAATTTTTTTTCTTTCTCTGCCTTGTATTGTAGGTATGATTCCTTCACTGACTCCTCAAGGAATGAAATGAAGACCAAGTTTGCACTAACAATGGAATTTGTAGAAGAGTACTTAAAAGAAGTTGTGAATCAACCCTTTCCATTTGGAGACAAAGAGAAAAATAAACTTACATTTGAGGTACTTCTCAGCTATCTGTGTCCTACTTACTGTATTTCTCATTTCAGATAAGTTAACATTGTTTCTTTCAAAATAAAGCCAGTTGCAGAATAAATCTTGGTATAAAATAGCCTAAGAAGCACATTCCTAATGTCATTGTTCTTGGTGATGACTGGTGCTACAGAAAATCATATTCTTGTCTGCTGTATTTTTCCAACCTTTCCTTCCTTTTCCTGAGGTGGCTGCATTTCAGTGGAAGGAGAGGGGATTTCTGAGGGGTGAATGGTGAATATTTCTGCTCTTTCTACATTAGTAAAATAGCTTTTAAGGATTCTTCAGTATAAGTCTGTGCTGTTTTCTGTTTAGGGTATTACACTCAATGAATCACTCTGACTAACCTAATCCTGTGGTTTAAACATTGTTTGAAACTCCTGACAGAAACCTTAGATAGGCCTAGACTTTCTAGGTTCAAATAGCAAAGAATAAAGGGGGAATGCTTACAGCTTTTATAGTTCTTCCTCCATCTGACTTCTTTGTTGCTATTGCCTCTGGTCACCTGAAATCACCTCTATGCATATTTGTCATAGTCATCTTACTCTTCTGCTGACTTCCATCTTCTCCAAAGCTGCTGCCTCTTTAAGTAATTTCCCAGGGTCTTTTTTCTTGATCTTGTATATTTTCACAGATGCAATTTTATCCTCTCAAGCCTTCCTAAATCTCACTCAGTTTTGCTTTCTGCTGTAACCTGACTGACCAATTGCTTTGTGTAATCCTGACAAACATTTCATGTCACTGGCCTTAATCCAAAAATCAGTGGGAAGACTCGTGCTAGTCTGAATGCACTCAAGATCTGAATCTCTGTGGAAGCTGCTGTGTGAAATGCAACTGAAAACCACAAAGGCTGTCAGTGCTTCCTTCATTTTTAATTTCTTTTTCTCATAGGTGGTACATCTGGCTCGAAACCTCATATACTTTGGCTTTTATAGTTTTAGTGAGCTTCTCAGACTGACCCGGACACTGCTGGCAATTCTAGATATTGTTCAAGTTCCCATATCATCATACTTCGAAAGGCTGAGCAAGTTTCAGGATGGAGGTGAGATGAGCAGCAAAGACTGTTATTCTAGTGGGTAATTAGCTTTTTAAGTTGGAAATAATTTATGGAAAATCTCATTACTCTTTCAAGGTTCTGTATTCACACATCAGCCCACCTACAGGAATGCATTGCAGGGAACATTAATATGATCAGCTAAAAAGGAGCCATTTGAACAGAGCTGCATCCTTCATGACTTGTGGGTACTGCATTGGTGTTGCTGCTCCTTTGCTTATTGGGAACTTTCAAATTTGGTTCTAAACCTCAGTGCCCCTTGCTCTGAACATCCTGAAGGAGTTCAAGCAGTGTTTGCCTGGACACAAGGGTTATGGTAGCTCATCTGTGGCACAGCTGATTGTAAATCTTCTTAGCACATCACTGAAAGAGAATGTGGTGGTTCTGGTCCCACAGTAGCAGAAGTATCCAGTGGAAGTCTAGAAGAGGTCATCCTCTGCCTATGCTAGCTTAGGATATTCTATTTTGAACCCAGACCACAGTGCCTCTCTGTCAACTCTAGGACTATCCTGTATATCCCACTGCCTTTGCTACCATGGTGTCAAACTGGGTTGAAGAATGAGCATGCCAGGAAGGTGCTGAAATGTAGCAGTTTAGTTTTCTTGTGTGAGTGGAAGGGAGGTGTGACAGTTGTGTGGGCTGAGGGTCCAGAAGACAGACTGACAGCAAATTCTGTTTTAATATGTAGCTGGTGTTGCCAGCCAATTGGCTCAGGGCACCAAAATGGATGAGCTGTCTTGTTAGAAACAGTTATTTTGTGTTTTCTCTGGGAGGCCTTTTCCTGGCCTTGAGTTTTTCTAATCATCATTTTGCTCAGTCACTCCCACAGATGTCCTGCAGGAGTGTGCTGTTCTTCACAAGTCTTTTCTTTGAGGTTCACACACTCTGGAGAGGTGTGGACTGTCATTGTCATCTCTGAACCAAGAAGTCAAATGCTTGGTTCTCTTGCTCTCCATCACTGCCAGCAGACTTTACTGACACCCTCTGGAAGTGTTTCCTGCAATGCAGTGCACACCAAGTTATGCTGTGGCTGGCTGCAGTCCCTCCTCAGCACTAGAGAAAAGACTGGATGCCCACACACTTGGAATTATGTTTTCCTTTTTTGTCCCCGAAAGACTGCATTGCAGACTCTCTTCTTAAATGGCTCTGGACACAGTTTGACTCCAGACAAATCTTGGCATATTGGCAGCGTGGGACACACAGATGTGGTTCTTCTGCTTAGTTCTTACTCTGCCCAAGCCTTAATCCTGATTACACATCTTGTTTAGTGGTTTCTGCTCACATTCATTGCCCATAAAATCATGTTTTGTCATTAATTCCCATTTATTTCTGTAGAAGGGTTTCCTTTCAAAGTATGTAAGAGAGGAACCATCCATTAAGTGCAAACAGACCTCAGTTATATGAATTTTATTAGTTATATGCTCTCAGTTATATGAATTTTCTTAGCAATTCCATGCAAATCAATGAATTTGCTTGGAAATAAATGAATGTGAAAGAATGCTGCACATGGCACCACCGTGCAAACTGAAGCTCAGTAGCATTTTTAGTTATGCTCAACCACGTGCTGCAACCTTGTTGGAAACTTTTTGCCAGAAACCTGGTTTTGTCTCATGTTCTTTCAGCAAAAAAAGGCACAGAACAAAGGTGTGGTGTGTTTGTATTTTTTTGTTTGTTTTGTTTAATTAGATTCAACCTTTATACAGATTATTTAAATTTCTTTCCTGCTGTAGCTGTCTCCATGGCTGTTTACCTTTCAAATACTGATCAGTTCAGGATGTGACAATACATGGATTTTTTTTTTTTTTTTTTTTTTTGGTAATTACCTGTGGGTTGGTTTGGTTTGTTTGGTTGGGGATTTTCCCATTTTTCTACTAACTTTGTCTAGAACGCTTTGGAGAAGTTTTTTTGTTTTTTTTTGCTGGTGCAGACTGTTGTCAGTCCTGCCTGTAATCTTATAGGAGTCTGGAGATATTGGCTGTGCTGTTTAGACTTAAAAGCAGGCATTGGAACGTTGCTGTGGTGAGACAAGGTGTTTTTATGTAGAAATAGCTGAGGAGAGGCCTTCTACAGTCTCTGTAAAAGAAAAGGATGTCTTTGGACACAAAGAAAAAAATCACAACTCGAGCAAAACAGGAACGTTTTTCAATAAGGAGAACTACACAAGAATCGAGCAGCATCACTTTGGTTGCACATTGCACCACTGAGAGGTGGTGCTGGGCCTCTGCATGTGTTGGCCTGTAGATGATCCTAAGGGTGAGTCCAGAAGCACAGGTGTTCCTGGATCATGTGGAGTCTGGTTCAGTGTTGTCTAGGATCCACTGAGGAATGAACAGGCAAGCACAGAAATTGGTCTTAGAAATTTTTTCTAGATCTCCCCTCTGAGAGCAAGGACTGTTCACCATGCAAACCTGTAGGCACAGATTGATTTTTTTTTTTTCCATTTTATGTTAATTATAAGATTGTACACCCAAAGGTTCCCTTCCCTTTTTACACAGATATCCTCTCTCATAAAACTCTGTTGCTCAGAACACGTTACTTGTTTTATTAGTTACCTGTCCTGCCTTTTATTGTCTCTTTTAATTTATTATACTGGTCTCTTAGGCTATTGAAAAGGATTAAAGTAGAAATTATCTTAGTCTGGGCTTTTTCAGATTTGGAAAGTGTGATGGCAATTTCTTCAATCAGAATGGTCTGTGGATTTTTTTTTTTTTTTCTAGCAAGTGTTTTCTTATTCATGGTTTCCATAAAATACAGACAGATGGATTGTTCCCTGCCCTCTTTCAGGGTGGTGGGAGCCCTCTCTCCAGTCAGGTGGGGGTGAGTGTGAGTTCTTGCCTTTAGAGGAGGTCAGATTCCACTTTCCCACATCTCTCCAGACTGTAGCATCCTCTCTGGCAGGTCCAATACTTATAACAGTCATACCAAACCTTTGCAGAATATTGCAGGTAGGTGTCCCTCCAACACATTATTACTCTAGGGATGTGCAGGTTAATATAGCTCTTTTTTTAAAGGAAAAATAGCTTCCCTCTGTTCCAAAAATCATTACAGTGATGTTTTTAAAACAAAGGTTTTTTTTTCTGTTGTGATTTTTGTGTATATGTTGTGAATGTATGAAAGCTTAATTTTGGAGTTTAAAGAAGCTGTTGGGGTTTTGCTTGGGTTTTTATGTTTGTTGGTTGAGTGGATTTTCTTTTTTTTTCCCCAAAGCTTCCAGTCAGGGATCACAAATGTCTAGGCATAAGCTTTAATTCAGTAAGAACATGTATTTTATTCCTTGAGCTTAGGGCTTTGAAGTGTAGCTCTAAACTCCAGTTTTGATAAACACTGAAAGCCAGACATGATGCCTGAGATTGATAGTTTATTGGTATAAACAAATATGTTTAATTTTTATCAAGCATTAGAGGCATGATCCTGTAAGTTCTTTGTAGAAAAAGTGCTACTGAATGCCATCTTAGGTTCTGTGTATTTTAATTTTCAGAACTATTTAAGTGTAAATTTGCAAAGATTGATAGTAAATCTATATTTAACAACAAGATTTTGTCAATAGTTATGCCGATTCAGAAACGCAGCTATTTTCAGGTTCTAAGAAAAATGACTTGAAAAGAGGTTGGCCCAAATGGATAAGTCATGTAATTCCTATCCTACAACTGTAGTACACAGAAGATAGCATTTCTGTAGAAGTTAAAAAATTTGGTCAGGATCTATGTATTTTACATGATAGGTTTTGTATTTCAGTTTTCTTAAAATATATTGATTTCTATGGGAAAATCAGTGCTGAATAAATCTGGGGGCAGGCAGATGATGCTGCCTTTCCATTGACTTGTTCCAGATCAGCAGCAACAAAAGTTTCCGGCATCTGATTGTGGTATGCGAAGTTGTAGGGAATTGGTGAGCTGGAATCCTGACTGGTTTGACAAGTCCACATTGTAAAAACTGTAGTCAGGATTTTGGGAAATGCATTAACGATGGGTGGAAGAATGTGGTGAGTCTTGGGTGTGGAAAGCTTTCCTAGAGGGGTGTGCACCTCAGAATTGAAACAACTGAATTTTCAACCACTGGTCTTCAGTCTTCTTCCTTGTTTAATATTTATTGCTTAAGTACACCCATTTACTTAGTAAAACTACTTGTTAAGTGAAGAATTATATGTGACAAGTGTTGAACTGCTGAGGTAAATCTGCAAAATGGGATGTATTTTTAGGCTTAGTGGAAGTTGCATGAAGACTTAATTAAGCTTTTACCTAAAGATGTCCTTTTTCCTTCTTTGCTTAAATTTGGAAACACCTTGGTAGTTGATGTTTTTTCTGTGGGTTTCTCTGTCTTGGTTTGACAAAGATTCTAAAAACATAGAGATAGCATGGCTTGGGTTGGAAGGGACCTTGAAGATCATCTCGTTCAAACTCCCTGCCATGGGCAGGGACACTTTCCACTGTCCCAGCTTGCTCAGAGCCCCATCCAGCCTGGCTTTGGACACTTCCAGGGATCCAGGGACAGCCACAGCTTCTCTGGAAAACCTGTGCCAGGGCCTCTCCACCCTCACAGGGAACAATTTCTTCCTCATATCTAACCTAAACCTATTCTTGTCAGTGTGAAGCCATTCCACCTTGTCCTGTTGATGATCCTTACATTATTGTAAATGTTAAGCCTTACTTCCTCTAGAAAGCTTATTTTTAATGCCACTTTCAGATATTTTAACCAGAATTAAATTTAATGTGCATGTAGTTTTCATGTGCGACCTTATTTAATGAAGGCAGATTGGATAAAGTTGGCTAAGAAACAGGAGATCAGATCCTGTAAAAAGTAAGGATGTATATTTTTGGAAATGCTTCTTATCTAGATTGCACCCTAAAAATGAATTGACTTGAAAATCTTGCAACCAACTTCTTTTTCTGTTTCAGTCAGTGTGTCTTAACTTTGATTTATTTTTGTGGATATTTGGAGCTGTTTTCTGTTTCTTTTTTTCCCTTTTAAATTCTAAAAAAATATATAGGTTATATAGAATATATTACCTGTATCCTAAAGAGGCCTTTTTTTTTTTTCTTAAGGAGAAAATGAGGATTTCATTTAGTGGTGCTGTCATTCTGGCACCTTTCAAGAACATTATAATCTCTTGAAGCTTTAATTAAAAGGTAAATGCATTGCTTTCCTAGTAAGTGCGCCCTGCTGTATCATTCTAGAGTAAGGAGCTGATCTGCCTTGTCCAATACTGCTAATTTATTCTCTGTAAATTAAAATGCCCATCTTTCTCTAGGTGCTATTTGGTTTTTGAAATAGCTGATTTTAGTCAAGCCATGCAACTACAGCATATGTCAGGTCTGAAAGGGTAAGCAACATGGTAGTAGCAGCAGGTAAGCTACACATTTGCCATGCAGCTCAGTGCTGTTCAGTTACTGTTGTTTGGAAATAAGAATAATGACATGCCAGGAAACACATCCTTGAATCTGAGCTCCGTATGTCTTGGGATGCAGTTGACAGTACTGAAAAACCTCTCAGTGGTGCAAACCTGGGTTATCTCCAGAGTGTGTCTGTCCCTTGGGAGTGCTACAATTTTCCTGAGCTAGCATCCACAGCCATCAGTAGGAGTCTTTTGGTTTCCTTTGCTCAGTCTTTCTAAAAAAAAAAAAACCAACAGGTTTTGAAAACTGCCTACAACAAGATTAAATTGCTCCCGCCTCTGTGACTGTCGTGTTAAATGCGCTGCCCACAACTGCCCGACTTGATGCCTCTTTGTACCTGTTCAGACTGTGGTCAGATATCCCAGCTGCTTCATGTTGTGTCTGCATCTGTATCTTGGTGATGTGTTCTTCCTGCAGACCAAAGGGACACAAGATTCCATCCTTCCAGGGGGCAGAACAGGGGAGGCCTTTGCTTCTGGAGTCTTCTGCGCTGGTGAGGTCTGCTGCCTTCACTCTGCAGAGAAGTGCTTGTGTTTCTTTGGGTCAGGGGATTCTTGTCCGGACTTCTGTTGCTGTGACACAGCCCAGGAGCCTGGGCTCTGTTCCAACTTCATGTAGGTCACATTTTCTTCCAGCCCTTTTGGCTGCAAGTAGAGGTACACAGTTACTGGAAGCACTAGTGAAGCCCCTGAGGGTTGAGAATAAAGCTGCACCTGCCTTTTCTGTGGTCCCTATGGGTCCTCTGCATCCAAGCAGGATGAGATTTTATCCAAGATTATTAGAAATTACTGTTTCTCAGCCCTGCATCTGTGTCTGCTACCTGCACGTTTGTCTAGTTAACAGTTTGCAGTATCTTCTTTGAGGCATACTTTGATTTAGCAGGGCTAATGAGGTAGTGGCTGCTTGGCAGACTGGAGCAATAATTTATACCAGCAGTTTACAAGAAAAGAAAGGTTATAAGAGGAAAATGGAAAGTTAACTGTGTTAGTCACAGATACCTACAGAGAAGAAACTGCTGTTCAGTGCAGAGTATTGCCAGCCCAAAGGGGAGGTCAGTCCGAGAGCTTAATTCTGTGGCCTGAACCATTTCTCTTTCCTTCTTACTCTTTCCCTCATTACAAGACCCGTGTATTAATGGGATTCCAGAAACCATTGCTCTTCTAGGAATCGATATCTGTCTTACAGATGTAACTCAGCTAGGAGGCTTGATTCCCATGGTGCTTTTTGCCCTCAAGGCCAGCATGCTGATGTATATATTTTTTTACTTGGACTAATGTCCGTGGCATGAAAGCCATGCTTCACACTGCTTTGTGGTTTTGGGGCTAGGCAAAAAGCCCAGAACCTGCAGAATGTCAGGAGAAGGTGAAGTGTGGAGTTTCACCATGGCTGGGCAGCTGAGAGTTTTTATATCAAAAGGGAGGGTTGTGGCTGTGTTGTGGCAAACTGGAGGCTGGAGTGCCCAGATTCACTCAGGGGCTGGGTAGCAAATATGTGTGCATGGCATATTGTAAGTTTTTTCCTTTGTTTTATCTCATTACTTCTGAGGACAATAAAATGTGGAAGCGATACCTCACCATGTGTCCTTAATGCCAGGCATTAGGTTTTCTGTAAGCCTTACCTGAGGTCAGCTAGTTGTTGAGCAGTGAAAAATGGTTTAGTGAAGACATAAAGTGTGATTCTTGGCCTGTTTATGGTAGGTTCTGAAGTCTTTATGAATATATTCTGTAGAAAACCTGTAAAAATTAATACCTCTTTCACAAGCAGAGCTGTAAGGCTTTAATGCTTCTGGCAAATAATATACAGCTCTAAATGGTATGAAATAAAATGTGTTCCTTTAGGTAGTGAAGTGTTGTTATTATATGTCCTTAAAATGGCTGTAACTTTTCATGAAGAAAAATTAACTTGCATGAAGCAATGTAGTCAAATCAGCAAAGAAATTTAGAGCTAAAGCGGCCATGGATTCTTAATCTTGCCCTTGGTATTTAGACATTGCTGCACACCAGGTTCCCTGACAGAAGATCCCTGAGGACTGGTGGCCTTGTGTGCTTTAAGACAGTACTGAAGCTTTCTTTGGGAAGTTTTTGGTGCAGCAATAGCATAAATCTCGCTGAAATCCCCAAAGCAAATGATATTTGGAGTTTTGCTGTTTTGAATACTGCCTTTAAACCTGTTTGAACGCACCTGCACTGACACATGGGTTGAGACAAGATCCTGTGTGCTGGTTTTGGCTGAAGTATCAGTGTCCTAGTCAAAAGTGTGCTCAGGTTTGATGACATCAGGGAGTTGTTTCTATAACTCAGTAACTACCTAGACCATGTGAGAATTGTCATATTTTTGTAAAGCCTTTGATTTCTTCTTCCTACCTCCTATTTTGTTTGTAAGCAAGATCGAATAATAGATTTGATTTTTATGGGCAGGTTAATGAAGGTTGTTGGGTAGTGGATGCACATGCATTTGTCTTTTCTAGTCATTAACAGACTTCTTGAAGGTCTGATCAGACCTTTCATTATCTGAAGGGAATCTACAAGAAAGATGGAGAGGGGCTATTTACTCTAAAGGCATGAAGTGACAGGACAAGGAGAATGGCTTCAGACTGAGAAGGGGTTTAGATGGGGTATTAGGAAGAAATTGTTCCCTGTGAGGGTGGTGGGGCACTGGCACAGATTGCCCAGAGAAGCTGTGGCTGCCCCATCCCCTGAAATTGTCCAAGGAAAAGCTAGATGGGGCTCTGAGCAACCTGGTAGAAGGTGTCCCTGCCCATGGCAAAGGAGTTGAAGCTGGGTGGTCTTTAAGGTCCCTTCCAACCCAAACCAGTCTATGATTCTATGTGGCAGCTCCCATTTAGGTACTTAGTTTCCAGAAGCATTGAGCATCCAGCTGGTCCAGTCCCTAATGAAAGCTGCTTGGTGTTAAAATCCTTTTGAAAATATGGGCACTTAAACTTCTGTGTAGGGAGATGAGCACTGTGGGAAACTGTTCAAACTAAAAATGGCTGAGCAGTTTTCAAAACTGAGTCCTAGGAATAGATCTTTCATCCCTCTGTGTTCAGGAAGACTGAACAGCAATGATAGTAAGAGCAGGCTCTGTCCCCTCATGGCAGCTAGGGACCAGATCAAGTTAAATAAACGAGGCTGCATGTTGATTCCCTATGCTCCACAGAAATCCCCAAGATGCCAGGATGGCTGGCTCTAAGGGGATCTGACAGCTTTTGAGGTTTCCACTGACTTTTCATCTACAGCTTCTCCATGGTTCTCTGCACTGTGTGTGAAATATTCAAAATTTTGTGGGTCCTGGAGAGCAAACTGAGGATGTTCCATAGCAATGGGCTAGGAACAATTGCAAGAAAAGGCATGAATTGCCAGCTGCCTTTGACAGTTGTTTTTCTTACTGAATATGGTATTTTGTCACTTATCATCCATACTGTATTGCATAGCAGATTGTTGTTTACTTTTGTATTCTGCTTTTAGAGTTTTTGCAACCAGTAAATGATTTAGCAAGAAAATATGTTTATGTAGAAAATGAAGTGTCAAATTATCCACTGTTTCGATTAGTTGGGTGGTTGTTATTTTTTTCCCATAATTGACTCCTCTGAAAAGCCTTTCTTCTCAGAGAGGCCGCTGTGTTGTCAATCGTGCCAAATTGTATAAGATTATGTGCTACAGTTTTGTGACAGAAACTGATACTCATTAGGAAGTTGTGATCACTGTAATAAAAAGTAATGAAAAGGAGATGCACAGTTGTCTATTCAAAACATGACAAGCATTCACTTCTTTCCTCTTCTTTCACTGTCTGTCAATCTGCAGCTTCTTTAAATTACCACTTGTGCGTAGTGAATTCACTCTTCCATTGACTAATCTTGAGACTGTACATTCAATAGCAGACATTTTTAGTAGGTCCACTGCTTATAGAAGACTTTTGGCATCTGACTTGTCTTGGCAGAGGGAGGAACAGAAAAGGGAAGATTGGAAAAAGATTCATGGAGATTTCCTCGCATTATTTTCCTCTGTTGGTCAGTCACAGCTCTGAGCACTTCTGCAGCAGTTTGCTGCTGAGAGAAGTGGTTGGTTGCACACATTAGCACCTCACAACAGTGCAAGGACTGTTCTCTCCCTGCCCTGCTTCACAACCACATATAAATGTTAGGACCTTGACCTCAAAGAAAACAGCCAAAGCAGTCAGGTTAAGGGTGGCAGTACCATATGGAGGCACAGCTCAGGCTTCTCTTCACTTATCTCTAGCAAAGTGCACATAAAAGTAATCAGGGCTCACATCTACTTGCTCTCTCTCCTGATTTATCTCAGTTAACTAGCTAAGGCAGTAAGTTAATTTTTCCTTGGTCATTGGTATTCAGGAAGCACTTTGGAGATGTGACTAAGATCAGAGCTCCCTTATTTTAGTCATTGTGTGCCCATGTACTGAGAACTTAAATCTCTTTTATTGAGCTAGTATTTTGTCTTGCGCTGTTGCAGGCTTAGCTGGCAGAGAAACAGTCCCTTTTTAACCTGCAGTAACTTTACTGTGTTCCTTCCCTCAGGGAAGCACACCTTTCCCTGCTGGGACAACCACGTTTAAAGCAAGACTGCTGCTGGCCCCTTGTGCTTGTGTCTGACAGGTTTAAATTCATGCTTAATGTGGTCCAGGCTTCCAAGGCTGGAAGACAACAGACAACACTGAACATTACCAGTACTGATTACTGGGGCATCATTTGGGAGAGAAGCTGCTGCCCACTCCTTATGTACATGAAGGAGCTCCATGGCTTCTTTCACGGAGTAGAGCAGCTCTTCTCAGTGTTGAAATGCATCAGCTGCTTCACTGCCATCCATGAATGTTTTGCTTGACTGCTGTTTGCTCCTTGGAGAGGGTTGCATATCATCAGCACCCTGCAAAACCTAGTTGTTGAAATATCTTTCTTGAAAATAAATGCTGGATTGCTCTGATTGTGGCAGCATTTTAATTCTGGGAATGTTCTCTTCAAGCCTGCTCTGAATTAACTGAAAATTATAGTCAGCATCAGGCAGTTGGTTAAAGGTTTTCCAAGATGGCACCTTGTCTCCCTGCTGTTATTGACAGAAATAATGCAGTATTGAATCACTACCCATTTCAGCTGTAAATACTGAACTGGATTAAGTAGACATTTCTCTTGCTAAAATCCTTCCCTATGCATTAATGAAATGCTGTTTGAAATGGCAGGGATAAGTACCACTTTAATCCTCCTTCACTTTCCCACCTCTATCCTTTGAGATCAGTTGCATTAAGGTCAATAGTGAAGGAATGCTGTGGACACGAGGGTTTGTCCTTATTACTGACACCGTTGGGAAGCAGCCTCATAGCTGCTTCTCACTGGTTTGTGCCAGCTTTGACCACTGGTGTTCTGTGGGTAACAGGAAAAGACAGCAGTCACCTCATTTCTTGTTATTTCCTAGATGCTTTTCTAGGCTCTTGTATCACACTATCTGAGTGTCACAGAGTCTTTGCTATTGCAGGCCTCTCACTGTCCTTCCTAGAGGTGGAAAAAGTGGTCTTACTCATTTATGGAGGTCATCCTGAAATGCAGAGACAGTGACTAATTCGTTTTTCATGGAAGGAGTTGAATCCTATTCACTGCTATGCCTATGCATCATCCCAGTAATAGCTGAGAAATAAGTGAGATATGGTCCCGGCAAAATCCCAGCTCTCTCTCTCTCCAGGAACATGAGGTCCACCCAAGATGTTGTCTGATATTTTGTCCAAAAGACACTAACTTTTTTTTAGCTTTATACCGAGTTGATTTCTTGAAGGGTCAGCAGGACCTTTTCAAGATGAAATGGAATTCTTTATTCTCATTTGGGACAAACTGCATTGTATCTTGTTTTTGAGGATGATATCTTCTGGACTTGTCTTAGACCTAAGTAGTTTCCTTATCATTAACCCTGTTGACTGGAGTTTGTTTTTAAAGAATTCCTGATCTTTCTAAATGCTTTCTATTTATGTTTCCCTCTGCACAACTGAGCAAAAAAGGATTTTGAAGCAATGTTGGGAGAGGTGATGATAACTTCTCAACTGAGGTGTATGGCAGGGGTATTGCAGGCCATGATGCAGCTGCCCAAGCTGCAGGTCTTGTTGTGGGCTTATCTGTCAGCATTAAGGACAGAATGAAATGGATTTCATTTATTTTGTGGTTTGAAGATGAAGAGGACACAAAATGTTGGTTTAACTGAAGGTACTTTAAGGGGTGAAAGTCCTCCATGGAGTACTGTAGCTTTGCACTGGTGCACTGAGTGGTGATCAATACAAATACTTGTTTAGCACACTGGGAGAAACGAGTTGGGGAGTGGGAGAGAGATATCCATCCCATATTATTCCCACACTGTTTTGCTTGATTTGAGAATAAAACGCACCATTTTCACTTTGTGTCATGAAGGGTATTTGTGATGGTTCTATTTGCTTTATGCCTGTGTAAGCAGTTAGAACTTTCTTTGCCTGCCGAATGTGAAGGATCCAGCCCGTAGTTTGACTTCTAGGTTTTTTTCCCTAATGTCATGCAAAACCAGAAGTACATTTCTCCCCTCACCCCTCTCTTTTGTAGGAACCTGAAGTATTATTTTCAAAAGACCAAATCAGAGTGATTGCACACCAGACCAGATGCTGAATAGGACCTCAAACCTGACACTAATCTGCCTCATTCACTTTGGAAAAGCACCCTCTTTGCATGTCTCCCTTTTAAAGTTGGGGATAAAGACATCCTTTTTTCATCCACATTGTAGTTGAGCTATATGGATTGAAGAAAGAAGGGACTAAGGGGAGGATTTTGCCAACAAAATAAAATCCAGCCTTGGCTTTTTGCAGGAGGGAAGAGGGTTTCTTCAGTGTGAGTAAAGCTTGGCTGTGGCATGGTGATTAAAGTGTACTAAAAGACAGACAAGAGCTATTTAAGCTTCTCTAACCTAAGCTTCATTTCCTTCAGTTTTTTCTTTGCCTTAGTGCAGCCTAGGTCCTGGCACTCTTCCTGTGAAGAGGAGCTGTCATTCCTTTCCTCCATTCATTCCTATCTGTGCTTTGCAAGAAAGGAAACTAATTCATGTAGCTATTCATGTAGGTAGGTAGCATGATATTCTCATGCTTTCTTGTCCCACCTTTGCAGGGAAGTCACGGATTCACTGAGATGCTTTTGCCATCAAAATTCACTATAAAAACCAATATAATCTGCAGGAACAGATGGTTATTTCTTGGTAGATTTTGCAGTATAGCATTGCAACCTGGATAAAGGTTTTACCACATAAGTGTAAAATAATTTTTTCCTTCATGAATAATTTACAAAAGGCACAAAAAAGTGATTGCAGATACCAGTTTGACCTTCAGGACAGCATTCAAGCCTGGCATTCTTCTGGGACTTTTTTTTGAAGGGGGATTGTTGGCTGGTTGTATCAGTTTGGTTTAGGTTGTGGCCTATAATTTGAATCACACAAAGAGATTAATCAGACTGGTACAACCTCATCTCTTTACTCTCTTTTAATGTGACACACAAAACTCCTCCCATGTGTCTCCAAATTGCAGCAATAGATGCTATTAATAAAATACCAATAAAAGTTTTCTATTGATAAGCATAGGTACTGCAACTGCTTGCCTAGGGATCATCTCTAATACTGGATATTCAACATTCAGTTTGCAAATATTCTTAAAAACAGGTTAAACAAACCTCTCTAAGAAATTATCTTATATGTGGATAATACACCTTCAGGCAAAGGAATGGGTGAGATTTCTTTAGTTCTACTTTTTATTATTTGTTGAACATGTTAACAAAATTCTGGAAATATTTTGGTGTATTTGCTATCTGTTGCCCTGTAAGAATGCATATCTTGGAGAATCAGTGTAGAAAATTTTTGCGTAATTGGGTAATCTGAATGAACTCAGGAACTGAGGGCTTCTTTTTCAATATATTGGGTAATCTGAATGAACTCAGGAACTGAGGGCTTCTTTTTCAATATACCTCTTGAGACTGAAAAGGGGTTTGACAACATGGGTGTATGTGTGATATACAATGTTGTAAACGTGCTTTAGTCCAAGGAAATATGTTTGTGTTTTTGTTTAATGCACAGGGAACAACGTCATGAGGACCATCCATGGTGTAGGAGAGATGATGACCCAAATGGTGCTGAGCAGAGGGTCTGTATTTCCCATCAGTACCCCTGACATACAGCCAAGCATTCACCCAAGCAAGCAAGCCAGCACTGCAGACAGCGAAGATGTGATCGTAATGGACACCAAATTGAAAATCATTGAGATTCTGCAGGTAATAATGAGGGGTGGCATATTACACAGCAGTCATTTCACGGTTCTTTACTCACAAAGTAGCTAGTTTTGTTACCTACATTCTTACTATTCACTGGGTTGCTCACTGTAGAAATAACTCCTTCATATGAGGAAGGATAGTCCTCTGTGTGAACAACTGTACAGTTGTGGTCCTCACCCTGTTGTACCAACTTCACTTTTGAAGGTACAGGATGTTGCAGAAACTTTCCCACTGTAACTGTGCAATGACAGAACTTGTTCTCTAATCTGCCTCACTAAGGTTTCCTGAAGACAGTGTGTCTGTTTCCAGTTTCTTTCACACTCATTTAACACTGGGATGGGTATTTGATTTAAGCATTTGACCCCTCTGTTGCAGTAGTTGGATGGAGGGCAGAATTGGCCCTGGCCCCACCGAAGTTGTGTGAAGCAGTGCACTTTTGCATTGCATTTAATGCATTTCAGACTTCCATTATTGTGTTGAGAACAGACTGTGAGCTGCTGTGATTTTCTCCCAGCTGACCTGACAAGCTGTGTGACACCAGCCTGCCTCCTGAGATGCAGTTTTCACTTTGTGCTGTTAACAAGTGAAGGGGCGCACGCTTGCTCTGTGCATCAAATCCTGGATTCTGCAATGCTTAGGCCCTGAAGGAATGTTTCAGTGTCTTGTATAAATTCTCTGGATTTGTTGGTGCCAATGTCACTTCTGAAAGCTTCCATTTGTTCTGACTGCTCATAAATTATTTAGATGACTCTAATTACTTATCATCTGGAAAGCAATCAATTGTTACAATATACTCAATACTGCATTCTTTAGTTCTAGGCCTCCTTTACTTTAAAACTTACAGTGAAAGACAGAGTGTTATGAAATTATATGATCTAAACAGCACCATTCATGTGTACTGCTTTTCTTTTTCCATATTTTTATGGCTGAATTTCTCTCCATACTGTCTTGCTTTACTTGTCAATGCCTAGGAGAGTGATTCCAGGACCTTGTCCTGTACATTCCCTGAGGGAATCACATTTTGTCTCGTCCTTTCCTTTTTCGCAGCACATTCACTGCAAGAGCACTCAGGATTGAAGAGCACTTAATCCTAATTTCTTACTTAATCTGTGGTGTGTTAGTTAAGGATTAGTCACATGGTCAAATTACTTAAAATAAGCAAGTTGTCATATGCTGGGTGAATCCCAGTAAATGTGCGTATAAATAGTCCTACCCACAAGAAATACAAAATAACCCACAAGAAATACAAAATAATTCAGTTTTGTTTAAAATGCAGTGAAGAAAGATTAATTTAAATCATGTTACCTTTCAGTACTGTGTTATTAGTCTCAAAGGTGAGTAAGAATATTTTAGATTTATTGTACTAATATGCATAGCAAGTACAATGGTGATTAAAGCTGTTCTACTCTCAGAAATATTTCAGTTTATAGTAATTTAATTCTCAACATATCTTCCTATTGCTTTAAGTAAAGACTTTTTAACTTAGGATTTCTATTCTGCCCTCAGCCAGAATTAAACAGATGGTCTGATAGACTTAGTCGACTATGCATGGACTTGGGAAATTTTTATTTTTAAAAATCTTGCTTGTACAGTTCTGGGAATCATGGAACCAAAATCATGGAACTTAATCATGGAACCAAAACAGACAAATCCTGTTACGGTGGGTCTGGGAAGCATGTTTGACTTTAGCTGTAGATCAAGGAAACTGGTTGCCACCATTTGCTAAGTCACCTTTCAGATCACCTGTCATTTCAGTCCTGGAAACTCAGCATGTTTTTCATCCCCACTGATTGTAAAATATGTTAAATTATCTTAAAGCTGTTTGATTATGTGCTTGCATTTCCTGTGGGTAAGAAGCATCCATGTGTATAGGTGTCAGCACTTAATTTGATACTAATACTTTCAGCCTATTTATTTTCCTCACTATTCCAATATAAAAGCATCACTTCCTGGTCTGAATTAGGATTTTTTCCTGTATGAGTTTCCAGTTTCACAGCTGAGGAACAAAAAGGCATTTTTCAGGCATCTGAGATGGTAAGCCTTCAGCCTGTTGTGCTTGCTCTCTATTCCACTCCATGGGGCACTGGAAGTCCAGCTGAAATATGAAATAATTGATGTCAGCGTGGGCTTGAAGATTCTGATCTGCCTCGCAGGCAGTGAGAACAAGGCAGTGTATTGGAGCCCCTGGACACACCAGTGGTACTCAGTAATCCATAGGGCAGAGTTCAACATATCTCAGGATGGGCAGGGTAAAGAAAGGAATCACAGAAAACTGGTGAATGTAATGGACTGTTTTTTCATAGTAGATTTAAGTTAATTTGCTTCACTTTTTTTTTTTTTTCTTGTAGTTTATTCTCAGTGTTAGACTGGACTACAGAATATCCTACATGCTGTCTATCTATAAGAGAGAGTTTGGGGAAAACACTGAAAATGTTGACTGCTCTACATCATCCCCACCTGACACACCAGGGACTACCTCAGGTAAACCTTGCTACTTTCTTTCAGTGCAAAGTAATTCTGGGTAGGTGACTGCAAACACTGAGCTCAGCTGCAGCAGAAAGACACAGGCTGCTGCGAGTATAAAAGCTTGTGGAAAAAAAAAAAATCTAAGGAATTCCATAATGCTTTTTTTGCTGGCCTATCCTCCTCTAACAAAAAAGTGATTCCTTTTTTTCCCACTATGATATTTTGTTCTTTTATTTGTGCTCTTCCCAAAACACTTCACGGTGGCAAGTGGAGAATGGTTGGGGATGGATGAGGACAGGTTTAAGTGAGGTGAATGTGGTACAGGAATGATTTGGCTTTCCAGGGAGCCTTCCCATGCCCACAGAAGTGCTCAAAAGGTCTGTGTGAACACCTGCAAGCAGGGGAGAATTGGTTTAGTTGGAGGTGAGCATATGTATAATACATTGGCACTAAAACCTTGTAATAAGTTATATTAAAGCTATTCTAAAGGAAAATGACAGTGTGGTAAATAACTGGGTTTATGGTAAATTTTTTAAAGTTCATATATGTGCTTTGCTTGGGTTGGCTCACGTAAGAGAAAACATAAAAGTTTGACAACCTGTGTCATTTGTGGGCCACTGCTGGTGGCTAGTACAGCTCCAGGACCATATGGCTTTGGTTCATCACCACAGTTCTCTTCCTCAGGAATAGTAATACACAATTTAACTCTGCCTTATTTTCTGTTTGTTCTCTGCTACTCTTGCAGAAAGTAAATTTTGCATAGTTAGGGAATGACTAGTTAGACCTTTACTTGTTACCGTCTGCTTTAAAGAGGAACAGAATTCCATTTGGCTGTGCAGATTAAATGATGATTATTGGCTTTCTTTGTTTTCTTCTGTTTTTTTTGTTTTCTTTTTTCCCCCAGCAATTGTTCCTGACATAGATGAAATTGCAGCTCAGGCTGAAACCATGTTTGCTGGCAGGTATATTCTCTGAAGTTTTACCTCTATGACTATTTCTATATCTTTTTGTTCATGTCAATATTTCTCATGGCCAATGTCTGTTTATTCTGTGCTTATTTTTAGAGCCCTTTCTCTTCCTTTGCCTGCTTGTTAATTGCATAAGCCATACTTGAACAAAAATGTGCCAGGAAAGACCTGGATTTCAATCAAGCAAACAGCCCAGCTGGCCTGGATGGCTGTGGGATTGGCTATGACCACCCTCTTAATTGTAGGAGAGTTGGTAGAAAGTTTTTGTCATGTTCTCAAAGTCAGCTGGGGAATGGTGTACAGGTATATTAGGCTAAACCACACTAATTTTCTATTTATCTTATAATGCCTCACATTGGTGCTGAAAAAACACTCTTTTTCTGGTGTGTTTTATGGCTACAGACCCAAATTTCCTGGATCAACAGCTTGCTGTTGACCCTCAGTATTTCTTATAGACCACATGACCTGTTGCCATTGCACTTGGTGTTCAAACTCCTTGGGAAAACTCTGCCAACAGTAATATTTCCTGTGATTCCTCATAGCAGGAGTGGACCACTTGCCATGATCTCCTGGTCCACCAGAGGCCTGTAGATCACAATTTATGCTTGCAGAGTTTTGGATGGGATTTCAGCTACACTGTGAACAGGAAGAAATAACCGATGGAAAACACTCACACTGGAGAGTTATTACCATTATCACTATATTGGTTTAATTTTATGGGTATAATTATACCAGTAAAAATTAATTCCATTTAGACAAGGCTGTAGACTTTAAAGTTTTTCTTGGAGCTAAGGATAAGGATCCGCAATGTGGGCACTGTGATCTTTCCTCTCTCAGTCCCTCATGCATTCTCAATCTTTACCAGCACAAGCAATGTCTCCAGGCCTCTCCTGAACTCCCATAATGTAAAACAACACACAGCCCTTGGCATCTGCATCTTTAAAATGAACAGAGAGACTGAATGGCTTCTTGGAATCATTATTTCTGCTTTGATATGTTAAGTGTAAATCTGCTTTCTGCTGTTCCACTTTATGAATATGAATCCAGAAATATGATGCTTTTGGCAATTATTGCTATTTTTGATGTTACTTTTTCTTAAATGAAATTTTAATAGCAGCTGAAAAGGGAAGGAGTGAAAAGGAAAGGGTCACAATAATCTCTGATGAAATGCAGTTTACTTCATTTAATTTGGACTGGGGATGAGCCTGGCTTAGTTTATCCATGACATAACTTAATGCTTTTACAATATAGATTTTAATCACAATGTTTGACACATTTCATAGATACTTCCTTCTGCTCCATAGTGTCCGTTCTGCTACATGACTGCTGCAATAACTGTAGGATAGGAGTGCTGATAAAGTATGTTAAAATCATATTTATAATTTCCTTCCTGCAGCATGTCTGATTTGATTTTAAGAGCTCTGTCCAGTGAAGATTGTGTACAGAGGCATATGTATCTCAAGAGCTTTTATTTTTTCTTATTTACTTTACTTTATTTGGCCCTTTCTTCCCCCATTTCTTGCAGAAAGGAGAAGAATGCAGTTCAGCTTGATGATGAAGGGGGCAGAACTTTTTTACGGGTCCTCATTCACCTTATTATGCACGACTACCCTCCATTGCTCTCAGGAGCTCTGCACCTGCTGTTCAAACACTTCAGCCAGAGAGCAGAAGTTCTGCAAGCATTCAAACAGGTATGGATGGGCTGAGTGTTATCCCAGGAAACTGAATGCACAGAGCCTTTCCAAAGGCTGCCCCACTATTTAAATTGCTCTTTATTGCATGACAGCGTTACTTCCTCAGAGATCAAGTATCAATCAAGTATCAAGTATGAAGCAGATTTCTTTGGCCATATGTGCTGGTGTATATTATAGTTCTGTGCCCCCAGAAATTGTTATTTTGGACACTGCATCGGTTAGGGAAAACATAGGTCCGTGGTGAGCCTCTTGTAGGGATCCCTCAGGGACAGAGCCAGTGCCTCATTTCTGGCAAGCAGTGTCCCAGTGTCAGCAGTGAGACTTCCCTGTCTTCAGGGCCACTTAGACTGGGTATTGTTATTTTGTTATTCACCTGGTGCTTCTAATTCTATTTCAGGTGTCTTTGCACGGGGCTCCCCTTCCTGATACAGCTATGCCCATGTAGCAGGAAGACAGGGATAGAGCCAAGCCTGTGTTCAGCTTTTACTCTGTCCCTCTGGTAACAGTGCATGTGCAGGCTCCATGTGTCCATGGATTAGGATGGGGAGATCTGATGTCATGGGGCTGCATGACAGAGATGCCTGTGTTACGTAACCCTTTATAACCTATGTTGATAAGAACATCTGATGCTTATTTCAGGAGCTCGGTAGTTTGTCTCATCCTTATGTAAGGTGGGGACGTTTCTCCCCTGTGCAAGCAGATGAATGATAAAGACCTGAAAAGCTTTTGTTTAATGTTTTTGTTGTGCAGCATAATAGCCTCCCACCAGGTATTTAAAGTTAGGCTGTGCTGGTTAGTTGCATAAATAGCTGTTATTTCCAGGTAAGCAAGGACTGAGTTGCTTAACATGTTTTTGTGAAGGATAGAAAAGGCTAATGGAGAAATAAACAAAAAAAGACTGTAGAGCACGTGGAATAAGAATACCTGCAGTTGAGCAGCATTCATAAAATCTGTAAAATAACAAAGTCCTGCTAAATCAACATAACAGTGAAAACATTGTGGTGAAAAATCACAGATAATTTGAGCTGTATAGAAAAATGAAAAAATGAGATTAATCTTAATAAGTGGCAACCACTCAGATGGTGAGAAATTCCTTAAACCTGAAAGTCAGTTTGCCAGCTATATTCAGAGAAGTTTTTTTAAGCTGGCCTAACAGTGTGAAAATCTGTTATTTTTTCAATATTTGATTACTGTGGTATAGGAGATCATGAAAATTGCTAGCCATTTTGACTTTTCTATGGATGCCCACAGTAGGTTTTCCTAACTATTGCTTTGATAGTGTGTTACTGTATTATTTAATGCCATGAGGATCATGATCAGTGCATCAGAGCTCACTCTGCACAGAACCCAAGACCCTGTAAATATGCCTGTGCTGAAAATGTTTTGCAGTGTATTAAAGAAGGTGAAAGGATGTTGTGAGTGTTCTAACTGTCCTGTTTTGGGAAACTACAGCCTCTGGCTCTGCTAAAGGTTTTTTAGATTAATGGGGGCTGAAAGCCTGCATGTGCCATGTTTCAATTGCACGGGGAAGGTTGTACAAAGCACCTGGAAAGAAAGGCTTAGAATGGGAACTGTCAAGCAAATTACCTAGCCATAGTTACAGCTACTGCTGTAACAGCAGTACAATTTTCTCCATTTCCAGGTTCAGTTGCTGGTGTCCAATCAAGATGTGGATAACTACAAGCAAATCAAGGCTGATCTTGATCAGCTACGTCTCACTGTAGAAAAATCCGAATTGTGGGTTGAGAAGAGCAGCAATTATGAGAGTGGAGAGGTGGGCGACAATCAAACCAAAGGTGGAGAAGAGCCAATGGAGGTAGGTTTAAATCCTTTGCTGTCAGAATTGTTTCAGTATTGATAGGTAGTTTTGTGAACAACTGCAATATCATCGTCTGGTTAAGCAAAGTGGCAAAATGAGAATGTGAAGTATTCTGGCTGAGCTTTGGGAACTGACAGAAAAGGAAATAACACCTGTGTTATCAATGTATTCGATAATCTCTCCTGATGCTTTCAGTAACTGCATTCTTATGTCACAGAGCTGCCTTCCTTGGTGCAAGCCACACTCTGGAAATAATCTGGGAATTGTGTGCTGGCAGTTGGGTTGACTTGCTGGAAGAAAAGAGGAGTAGACAGTGTCCTGCAGCTAAGGGAGAGGAGCAAAATCAAACCCATGTTTTCAAACATCACAAGTAATTCACTCTTCACCACATGAGATTGACCTAAGAATGATGAAATTTTGTAGGCAAACTTATGTTTAAACTTCCTCAGCCCTTGTCATACAAACTTCTCAGTATATACTCTGATTTGATGTATACCTTGAATCTAGGACCATGAAGACCTTTATTTTTCCCTTTATTTTTCCCTTTATTTTTCCCTTTTCCTTCCTTTTTTTTTCCTCTTAAGATTTCATGATTTGGAGTTTTTAAATTTTGCTTTTCAGTGCAAATTGAAGTCACCATTTAATCATTTAACTCCAGCATGAGCTTTAAAGAAAATGTGAAGTGTTGGTGTGATTGAGGTTTGTGCCATAAGAGTAGATAGAACAGGCTTTCCCACCAATATTTATTCCCACTTTTCCCTTTTCATCAGAGAAAGTGAAAAGAGATGAACAGCTGTGATTTCTAACATAGCATTTTCCTTATTCTCTTTCTTGGTGCCAAGAAAGATGGGTAAGGAAGCCCTCAGGGAAGCAGAAAGCCAAGTAGGGGTAATGCAGCCATGGAGAAGAGAGAGGATGCTTGCAAATATCTGTGACACACACATTGCCTTTTAGATGGGAAAGCAGATTTTCGGTGGCTTCATGCAGGGGCAAATCCAACACTTCAAGGAAGAATTCCAAATTCTTGCAACAGTGAAGGTTCTACTCTTTCTCTGCTCTATCTTAGCTGATGTTCTGATACCACTTCTTTAGTGGTGTCAAAATTAGGGAGGAATCTGGAGTTGGAGCTCATGTATGTGGTATTTCCTTCCTTCTTTCCTCAAGCACAGCTCTAGTAGGAAAGAAATTGTTCTTTTATGTATTTAATGAATTGAAAAGGTAATGGGGAAACAGAAAACAGAATTGTGTCAGGATTACAAATGTTTTTTTTTTAGCTATAATACATTTTTTAAATGTAATTTATTCCTATGGGTAGCCTTGATAGCAAGGAAACTCCAGGAAAAGGAGGCAAAATAATGTGTTTGAAACAGAGGCACTTCTCAATGGGATATTTTGAGTGGTTCTTTTCCCCATGAGGCACCTGTGGGTCTGTATGGATTAGCAGTGCTTCAGTAGATGCACAATATTATCTCTGGCAGATCTGAGAGATTATTGTATCAGAGCAGTAATACGTAATCTGCTGGTTAGATCATCATGCTGGTAATTCTCTGAGAGCTGTGCCAGGTTACAATAGCTCAGAATCTTGTCCATCTTTTTTTGCTCCCTGCTAAATTCTTCTTTAACAAGGAAGATTGTTTTTACCTGGCAAAAAAGAAACATTACAAAGAGAGTCAGTACTCTCTTTGAGGTCTTAAATCAGATGTAGGAGGTGTGATGTTGGACATAATCCACAATGTGTGAAGCAGGTGGTTAGCTTTAAGCAGATAAAAGTCCCTTGAGATCCATGCTTCCTTGGAATGGATACTGGGTATTCAGAGCTGGATCAGTCTCTAAGTCCTTGGGGAATATGCCTCATTTGACTCTGTTTAATTTTTCCCAAATAACATTAAAGTGCGCACAAGGACTTAAATGACATTCCAGAACACTCTTATGTTAAGCCCTAGTTTCTCTTGTCACATGAAGCATGTTGAAAGATATGCACAAGAGTTTTAAAATATCAATTTTTTTTTTGCCTGAGTCTTCCTGGGTAATTGTTTTCACCTTACTATCATAACCTGTGGGCCTTTTTTTCTTTTTGTTTTTTTTTTTAAGTCATATGACTCCAGAAATGGGATTTGTAGAAAAAAGGCCTTGTTCTTATAAAAGTATCCAGAGTTCTCCACAGGAAAAATGGCAAATCTTCCATCCATGAAGGACTGTCTTGATAGGGACTGGATATCACAGTTGGAAAGAGTACTTGGAGTTAGGTCAGACATAAATGAGACGCCAATAGGGTTAGGAAGAAATGCTGAAACTGAGCTCACATAAGAGCCCTGCTTGAGAAGGGGAAATCAGATAAAGCCGGTTCACTTGATTCTCTCTAGGAAGGATGTTCTGCATCTGTGCAGATATCACAGACCGTGGAAAGTGTGGTTTTTATTGTCTTGTCCCTGGAGGATGCTTTGGTGGTGTAGCACCAGAAACACAGCTCTGAGGAAGAGAAACAGGCTCGGTGAAAGGACTCTAAGGTGATGCTGGAATAGAGTACAGTGGTATTTATGGAGTTCCTTATCTTTTCCATCTGCTGAGAAAGTTCAGTGAGGTTTCAAGTGGTCTAAACTTTCAGCACCTGTAAGCACCTGGTGTTCCCTTGCTTCCTTTCTTTTCTGGTCTTGTGGCACATTGCTTTGGTTCTGAGAACATTTGAACAACCATCACATATAAGTTGAGGTGGTGAACTGAGAATTCTTTGTGGGTCCCTTATACCCTTGGTAAGGAAATACAGCCTGTGGAGGGCAAAGCTTTGCCATGGGGATGCTGACATGTGCCTTGTAGTGCTGTCCTGCTGGGGTGAGGGAGACTGGTCAGTGGTGGAGAAATGCTTAGACTGAAGGCAGGAATCTGGGTCTCCACTGGCAGCTAGCAAGAAAGGATCTAAGACTGATGCAGAGTGTTATTCCTGGAATTTTACAGATGAAGGAAGTAGTTTCTTTCAGAAAATATAATTTCCTAAAGGTGGGATACTCAGATGAGAACTTTCTCTCTGCCTTTAATCAGTGAGATCTCTATGCCTGCCTGTCCCCTGTGTGTGGAAAGGTGTGATAGGGAATGTCTATCATGGGGCATAATGAGGGCAGATATGCAACTGACTGTCTTTGGCAACCCAGTGGTATGGTTCTCTTGGTAACTACATCCCTGGCATTCTCTTATGGGTTCGATAAACAATTCTTTATTTTGTTAAGAGAAAGGATAGATTCAGCAGTTAAATGCTGATCAGTACTTCCACATAAGACATACAGTTCACATGGATTATAAAACTATTTTGATGGAGGAAGAATGCTGATAAAACTAACAGGTAAATTAATCTTGGTTAACCCACAATCCCAGAACAGAGGAGGGTGGTTAATTATAGGAAAAAGCCTGAAACATCTCCCAAAGTATTGATTCAAACAGATAGAGAGACAGCAGCCTGCATACTAACAAACCTAAACAAATAAAATCCACTCTTGTTACATAGATCAGCACTGAACAGCAGTGCTGACACTCTTATAAACAGCTTCTATGGCCAAGTGGTGCAGCTGTTCTTACCTCACTGGAAATTAGGACCATATGGGATTTATAGAACTCCTGAACTTCACCGTCAGCTAAGAAAGTCCAGAGAGAGGTTTCAGGACATATAAACATTCAGTTGGCGTGCTTATGTTTGTTTTAGTGTATTTCTTTTTTCTAAAACAGTAGGAAGTTTGAGAACACAATGAAACTCAGAAGTGCACCTGTTTCTTCTTTTTTTTTTCAAATGCTGTTACATTGGTCTACATCCTTGTGGTCATACTGTGAGTCAGTCTCAAGATCTGCTAGAGTTTTTCTTCATGCTTTATAACTTCAGCACCTGAAGTCCAATATTTCAATTTATTTTTGTTTCCTGTTAAGAAAGGCTTGCCACAGCTGACAGCAGAAAAACCCCCAACACTGCCAGTATTCTTAGTGGCAGTATTTGTGTGCGTGTTCTCCCATGTTTTGATTGAGAGATATGCACGGAAAGGTGCGTGGGTGTTGGCAGTTCCTTGCTGACTTGATTTCTCTTATTTATCATACCCAGCTGGGGCTTTCCAGGAGCCAGGGCCCAGAGCATTCAGCGTCATGACTTGATGCTGCAGTATAACATACGGTTCCTATTTGTTTTTAAACCTTTTCCTGTATCATCCAGAGATACAGGCAGAAACATCCCTTTTGTGGGAGGAACATCTCTAATTTCCACATGCTGCTTGTTCCTGTGCTGTTGAGAACTCCACCCGGCTTAACTGCAGAGGTTGTCTTAAGATCTTTCTCCAGACTTTTCAGTAGTCACACAGACAGATTTTGTAATCTTTCCAGCTGTGTTGCAGATTTTTGGAACATGTGGTCACGACTGAAATGCACTTTTGGTCCATCTCTTCTCAGTATTTAAATTCCTTGGTATGCCTAGTCTGTGATTTAGGGACGTACTCTTTCAGAATGATCAGAAGCATGAAGACAGAGTAATTGCCTCAAATTACATTGGAAATTTGAAACAAGGGAAGGAATTGAATGTAAATCTTGTCACTCATTGGATAAAGAATAAGCAAGTCTTTATTATCGGTGTTATAGCAATTCCTTATGAGCTGCTGTAATACTTTGCCACTTGCTGCTATTAAATACAATTAATTCATGTTGAGGAAATTACAGTAAATTTCCACTTGTCATGTGTTCTTTATTACAGGAATCAAACATTTTGAGCCCAATACAGGATGGGACCAAAAAACCCCAGATAGACAGCATTAAAAGCAATAACTACAACATTGTTAAAGAGGTTAGTACATCTGCCAAGATATACTTGGCATACCTGCTTGATTAGTAGATTTACTAATTATTTTGACAGAAAATGTCTTTGTTTGGTTTTGTGTGACATGACTGCTTTCTTTTTTTCTTGCATGCTTGTTTATTTGTTTGGTTTGTTTTTGTTCTTTTTTTTTTTTTAATTTATAGATTTTGATTCGACTCAGCAAACTTTGTGTTCAGAATAAAAAATGCCGGAATCAACAGCAGCGTTTACTGAAAAATATGGGTGCCCACTTGGTAGTCTTGGACCTTCTGCAGATCCCCTATGAAAAGGTGATTTTCCTAATTTTAGTGGTAGAGAACATGAACTCAAGGAAGGGAAAGGCCTCAGCAGGCCCAAGAATCAGTGGAAGTATTTTTTAAAAACTGAATTGTCAGCTGTGGTACAAACATTAAATGATGATGTCATTTTCTACCTTAAGAATAGTGAGTTTGGGCTCAGTTTAAATGCAGCTGTCTGCACAGTTTTATTTAAAATTTAATATTTACTGCCTTGGGTGCCTGGAAGCTACATGCTGTCATTCCTCTACCCATTCCTGAAGTAGGCAAACCTTAGGACCAAAAGCTTTCAAGGATCAAATTTGAAATAACTTTTGATTTTATGGTGGCAGTCTCTAGCCTAGTTCCACTTGCAATTTTTTTTTTCACAAGATAAAGTTATTTGGTACTGATTTGGTGGAATTGAGCATACAAATGAATGCACTAGATAGGCTTTGAAAGAGCACCTCTTTCTAGATCTTCTGGGAATCACAGAGAGGAGGTAAAACCTCTGATGGGTTATGTTTTCCTGCATGTTACGTTACAGACACTGGGTTCAGCTGTTGTCAGTAAAATAGTGCTTGTCCATACAGGTGGTTCATCAAATCATACTTAGGATACTTCATGAGAGGAATATAAAGTGGGGATGAAACTAGAGGTATATTGGTGTGGGAGTATGTGTATGAACACATGCACACATACATCTGTTTCTGTATGTAGCTATAGAGAAGCCAAATCTTTGCCAAAACTAAAACTAATGCAGAGACACATTTTTGGTTTGTTTCGCGTTTTTTTTGTTTTTTTTTAATCAAGCACCTTAGCACTTTTTTAAACTAGGACATTATAGCCACACATGAGGAAATCTTGCTTTGATTGTATGTTCCTACCTGTGATTCCCTATGATCGAGTTGATTCCGAGTAAGGCACAACTGCTAAAGGACTCAAGGAAACTACACCAGTTACTTTTGCTAGAGAGAGAATTCATGCTCTATAAAGGCTTGGGAGAATTGGCTTATTCTTGGATGAATTGATGTTGTGTGGTTTTAACAAGTATGTTAGGTATAACCAGCTGATTTTGTTTGTCTTTTCTTCCTGCAGAGTGATGAAAAGATGAATGAAGTTATGAATCTAGCCCACACTTTTCTTCAGAATTTCTGTCGAGGAAATCCTCAGAATCAAGTTCTCCTCCACAAAAATCTCAACTTGTTCTTAACTCCAGGGGTAAATATTTAATTTGAACTAGAATATGATAATTGGAATTAAATTTGGGTTTGCTGAAACATCCCAGTGCTAAAGAAATAGTTTCACTAAATTATGCCTCCCCTCCCCTCTCCTCTCTCATTTTCCTTCATGTTGCTTTTTATGTTATTGACTTTAATGTTGCCACTTTAAAAGAGGAAAACAAAAACCAAGAAACCTGTGGGGTTTACTGGAAGGATCTATGAATAGGTGTTACATCATTGTGTTGAACTTGATTCTTGTCCTGACTCACTCACTAATGGACTGTAAAGTCAATGTAGCAGATACTGTGACTGCTCTCATGGACCTTGTGTGACAACAGAATCAGACCCATACATTTATGTTGATGATGCTCCCATTTGATTCAACTAATCTAAACTCTGACCTTCTATTAAATTGTCTTTGCAATAGACCTTTTTATCACAATCCCTTTGTATGTATTTGTGTGTGTGTGTTTACAGACATATTCATTTAGAATGACACTTGCTCAGTGGATCTACTGAGCAAAACATGCTTTTTTTAGGAGTTGTGAGTGTGATGATTGCAGACTCTGGCCCGTGCACATTATGAACCATTTGTTTGGCTGTTTTTCATTTATGCTCTTTTGTGACATTAGTGAACAGCTCTGAGCTGCCCACAGTGGGAACCAGAGCCCAGATTCCATCACATTCAACACTGACACTTAACTCAGGTGCCAAGTGTGGAGCCAGCTTGCACCTGTATTTCTGCTCTTTTGAAGCTGATTTCCTGATCATCCATCCCTGTTATTGTGCTTCTGTGCACATTGAGGAGCAAACTTGATGTGGATTCCTATCAGATGACACTAAACAGACATGAATACTTTAGGAGCATACCTGACCCTCAGGAGCCTTTAGTCCATGGGACCAACCTAGAGCAAAAGCCCCAACAATGCACAAAGTCTGGGTGCTGTGTCCTCAGCAGAATCCCTTCTTGCTTAAGATCTGTTCCTCTTGTTTCCATGCTGCTCACGGATACACAGCCCTAGGCTCCCTCTGGAGTTAATGTGGAAAGATTCATTCTCTTTAAGACTGATCAGGCTGCGAGTGCAGAGATTTGCCTGCTGGAAATGCCTCCTCTGTGAGCCTCAGAGAGAGCCAGAGAGCAGCTGATCTCATTTGGTGGCCTCATTGCAAAGTTTGATGGTGAGTGGGACCAGTGTGGTCTCAGGTGTCTCGTATTCCAAAGCCCCTGCAGAGTGTTCTAGCAGTGTAGTGTGTGTGTTCGCCTTCCACATGCACACAGACTTGACTTATGCCCACTTTAGGACTGTTTGTACTCATAGGGAAGTGTGGGGAAATCCTCTCAAAACTGAAACCTGGACTTGGATCACTGAAAAGGATTTCTCTAGTTTCCCTTTACCAGTGAGCCTTCCTCTACCCGAGAATCCCATGCTTCTCTCAGTCTCAAAGCAGATCTGCTGTGCTCATGAGGCTGTTTTTGATCTGTTCAGCTCCTGGAAGCTGAGACCATGAGGCACATCTTCATGAATAATTACCTCCTGTGCAACGAGATCAGCGAGAGGGTGGTGCAGCACTTTGTGCACTGCATCGAGACCCACGGCCGGCACGTGGAGTACCTGCGGTTCCTGCAGACCATCGTGAAAGCAGATGGCAAATACGTGAAGAAATGCCAGGACATGGTAATGACAGAGGTAGGCAAAGGCTTCACATGTTAATCACTTGAGTATTTTGAGGCTGTTTTTTCCTGCTCTTGATACCAATGAGATATAATGGCATCCTCGCTTCAGAATTTTAGGCAGCGTCACAAATAATGAATATTTTAGCAGACGTTTTGGGGAGTTTGATCTAATTTTGTAAGGCCATCTGTATAACTACTAGAAAGAAAACATGAGTGTTAGCATGGTGATACAGAGATGTCTATTTGTAGATGATGTAGCATGGAAATCTCAGAGTTACATAAACCTTCATTTTCCTGTAATGTAATTTAGGATCACTTTTATCCAATCTTGTGGCATGGGTTTGCCATACAAGAGGCTCTTAACTCTATGGATTTGTCTGAATAGTGTAGAATTTTTTTTAGCATTTAACAATTCTAAATTCAAGTTTTTGCTTTTTTTTGTTGTTGTTGTTTTGTTTCAGAGCATTTCTGTGAGGGTCAGTAGAGCTGCTCTAGCTTTGACTAGGTGGATCCAGTAAAGTCAACCAAGTGGTTTGTGGAAAAATCTTTGACAATAAATTTCCCAGGAAAATACCTAAATGACTTTCTCTGCAATTAGGATTTGATATATTGTGGGCATGATAAATGAAGTCTTCCACTTGCAGACACCTGTGCATTTAAGTGTAATTACGTTAACAGTTCCTTAAGATTAGTAAGTGGGTAAAGTTGAATATAGTGAAAATAGAGGCCAAGGGACATTTTTATTTGCTTTACAAAATGCTTTTCTTTTTGGCTTGGTTTGGTTTTTTTAAGAGATGTCTTCACAAAGAAATCAGAGATAAGCTTTAGGGTTTTTTGGTATGAACAAAATGAAATCCCACTGAAATTTTATTCCACAGCAACAAGAGGAAAAACTTCCAATTAAGAAAATAAAGCTCCTGCCTACATGGATAACCTTTAATGAAATTCACCTCAACCTTTTCAATTTGACTGAAGTATTTTAACATGCAATATCAATTACAAGCCTTTGATTTACATAATTCAAACACTTCTTGTGCCTTTGCTGTTACAGATTTTTCTGCTTCCACCAAAGGCTCTTGTAGAGGCTTTTTTTTATCATCAAACAAAATTTTCAGATTTTTCTCAGTTTCAATATATTTTGCTATTGACCTATAGCAGCACAAGGATAAATTGTCATATTACATTTTCAAGCTAACTCCATGATGAAAGTAGAAATGAACTTGGATATGATATTCACATCATAAGTCCTGCAGGTATTTTCCTGGGGGGAGAGGGCCAACCCTGTTTTGATGATGTAGGGTAAGATAATGATCTGTTTTTCAAAAAGTAGGAAATTACAGGTAAGTAATTATGATTTCTTAGAAAAGGATGCTAACTGTGAAACTTGAATGACACTTGAATAGCAATCCTCTCTAAAGGTGACAAATGGCTGGAACTTCCCACAGAGTTGTGACAGTTTCTCTGTAGACACCTGAGATGTAATTTGTGACCTTAAACAAGTGCTGTAGCTTTTCCTGTGCTTCCAGATGGGGCACATAAACAATTTACCACAAGACAAGATAGGATATGACTGTACAGTTTGCCTCAGCTCCTCCTGCATTTTCTTTCACCCACAGGAAGTATATTGTAGCTTATTCCTGTTTACTGGGAGTGAGGATAATCCTCATATTTACATGTTCTAGAAATTGCATACAGATGAAGGAACACCATGGCGAGAGAATACTGCAATAAAATCCATTGGACATCCCCAATTTTGCTGATTCCCTTGTTCTCATCTCCTTGGTCTCTATGTCTGCAATGATGTTTACCAATCGGAAAGGTTCCTTAGGGCACTTTCTCTCATTATAAGCAGGCTTTGAGGTTCCTGGAAGAACCCTGCCTGTCAGAGCAAACAATCCTACAGAAGGGACAGCAGAATTTTCTTTGGGCCAGATCAATATGGCAGCAGAGTTTTCTATTACCTGTAGTATTCTGGAGTAATATTTTGTGGAGTATCAACAGCTGCTACTATACTGGACAGCCTTTATTATATTACCATAGAATTCTAAGCTTGCTGAAAATATATTTTAATGGCAGAAAATGCTGCTGGGTTATTTTGTCCTTAGCTCTCATCCCTTTATTTTTTTTTTTCTGTACTGTGGATTGTCCAGAAAATGTCTGAAAAGTTGTGGATATAGAAATACTGTAGAAACCCGAAGATAAATGAGAAATAAGAATTGCAGGAAAGACTGAATTCACAATTCACTCCAGCCAAATGTCAAAGTAAAAATAAGCAAGAAACAGGGAAAGCACAAACGTAAAAGCTGTGAATTCAAAATTTGAAGTGTTGAAACCCTGGAAAGTGTAATGAAATGTTTCTTGACTTTTCATTCTGGGAGACTAATTTTAATTCCTGTTCTTGCTGCTTTCCCATTTCTCAGCAGCTCCAGCAACCTTTATGACTACCCTTGAATTGAGTAAGCTGGAATTTCATGTCGCGTATGGACTGGAATAGGTCAAGTGCTTAATTCACAAAATAAGTGTGATTTTTGAGCTTGCCTGGGTGTTTTCTGTACTAGGAGGGCTTTGTGGGAGCTTGTTTCACCCACATTGAGAGAGTGGCTTGTGCTTCAAAGGAGAGTGATGGAGAGAGGATTCCAAACAGGGTTAGAGCAAAGCTCTTCAGTGAGCTGTGCTGAGATGGGGCTGCTGGCATCCAGCACCACTCTGGATCCTCTTGAGATGAGCAGAGCACTTGTAGCAGAATCAAACATTTATTGCATACACCAATTTTCTGTTAAATTAACGTACTGACACGACACTGACAAAGTCATGACCCACCTGCCAAATTTGCACAGGGTGGGAAGAATCTCCCTTTGTTTTTGATACTGAGCAAGGACAGGGAAAAGCTGGGTTCAATTCTGGGTGAGCCACTGGCTTTTTGTGTGAGGCAGTGTGGAAGACTGCATCTCACTGCACCTCAAGTGCCTCTCTATGAAACAAGGATAATAATGCATCCTGGCCTCCCAGCAGGAGGTGAGGATAATTAATTAACGTCACACAAACAATGAGACAGTAGGAATAATAAGGATGGCATGTCTTAGGTAAAGACAGAGCTACACAGAAATTAAACCTCAAATTCACCTTACATTAGTGCATTCCTTGGTGAGTTATTCCAGATTTGCACTTATGTTGATATGAGCAGAAGTTTGCCTTGGATGTTTTCTTGACATGGTCATTTGGCAAACTGCTTCAGAGTAAATTTTATTTCATTGTTTGGGTTTTATCTAGAGAGTCTTCGCATACTTAGACATATAAATAAGAAATTAGGAAAATAATAGAATCATTTCGGTTGGAAAATACCTTTAAAATCATTGAGTCCAAAGTCTCAGAACCTTGTAATCTCCTTCTCAGCTGATAAATGGTGGTGAAGATGTGTTGATATTCTACAACGACAGAGCATCCTTCCCAGTGCTGCTCCAGATGATGTGTTCAGAGCGAGACCGAGCCGACGAGAGCGGGCCCTTGGCGTACCACATCACTCTGGTGGAACTGCTGGCTGCCTGCACAGAGGGCAAGAATGTGTACACAGAGATCAAGTGCAATTCACTGCTGCCCCTGGATGATATCGTGAGGGTAGTGACCCATGATGACTGCATTCCTGAGGTACAATTCATGGCAGGAGGAAGCAGTGTTTTTAGAAGCACAGGCAATATTTTGTTGTTTATAATGTACTGACGAGTTGAATATTGCACAGGAAGTGGATAGTGCTCCTTAAGGTGAATAAGTGAGAAAGAATAGACAGTGTTTATTGCGCAGAATAATGTCCTAAATGCTTTGTTTGTCAGCTTTTCAGACACTCTGTTTTGTTTTAGGTTTGTCCAGCCACTGTCAGAGTTTAATGTTCTCAGAGCTTCTGGCTGAAGCTGTGAAGACCCAGCTGAGTGTTGGGTTAGGCCAATGTTTTGGTGCTGTCTGAATTTCTTGGAAATGATGGATAAAATTCTGTCCATGCTGAAGTCAGTGGGAATTTGGGTCAAGTCTCATTTTATTAAACTCAGTTGCAGTCCTGCAAATATTTTTATTCACTGCATATGAAGGCACAGTTCTGCACGTGTCATACTAAAGTAGGACTGATATTACCTGGTGGAAAAATGGGGCTCAAAAGAAAAGAACTAGGGCCTGCAGGAGTTAAAACTCCCTCTGTTCCATGAAAATTGCCCTTGTAATCAAATGATCCTATTACTAAAAAGAAATATGTTTGCTTTGCCCAGAAGTTCCCTTTAGCATTAATTTCAACAGATGGTAATTAGAAAAAAAAAATCCCAAACAAAAGAAACCTAAAGGTCTGATCTGAGTTTTCACTTCATTGCATTAAGCATATGCAGTTTAAACATATACACGGTCTCCCTTGACCGTGACAAGAAGTTTTCAGTGCATTTGCATATGTTTATATTTAATCTATACATTTTGGGCACTGGATATCCATTTTTATGCTGTGCACATGCAGACTTGTCATGCCAGAGAGGAGTGCAACTGCAGTCCTTCTGCTAAGCCTTGTGCTGCCATTGCTGCAGTCCCAGTGTGCCACAACCTTTGTCTGCCATTTACATCCCAAATGCAAGTGCTTCATTAGGATTGTGGAAATACAGGGACTTCAGTCCCAGCTCTGCAAAAGAATTTTTATTTTATATTTGGAAAATCTGTCACAAGGCTTCAATCTACCTCAGTCAACTGTCAAGTGCAGGGGTGTTCTGCATTTTGACAACCTCTGGCTCTGGAGCCAGGCTTTGTCTTGTCTTAATATCAGTTAAGTACCAGAATCATTACTGGTTTGTTTTATGGTGGTTTTGTCATTAGAGTAAGGATGTTTGCAAAACATTTTCATTTTTCTTCCTGTGGTCTTTCAGTAAATGCATTAAGGCATGTGTTACCCTGCTTCTCCCTAAATCTTCAGAACCAAACATATGCATTATTATGGTTATGAATGTTTGTTAGTACTGGAAGGTTCATCTTTATTTTTCAGTATTTTTGCAGATAGAAAACATTACGTTCATTGTTTTTACTGTTCCATTTCATAGTGATTGTGTTTTCACTGTTCCTGCAGGTGAAAATTGCCTATGTTAATTTTGTTAACCACTGTTATGTGGACACTGAAGTGGAAATGAAAGAAATCTATGCCAGTAACCATATCTGGAAACTTTTTGAGAACTTCCTTGTTGATATGGCAAGGGTAAGATTCACCAAGTGTTAAATATTACAGGATGATCATGGGTGACAACTGAACTGGCCATAATAGGTTTTTTTGTGCATTTCTTTTATTTTGTTAACTATTTTTATTCAAAGTTGACAATAGGATAAGTGTGGTTGGTTGGTTTGTTTATTTAACAAACGGTCATTTCTATGATCTTTATAAACATATAACCTGCTAATTACCAGCAGCATTCTCTTTCTAAAAGGGCATCTTGGAACCTGTGCCTTTCTCTTTTCTAACAGAGAAATAAATTGGGTGTGTGTACGTGGTTGAGAGCCTGTGTACATCTTTTGGCAATGTGTGTTATATGCCATTATGATGGTGACTAAAAAACCCTAACATCTGTAATCTCTTCCATTATTCTGTTGTTATAGTGAGGATCAGGGACCAAGATCTTCTCTGGCTCATGCTCCTTCTTTAGTCTCTACTTTTGTCTTTTATTCTCCTGTCACTGCATTCTCATTGCCAATGTGAAAGGCAGGCGTAGAGCTGTGGTCCCTCAGAATACTAATTCAAATATAAATTACAGCTGCAAGGTGACAGGGTGTCAGTACCAAAGGCCTGCCATTCCTCTGGTCCTCAGTGAGCCTCATGGTGTCAGTACTTGTTGAATTAAATTTTAAGTTACAAGTTGAATTAAGCTTCCTTTCCCAGGGATTTTGAAGACAGGAAACAAGAGCACTCTTATGTCTTCCTCAGAGATTAAATACAATAGTAGCCATGAGGGGAAGCTAATGTGATGTAATAATTATAGCCTGCACTACACATCCTTTTCTAGGAGGTTAATGCTTCTTGTAATTATAAATAACTACAATATTATCAACAAACAATGGTGTTGTACTTTCTTCTCAAAAAGTAGAACCATGTGTTTTTGGGTTTCTCCCAGTCCATGGTACATTACATTTTATAATATATAAGTTCTCACTCCTTGCATTTTTCATTTCATTGAAATGAAGGAAAAAAGGTAAAGAATCTCAGTTTGGTCCTGCAGCGGACACTGACCCCAAAGTAACACTGTGCCACAAAATAATTCCTGTGAGACCTATTGGGAGAAAATATCAAGAATTTTGGCTAAAAGAAGGAATGCAAAGACTTGTGGTGTACAATAGGCACTGGGACCTGTTTATTTCTCTGTGAAACAGAAACCTTACACCACATGGTTGGGTGGTTTTTCTTGTGTGTTTTTATTTTTTGTTTGTTTGCTTGTTTTTTGTTTGGTGTTTTTTTTGTTTGTTTGTGTTTTTGTTTTTTATTTTTTTTAAAACCTTTTTCTTTTTCCCTGGGAGCAGGTTAAGGCAGGGATGTTTATGATCTCTTTTTTTGGTGGTGGTCATTTCCAGCAGTAATTACTCCTCTACAAACCCTGTTTTCTTGCTGCTTTGTCTCTGTGGTTGTGTTACACATAGAAAGCCCTCCTGGACAAAACAACCTGGGTTGAAAATTAAGATGAGAAACATCCTTGGAGGAGCATTCTGACTTTTAACCTTACAGGTTTTACCTCAAGAAGTATTTTCTTCTATTTAATTCCCTTTCTGGGTTGCCCTTTCCTGACGTGTCCTGACCCTGACTTTCCAAACAGACTGTCCTTCCTCCCTAGCCCTTGAACGTGGCCAATTTTCTGTGCCCCTGGGCTAGAAGCAGATAAGTAGAAAGAGGGCTCTGTCGATGTTTCATGACTCTGGAGACAAACTACACTGTGCTAAATGTGGGGGGCTTGTCATGATACTGGTGACCACCCAGCTTGTTTTCACACACCTCTCTCCTAAGGGAAATTAGACCCCAGATCTTCCGAGGTGAAGAAGGAAAATTCTGTATTTTGTGTGCAGGTGCTGTTAGCAAAATGCAGATTTGTTCAGCTCTCCTGCAAGCATGTCAGAAGTGCTCTGGCCTGTCCTGCTCTCCAGCCATGGATAGCTGTGTTTTCCAGGTTACGAAGTGTATTTGTCCAGATTTGGTGCTCTGGGGCCCCGACAGAACCCATGTGTTATAAATACATCAGCGTTCTGTAGCTATCAGGACAGTTAGAATGCTGTCAGCCTCATGAAAGATGTTACAGTAGCTTTCAAAGCATTTAGAAAAAGAGCCCTTTGATCCTCTGTGTTCCAGGGAGCTAAAAGGCATGCTTGTGCGTGGGGGAAGGGGAAACTTTCTTTTCTTTTAGCTGGTACAAATGCCTGTCACTGGGTGAGTTTGTGAGCTTTGAGTCTGTTATTGGAGAGCACCAAGGTTGAAAGATGGAGAGTGTTATCCTCAGGTTGGAGTCTTTCAGTTTTAGGTATATATTTAAAAAAAAAAAGTAACTGATTTTTTAAATCTGTTTCTGGATTGAGGAAGGAAATATTTAGTCCCCAGCTGTCATTTTTCTTTCAACAACGTGATACATTGCAAAGCAGGCATGAGGCAGATCCGAGTATAAACTGCGTTTGCCAAAAGCTGTCGTGCTTTCAAAGACACCCTGCTTCTACAGCTTCTGCCAACCTACTTTCTTCTGGGTGTGACTTACAGCCTTGTGCTCAGCAAAGTGGGTGCTGCTGAAGGAAAGGCTTCCCTTTCCTGCGTGTGGCCCAGCCTGTGTAAGTCAGCAGCTGTAGTCTGGGCAGGATTAAAGACAAGAGCTGGGAATCTGACAGCTGTAAAGTCATCCTGGCTTTCTCCGCAGAATTTCTGAAGTATTATTTGTGTGAGTTTTGGTCCCAAAGCCTCTTAAGGGGTTTTTAAACACTGCTTTCTCAATCCTCATCTCCATTTCATGCATTGCAGACTTTTTTTTTCTTTCACAGAGGAAGATCTTTCAGTCCCTGAAGGGCAGAGGGATAAGAACAAATGAGAGGCTTTCCAGATTCCTTCTGTGCTGGGAATTTTTCAGACTGGTGTTGGAGCAGAGTGGCATTCCACATATGGCTCTGCTTCTCAGGAAGCTGAATGGGAAAGCTTAAAAGTGTTCTGGAATTTAGTTTTGGTGATTTCTGCATTCACTGTGCTAGCACTGCACAGCTTTCGTATCTTCTTATTGGGGTTGCAAGTGCTGAGCTTAGAGCTACCAGTTCCAGCCAAAATCAGCATGCAGATTAATTAAAAGCAAAAAACCAAAACAAACAAAACCAAACCAAAACAAAAAACCAACAACTTTTAAAACAAGTTTTAATTATTAACTGAATCATTTCCCTTCATGAGCACTGGGGGTGGGGGTGGTGTCACACTTTTCCCAAAACAGAAGGGCTGATGAGTTTCCAGTTTCATTTTAGCCACTGTTGCTTCTCTGACCAAAATCTTTCCTGGGGTGATAAAAAATGCACTCTGTGGAGGCGTGACTGATTTATCTGACACATTTTATATAGGCAGACAAGCAAACTCTTCAAGATGCCTTATTTGTCTAGGTGTGAAGTTATCTTTGGTTATTCCTCTGCCTACTGCATGACAATGCTTGTGTGCTAGACACAAGGTGCTTTTGTGTTCCCTGGAGTTCTGCGTACCCTGAACACAGGTGCTTTTGGATGTCATGTTAGTAAACTTTCTTCAAACATTCCTGGTGAAATTGCTGTCTTGTAGTGACAGTGGCAGTGTGTAATTAGAGAGAATGTTTGCCCTGTGTGAGATTCAGATGCTGTGGATTATATCTCTGCTTCTGTCACCAACTTTTCCCTGTGACCTTAAGCAATTCAATCAGTTTGTCTGGACTCTCCATCCCTGAAGAGATATAATGGTAAGTGTGTGCCACTCAGGCTTGGGGTTATGTGTTAAATGCACAGATGGCAATGAAAAGGCTACTCCTGGAGCTTTTGAATACAAAATAAATTCTGCTTTTGCATAGATTCCCTAGAATATAGCAGTCGTCTCTGGCTTGTGTAGGTGAAAGAGAAAACAACTCTTGTTAAACATGACTACAACTGCTTATTTAAAGGCTGATGGAGAGGTAGTATGACTACAGTCTGTACTACTTACTTGTCCAGTCTTGCTTTTCTCATTGTTTTTGGCTCTCTGTAGATTCCTTTCAGTACTGTGTAGACTGACACATACAAAGTCAGTATGACTCTGTACAGATGTTCAAAAATGTTGAAGAGAAATAAAGGAAATACTGAAGATGTAATCCACACCAGAAATTTTCCCTTTGTTTAAGTGTGACATCTTTACACAGCAACAAACTTTAAGTGTTGTACCAAAGGGAGTCTTCAGGAACCTTTTGTACAAATCTTCCCGCTTCCTTCCACCATTTAATCATCCTTCTGTGCTCTGGAGTTGTCCTGGTATCATCCATTACTTTATTTCATTGTTTTAGCTTGGCTTCTGTATTTTCCCCATGTGGCTTCCAAAGAAATGCTGCCTCTCTTCCAGTACCATCCTAAAGCCTGTTGGTATTGTGTGTGTTGTTTCCCTTCTTTCCCTCCTTTTAAACATTTTTTCCTGCAAATGCTCTTCACCTTTGGCACCCAGTTCTGGTGATTAATTGTTGAGAGAAGCTAAATGTTGTGTGAAATCTTTCTACCCTGAGTTGTTTATATCTCATCTGTCTCTGAAGCATCTTCCAACCAGCCCTGCAAGGGGAGGAAAGGTCCATTTTCTTCTTGAATTTGTTTAGATGTGTAAGTGGCATGCAGTGTGCTGATTTAGGGGGATCTTTTCTCATGATGTGGGAAAGAAGAGGCAGGCAGCCAGAAAGAACTAGTTCAGAAGAGAAGGGTGGACCTCCAAGAAGAAAATAAGCTATAACAAATCCAAGTTCAACTCTAACATAGTTCTCTCTGATAGATACTATATAAAAATCCTTTGTTTTTACTTTAAGAAAAAATATCAGATGTGCTGTAGTAAATACAAAATAATGAAGCTTGCTTATTGGGGAGAACTAGATCTCATTGTTTCCTCCTCCTTCCCTGCAGGTTTGTAACACAACCACAGATCGTAAACATGCAGACACATCTCTGGAGAAATATGTCACTGAGCCTGTCATGAGCATTGTGAGTGGCTTCTTCAATTCACCATTTTCAGATAACAGCACCAGCCTCCAGGTAAGAAGAGACACAGATAAATAAGTTATTCAGATCATTAATGAGATACCTTCTGCTACCTGCGTAGGAATGCTATCTCCTTTCATCCTCCTTTAATTTCTCTGTCCCCTCTCATGCCCCTGACTACCAGCTTAATTCCTCTTTAAAACAGTTAATTCCTCATTTTAATCACTTGCAGCTCAGCATGGTCAGAGTTACTTCTGGCTCTTGTGAATTCTTTGGAAGGGGTAACCTTGCAGAAAAATCTTTGTGTGAAGGAGATCCTGTGTCCTGTGACACGCCTGAGAACAGGAAAAAACTCCTCTGTCCTTCTGTTGTGTACTGTTTGCTTGATATCAGTGGTAATCGGAGCAAAAATTGCATGATTTGGCCTTTTTAGAGGTGCAGCATTGATTTCTGCCCCTGCCAGACCTGATGATCAAAGAGAATTTAATGGAGCTATAATCTGAGTCCACAAGCTAAAATCCCCTTGGTTTACACTGTGTCAAACCCTAGAGCAGCAGTGAGGAGATCCTTAAGGGTGAAATTCTGTGTTTGTTTTTGTTTTCAGACACACCAACCTGTTTTTATTCAGCTGCTGCAGTCTGCTTTTAGAATTTACAACTGTACCTGGCCAAACCCCACACAGAAAGCCTCAGTGGAATCCTGTATCAAGACTTTGGCTGAAGTGGGTAGGTGCCTGGTTTTACTTTGATTATTGCTCTTTCTGTTTAAAGATTGCACTTGAAGTGTAGCAGTTTTAAATTTGACTCCACCATCCTGAAATTGTGTCAGTAATGATTTCAGAAATCCCACTTTCTGAGGCTAAATTCTTCCTTCCTTTATAACCCATTCAAACCTGCCCCATCACATAGGGTTGTTAGGGTGAAACTGGTGAGGCAGAGGGATGAGATTGCTAAGTGAGTGATGATTGAGCTTTCAGCCATCAATTTTAATTTGATGGCTGAAACTCTTGATGATTTTAACTTTTTAATATCAAGCAAGTTATGATATAAAATGACAACAAAAGCAAAGGTATCTCTGTTCAAATACATTTTTTTAAAAACTTCTTATCTTACATAAAAAAATATTCTTCACCAGAACATAGCTAAAACTGGCAAAAGTTAATGAAATCAAATTTTTGTAAATATGATTTTAAAGTCTTCTGCCATACAGAATAAAGGATTATTCAATGTAGCTTCCAAAAGTCAGTGGTGCTGGTTGTTTGTAGAACAAGATTCTGCTTAGTGTGAATGAAAGCTGAGTAGAGTCAGAGATACATGGAATCTGGCTAAATGCTATTGTTGATACATTTATTAAAAAGTATTAATAAATAGTGATGAAACAATGAGAGGGTCCCAGAGCCATCTGCAGCAGTGTAACAATCAACTCTAAATTTAGAGTTTTGGAATAGCTTTACAGAAGTATCATTTAACATTTTAGCCAAAACATCTCATTAACTTTGTGTGAATGTGAATAAGCAGTTACCTAAAAATTTAGCAACCTTCAATTGTTTTATTTTTTGTGCAAATGATTTAATTATGGATCCATCTGGCAAAGGAACTTTGGAAGGTGAAAACATTCTATTTCCTTTATGCTATAGCTACTACAGTCTCACATAAAACTACATCTCTACAAATTCTTGTTTGTATGTTTAAAGCTTATGTCCTTGCTCTTCTCTGGCATTTCTGGAAGCAGTCATCAATAAATTACTTCCTTTGGGAGTCTGGGGAAAGGGGGAGAAGTAGGGCAGGTGAGAGTAGGTTTGAGACTAACCATGCCCTCTGTGTGCTTGTAGACAGCTCAATGTCTTTATTTCTGTAGAGCTGCATCTAAAATCAAATTCTAGCTCAGAGAGGTCATTGTGTTATCTCATCAAAATGAGGCTGTTTGGAGACATCTGAGCATGGGTTTATTTTCCATTTGGCTACGTGCCTGCAGCACACAGCTGATTCTAGCATGAAAAATTCCCAGCAAATTCCATCGATCCAGAGCTCTGCTGATTGCTGGATGAGTCAGGCCAGGCTCTCACTGAGCTTTCTCTTCTCCCAAGGAGCATGTGCTAGGACAGGAAGAAAAGGCCTCGGGTTGTGCCAGGGGAGGTTTAGGTTGGGTGTTAGGAAAAATTTATTCACGGAAAGGGTTGGAAAGCACTGGAACAGGCTGCCCTGGAAAGTGGTTGATTCATCATTCCTAGAGGTATTTAAAAGACATGTAGATGTGGCACTTAGAGACTTGGTGTAGTGATGGACATGGCACTGTTGGGTTACTGCTTGGACTCTCTCATGAAGGTCTTCTCCAACCTAAATTATTCTATGATTCTGCCCTGTTGAGACAACCAAGCCAAACTTGTCTCCGCAGCAGCTTGAGAGGAAACCACGGGTCACTCTAAGGGGATGGCAGATCCAGCTTCATGCCAGGTGTGCCAGCACATGAAAGGGCTGGTGGGCTTTGGTGGGCAATCTTCTGTGTTCCTCTTGTTTCTGGGGGCTCCAGGAATGGCTGATGTCTGGAGTTTGCTTCAGATATATGACTTTGTTCTTTATTTGTGGAATTCAATGTCTACCTCCTGTCTACTACAGTCCTTTCTTTCATTGTTTTCTTTTTTCCTGGAAATTATTTAGATTTGTTTGTTTGTTTGTTTGTTTTTTTTAAAGTAAACTCTTGTGCTCTCCTATGGGTCCAGGCTCCTCCTTGCTTCTCTGGTTTCCCACCCATTGGCCCTCAGCCATGCCTTGGGCACTCTCAGGTTTGGCAGAGCTGCCAGTGAAGGGCATCACTCCATGTCCTCCTCTGGGACTTCCCTGCAGCAGCAGCAGGAACTGCCAGTCTGGAAATCCCGGGGGTGCCATGGGCTGGCAGCCTCAGAGCAGCTCCCTGAAAGCACAGAGCATCCCCATTGCTGATTCTCTTGCCCATATCCTAACAACTGTTCGGAGATTCATCACAATTAGCAAGATCAGCATGGTTAAATTGTGTTGTGTCAGACAATTACTGTGTTTTTATTGAGTGTTTTATTTTGACAGTGCAGAAGGGAAGAGTAAAGGAAGACGTGAGGGGGATTTCCCCAAAGAGCAAGTTAGCTGGAGATTAGGTGGAAGGAGAGTTTTTGACAAACGCCTCTGTGCAAAATTTGCCTGGCCACCAGAGATTTTAACTGTGGGTGATACTTGGTGTTTTTTAGGCACAGTGGCAACCATGTCTTGCCTGGGTTAATGGAGTAGGGTTGATTTTCTCCATGGAAATATTTGGGAAAACTGCCCCAGCTGGGGATACCAGAGGCTTTTACAGCTAAAGACCTTCTGTGATTGCAGTGGGTGCCTGATGCCTTTCTCTGTTGGGTGCTTCTCTGCCCAAAATTATGCTTCACTTTGAGAAGCCAGGGGCACCTTCCATAATACAAACATAACAACCTTTCTGTGCCTCTTGCTGGCTGCATATGGTGGACCCTTTTTTCCTCTCTTCTGACTTGAGAATTTGACAGCTTTAATGTTAGGGCCTTCGTGTTTCACAGCAAGGCATTAAAAAACCTCTAGAAAGATTTTACCTATATCAGAGAGATGGAGTATTGGACAGATTTACAGCAGGGACCAAAGCCTTCTAATGGAAAATAAGTGTAGTATAGACCTGAAAGAACAAACATGATTTCTTTGTTTTGTTTTGATTTTTTTTTTTTTTTGTTTTGTGTCATTGCCCTGGGTTTACAGATGAATCTCAGGGGGAAGAAAGATCATACACAGATTTCCCAAGGTATCAAAGATCCATATAATGACACTCTTAAAAGAACCACTTCAGAGCAAGTTTAAGCAACATATGCTCTGCTCAGTGTTTCCTGGTTTCTTGCTGGCAGGTGGATGCAAGCACTGCCTCAAGAGCTTAAGATCATTACATCTGCTTTCTGATGAGCACTGTAAGAATGTGCATTACCTTCCAGGTCAACAAAAGGATATCTTGCAGAAGCTTATTTCTTATAACCCTGATACTTCAACTTCACTTTACCACCAGGGAAAAACTGCATAAGCTTTTCAAGCCTCACTTGCTGCTTTGTCTCCAGGCACTTTCCTGCCTCCAGTAGAGCAGGAAGCATAGAGGCTTCTATGCTCCCCTTCTTCAGAAGAGCCCTCTGTGTCTCCAGAAGGTTTGGAACACAGATACCAATGTGCACCAGGTTTCTATTGCCCAGGAAACATTTGGCTGCTTGACATTAATAGAAACACTTGTGAAATCACATATATATACACATACGTATGTACATACATGTATGTGTGTGTGTGTGACTTGTTCACATGGATTTCTGAAGCAGTTTATCACTGGTGAGAATGAACACATACATATATCACTTTGGCCTTTTCTCTTTAATTACATAGGACTGAGCTTTAGCTTGAAAATACAGTCCAAAAAAGTGAATAATCAAAACAGCTCCCATCTCCCTGGTAAAACAGCAACAACTGAAAAATACTTAGAAGGTCCCCAGACCTTTGTGAAAACAGAGGAAATAAGACATCCAACCATTTAATTTATTTCAAATGAATTCATTAGCAAAGGACTTTCAGTTTATGCATTTTATGATCTTTGCAAGATTGAGAAAGGTGGAGGCCAGTCTCAAAGTCTGCATTTTAAACCAGCTACTGTCTTTCTCTAAAGACTGGGGAATATCACCTCTCCTCACAACCAAAGGTTGTATATCTTAAGTCACATATCCTAAATGGTATTGAAGCAGGGTCTTTCCTGACCAGTCCTCCAGGACCCCTGCAAAGAACTGTCTTTGCTTCTTAATTAAGGCAGCAACTCTTGCATCTTCTCCTCTGAGCATCAGTTTTCTTTTCAGTTACAAGGGCAAATTCAGTTGTCTTACACTCTTGTCTCTGTAGTATCCATTAGTGTTCTCCCTTATGTTTTAAAAAATTGAATCTTTCCTCTGGTACTGTGTCTATCCCAAGGATGTGGTTTGTCTGTGCTGGTGCTGTGACCACCAATAATGAAATAATTGGAATTTCCCAGATGAGTAAACAGTGCCAGATAGGAACCTGCATTTTGTTACACTGTGTCTCTTGGCAGACCCTTTTAAAAAAAAATGAAATCTGTTAGCAAGCCAAATTGCATTAGTCACTATCAGATTATGTTCTAGGATGCTGTGCAGGAGAAGCAAAAGGAGAATTCTTGTTTCTATCCTACCGATTTTGAGGTGAGCCCTGTAAGACTGCAATTTCAGAAGCTCAAAGCTGGAACAGGTACAGAGGAAGCACTGCTGTGGTAGTCAGGGGAAAGGAGAACTGTGTTACAGGAGGAGAATTCAGAACCCCCACATGTTTTGCCTAGCAAAATACAGACCTATGTTGTTTCTCTTTAAATGTACTTAAGAAGATAAATAGTCACAGAGACGTTTAAGCTGAAGGACAGTGCTGACCCAAAACCAACTGAACATAAATTACGCTAGGTTGTAAATAACCTAAATAAATTTAGATTGTAAATCAGAGGATTTGAACCAACTTTGGAAGGATGTCCTTGGTCAGTAGGCTGAAAGAAAGTGGAGGGAGGAGGAATGGCAGATAAGCTGCCATCATTTTAAATGGGGCTCAATAAATTTTTCCAAAGATATTAAAGAGCATGGGTTGTCTGTAACAGAGAGCAGATGGTCTGAAGGTGTAGTGAAGCCCTTTCTAGGTGAATATTTATTCCCTAATTTAAAGTCACCAATACCTCCTTGTACAGAATCCAAAAAAACTCTCCTCTGGTTCTTTTTGACCATGCTTTTATGCCCTCTAAAGCCCTTTACTTTTCTCTGACAAATTACAAATGGGAAACCTTAAACATAAAATCTTGGTGACATTTTGTTGCTTCTTTGGAATTATTATCTGTATTTTAATGTCCATATAGATGAATTTTCATATAACAGTTTTTTTCAGTCCTGAAAATGTTTATTTCACTTCCCATTTGAATTTTAAAATCTTTTTTCCATTTTAAAAAAAGCTAGACCTTCATTTTCAATTTTTAGTTCAAATAAAATAATTATCCTGTTGTTACTTTTTTGACAGCAAGAAGAATACATTTCAGATGAAGCACATATTTTATTCTATTTTAACTGTTTGTGTTTCCCTAATTGCAAGAAAAATTCAATGATGATCTTTTTACAGGCTGATAAATATTTTAGCGTAGATTTTCTGTTGGAAAAAAACAACCAAGTGAAAAGGGTACAAGATTGGCAGGTTTGTGTCTTGTCTACACAAAGCTTTTATTTCCCTTAAAAAGTCTTGCTGTTGCTAGCATTAGTGTCTCTCCATCCAAATGCATTTGTTAAGCAGTCAGTAAATGATTAAGGAGCTGGAGGGACTGTTTTATGGAACAAAATTAATTGAACTAAATATGCATCACTGCGGTACGTGACAACTGGGAAGTGTGGGAGAACATGATAGAGCTGTCTGACTACCGGGGGTGTAAACTGTGAGCAGAGCAAAGGATTCAGGTACAGCTGGGGCTTTTTCCTGACCCAGACTGCCCATCACACTCCTCCTCAAGGGGCTCTTAGGGATCAAATGCCTGTGTGTCCCCCTGAAAACCCACACCAGGGGATGCTTTGGGGTTAATTAGCTGTGCAGCCACCACACACTGGTGTGTTCTGTATATACTGCAAAAGCTAATGGAGTGAAATGTAAAATTAGGGAGCAGTAGGTAGAAATAGCGAGAACGGCGAGGTTCCTGATGGCAAGGTAGATTATTCTGAAGAATGGGACTCCAAGGGAAATTATAGGCAAGGGCCACTTCCTGCAAATCCTTAGGATTGAATTGGTCCTCAGACTCAGGCAGCAGCACAGTGAAAAGATGGTGCTTCAGGAGGCATTCCTGAAATAGGTCCAATTGCTGTGCTTCTGTGAAGAGAACTACATGAAGGTAATTTAACAAAATAACACCTGGGCCCATTTCAGCCTCTCTGGGAGCAGCTGGACTGTGCTCCTGGGACTTCACTGGAGCTTGCTCATCAGGAGTGCCTTGATTTTTACCTGCTTGATTCTTGGTATTCATAGTGCCTTTTCTTTTGAGTCTCTGAGCACTATTTCATTGTTTACGCAGTAAGGGGGAGGAAAGCTGCTGATCACTGTGTGCCCACAGAACCATCCAGCACAGGGCAGGGCATTTGCTGTGACCTGGCTGAATTTGCAGTGCTGTGTTTCTTGCTGTTGCCATGGGTGGTGTTTGCTCGCTTCTCTTGGCTCATCTTGTCTCTCTTGCTGAGAGGTAATTGGGAGCAGCAGATTGAGTGTTCGTAGTTTAAAGGATTTCCCAGAAATTCCATCTTCTCTTACACTGGCAGAATGGTGTTGTATATTCAGGATGTAATTAGCCCTGTGCACAGTGCCCTAGGTGGGAAATGGGCACTGTATAAGCCTGGAACATGCCCTCCACTGCAGGGCAGAATTTAGCTGTGCTGAAGACATCACAGAATCACACAATATTTTGAGCTGGAAGGGACCTACAAGGATCATTCAGTCCAACCTGGTAAGTATCATGCTGGATACTTATGTACAGACAGCCCTGTAGCTTTTTCTCAAGTTCACCACTCAGATGAAAGACAGAATTTTAGCCCCTCTTGGCTCCTTTCTCTACCAGCTCTAACCATACTTTGCAAGTTTGAGTGCTGTCCAAAAGTATTTCTAAGTGGAACAAAAATAAGCATGTTTTTAAATATTTGATGTTGATACTTTAAGGGAGATTGACACATTTTGAAGAGGAAAGCAGCCTACAACACCTAAATTAAAAATAAATATTTATATTCACATTTGTTCATCAGCTTTCCAAAATGTAAAAATATGTTTCATGTTGTTTTAAATAATGAAATGTGAAACAAATGAAAGATAAACTTTCTACAAGCTGAAAAGAAGTAAGAAGACAAAGGCTTTGTTTATAGCTTAGATTTCAACACTGGCCTTTGACAACCAATACAAATCTTAATTACAAATGGAATTATACATGTAAGAACTGTTCAAAACAAAGGAGTATGTTTTTTCTCTTTCTGGTTTTCTTTGTGATAGTTTTAATTAGCTGCAACTCTTTGAACACTTATAGTCCTTGACTGCTCCTTAGACACTGATGGAAGTTGTTAACTTCAAATGGCATCTGTAGGACTGCAGAAGTCTGGGTCTTCCTCTGAACAGTGTGCTCCCCATTGCTAAATTTATTCTTCGATATATCAGGATTCTGCATGCATTCCACTTAATTGAGAAGTTAGCATTGTCCAGTAGCATTCCAGTGATTGACATTAGGACACAGTAAATTGGATTAATAGGCTGCAGCATCCTACCCATACTGGCAGAATTTTAAAGGACTTCTCTAGTAAAGTAGGCAGCAACAGGGCAAATGTGTTTTGAAAAACAGGCCAGTTGAATTACATGGAAAAACAATCATTAGAAATAATGGCCAGCCATACGTGGCATCATCCACACATAAATCAGGAACCTGCCTTCAAAACAAATGGAGGGTGGAAAGGAAAAGTCAATTTGTGTCTTACCAGTTTAACCTATTTTTTAATTCCCTGTGGCCAACCATTTACAAGAAAGTGCCTACCAGAAGTGGAATTAGAGAATTCCCTTCCATCCCAATGGAATGGCCTGATCCATGGGGGAAGCCCCAGTCCTGCATCAGGATCCAATCTTGCAGTGGGAAGAGAGGAGGGTACCCTGAACCTGTGGGATCCATTAAAGGGAAGAGAGTCCCTCTGACAGAGCGCCCTTGCCACAGTCTCTGAGGCTGGGGGTTGAGGTGTCACAGCCAGATTTAGGTTTGTAATAAAAACTGTCATTTCAATCTATTCCTGAGGGGAAGAGAAAGTTTGTGCCTGGGATCTGTGACTCACTGTGCTTGGCAGCACTGCAGCCTTCATTCATCAGAGTTGTGTAGTGCCTCTGCCTGCACGTCCTCCCGTGGGGCTGGAGGCATGGGCTGTTTGGGACAGAAGGGCATCTGCTGACTTCACAGGTTCAGGACATAAAGGCTGATATGCTTTAGAGCTGGGAGGAAGAGGTGGAATATTTTTGATGCCTTCTGTCAGTGCAGAAAGCGTGTTAGTGTGGAATGGTGGGAAAGTGCCTCAGAGAAACATTCTGCAGAACTGCAATTTGGGCTATTTTTTTTTTTTTAATTAATCTTGTTTCAATAAGGAAAAATGAAAAATCATTTATTATTGGTCATTATTAAAAATGGATTAGAACCGCTCCATTTTACTTTTAAGTTTTTTATTAAACATAAGCCGTGCCACAGAAATTAAATGAAATGACATGGAATACAGAGCCTAATCACTGGAACATGACCTGATCTTTCAGTGATATTGATAATAAACTCACAGAATGGTTTGGGTTGAAAAGGACCTTAAACAGCATCCAGCTCCACCCCCTGCCATGGGCAGGGACACCTTCCACTATCCCAGTTTGCTTAGAGCCCTATCCAGCCTGGCCTGGAACACTGCTAGGGATGGGGCAAACTCGTGTTTATTGATTGAATTTCAGACTACTCATGCTGAGCCAGAGAACAATGTCACTGCTCTCCAGTGGAATGGAGAGGAGCAGCTAACACAGAGATTTTACTAGGGGAGAGGACAGATACCTTATAACATTGCCTTTCAAACTTCCTTTTCAAACAACAGTTCAGGATGCAATAGTGGCTTAATAGTGGATGCCCTGTAAGAATTCCTGCAAGTGTCCCCTCATTTTTCTTTATTCTCTCTGTCATTTCCTGCCTCCTAAATCTAAAAAAAAAATTTTAAAAAAATTAGCTATTGATTAGATTTTCTTTAACTATCAGTTAGACAATCAGATGTTTATTAACCACTAGACATATTGCAGTGGCATCCAGGCATCATCCAGAAATGTAGGGTTTAGCAACCCTAGCAGTATAGGAAACCCAGAGAGAAGAGGAGACAGTCTTTTTCAAATTTAATTTGTATGCACTTGGTTCCTCAAGGTCTTCACAAGAGAAATATACAGTAAAGCAACAGAGAGTACATGTGATAAATTGGTTAAATGTGCATATGTCCACTAAAAAGAAAAATTTCAGATTTTCCTTCTGAATAGAGTAAAACTGTTGAAATAATAACACATACTCCTTTTGTTACTCTTATTAATATGTCTGGATGTTTTTCATCTTAGTAGAAAAATTATTCTGTTTTAAAAAACAAATGTCTGTGTTTGTGAAAATATATACTGGAAATGATCCTCATCTCATTTAAAGTAGTACAGCTTGCTTTCTATAACTAGATTATGACTGATTTCTACCACTTAGGTATACTTACTTTTAAGGGCTCTTATTTTTAGGATCCTTATTTTTAAGACCTGTTGAAGGGATATCACCCTGCTCTTTAACTTCAATGGGATCAGGCTTTTGCATGCTATGATCTCTATAGAATTTTCAAGTTTTTGCCACTATAAATGTCTGGGATTTTTTCTTTCCTATTGAAGCAAAGAACCGTGGGATTGCAATTCCAGTGGATTTGGACAGCCAGGTGAACACCTTGTTCATGAAGAGTCACTCCAACATGGTGCAGAGGGCAGCCATGGGGTGGAGGATGTCAGCTCGCAGTGGACCTCGCTTTAAAGAAGCTCTTGGTGGGCCTGCCTGGGATTACAGGAATATCATAGAGAAACTACAGGTACAGAAATAGCAAATGGCCTGGGCAGCAGTGGGACTGCAGTTATGTCACACGTGCTAGATGTGGAAAACACCAGAGACAGGCCCAGACCATTTTTAGTGATGGATGAGAGGAGCCACTGCACTTCTGTGTGTGGGGGTGGCTGAAGGCTCAGCTCTTCAAGACCAATATTTGGCTCCTACAGAAGTCAGAGAGGGGTAGGGGTTATCACAGAATGAGCTGAGCTGGAAGGGTCCCGTGAGGATCATCGAGTCCAACCCCTGGCCCTGCACAGACACCCCAACAATCCCACCCTGTGCATCCCTGAGTGCACTTTCCAAACAGTCCTGGAGCTCTCGCAGCCTTGGGGCTGTGACCATTCCCTGAGGAATTCCTTGTTCAGTGCCCCAGCACCCTCTGGGGGAAGAATGTTTTCCTGATACCCACCTTAACCCATCTCCAGCCATTCCCTGGGTCCTGTCCCTGGTCACACAGAGCAGAGATCAGAGCCTGCCCCTCCTCTTCCCTCGTGAGGAAGCTGCAGAACTGCTGTGAGCTCTGACCTCAGTCTGCTCTTCTCCAGCTGAACAGACCAAGTGACATCAGCCACTCCTTGTGTGGCCTCACCTGCAGGTCCTTCACCATCTCCCACTCCCTCCTTTGGACACTTACATTGTGGTACCAAAAACTGCACACAGTATTCAAGTTGTGTTCTCTTCAAAGTGCTCCACATAGCATCTCTTTTCTGACTTTTTCAAAGAATCATAGAAGAATTTTTATGGCCACATGTCCTGTTCTAGCTGCAGAGGAGAGATGCTGGAGTTTTTTAGGTCATGTTTGTGTCACTGGAGATTGCCACGAGATGGAGATCACCTTGTGCATATAGAACCTAAACAGCATCAGGGATTTATGACCTGAGAAAACAGCAGGACCCAGACAAATGGAAGGGCCCTAAACACCAAGGACACAACACCTGAGGTGACACATTAACTGTATGTGATAAGCATTGTTTTTCCAGCACACCATCATCCTGACTGTCGCCAAAGGTTTTATGAGCACTACTGCAGAGGAGAAATTTGAAAGAGAGTAACAATGAGCACCTTCTCCCCCTTGCCGAGTATGAAGAAAAGCTCGAAGTGGCTTTACAGCCACCTGGGTTGCCCAGAGCTCTTGCAGGGCTCATCACACTGGATCAAGCAGTGCATCACACAGAACTGTGAGATTCCACAGCGCTGTTGTTGTAGTTCTCTTGCAGTTCTGGATGTTCTCCTCTTTTCCCCAGGATGTGGTGTCCTCCTTGGAGCAGCAGTTCACGCCCATGATGCAAGCTGAATTCTCAGTGCTGGTTGATGTGCTGCACAGCCCAGAGCTCCTGTTCCCTGAGGGCAGCGATGCCAGAATAAGATGTGGCGCTTTCATGTCCAAGTAAGTGGCATGCAGAGGGGCCTGTTGTCTTGGTTTGAAAGACAGGTGTTTGCTAAGAAAGGCAGGAGCCTCTCTTGAAATCAACAATGTAAACTCCTTCTGTCTAAATTATTATGACTTTGAAATTAAGGAGCTCTCAGGCAAAGATATAGGAATAACAGTTCTTTACTGTGAAAACAAAATTAAAATAAAAATACAGTAATACAAAAAAAAAACCCCAAATATCAAACAAACACCCCAAAACACTGACAGAGTCAGAATGCAACCTGACACCCCATCAGTCAGGGTGTTGGTAGCAGTGCCATTAAATGGTGGCTGCAGTCCTCCTGGAGTGACAGATGTGGTTCTGTTGAAGCAATGATCCTGTAGAAGGTGCAGATTTCCTCCGAAGATCCAGTGATGATGTGAAAAGGTCTGGTTTTACTCTGGAATCCAGTGGGAAAAGGCTGCTCTGATGTTCCAAATCTGTTTTTATCTAAGTAGGAAATGCTTGGCTCTTCCCCCTGGGTGGAGCAATGGGATGACCTAAATCCCATCCCAGTCATGCAGTGGGACTCAGTGGCCTATAAACAGAAGATATCTCCCTGGAGGAAGGATGGGTTGTGGAAAAGATAAAGAGCACTGTCCCACCTGCTTTCAACAGATGGTGATAGAATACATACTTTTGGTTACATCCTGCTTTGCAAGCCAAGACACCTGTTTGATTCTTTATGAAAGATTGCAGGGTTTTAGCATTTTCAACAGCACTTCCCTCTGGTTTTCAGCAGAGAATTAAGCATGCAGGGTGTTGAAGTTCACTGTTGAAAGCTTGAAATGAGGTCTTTTGCTCCATATTTTGTATTTCTCAGCAGTTTTGTTGTCTGGAGAGCACAGAGAGAGAGAGGTTGCTTGCCTTACCTACTAGAAATGGGATGTTAATGCCTTGCTAAAATTGTGGCAGGCTCAACCTACTTCTGTTTTCTCAATGGGCTACTTTTGCTATTACATTTCACAAATTCTACAACAAAAACTTAGATTTTCTATAGGAGAATTTTCAAGAATTCATAATGAAGTAGTGGGCTGCTCAAAGCTCGTGGGTTTTTTGTTGGATTTTTTTTTTTTAGTACAGCAAATGGATATTTTTATTTTAAACTGTCAACAGCTCTTTGAAAATACATTTCACTGGGACCCCTATCTGGTCTTGAATTATTAGATGTTTTATTTGCAGTCTGTGCCTTGGAATAGAGTCTTGCAAATTTTTTATTAGTCCTCAAGTGAGATGCCCTTCCCGCCCTTGAGAAACTATAATTTAAACAGAGATAACTTGGGGGAAATGAATGCATTTGGCAGCTCTCTTGATTCCTTGGTTATTTGCATATTCTGCAGAGGTAGTATTATACAATATATTTTATATGTTTGGAAATTTTTTTTAAATTACATTTTGAGATTATTCCATCCCATGTCATCTGTCCAAACTTTTGTTTGAAGCCAGCATCAAAATGTAAAAAAAATATAAATAAATAAAAGGGGAAAAAAAAAACCAGCCCCAAAACCTGTCTCAGACCTTGAGATTTCCTTCCTTCTTATTTTCACAAACATTTTTCCATCAATGTGTGGACCAGTGCAAGGACCTGTGCACAGATCTGTTCTGCACAAAGACAGGAAGGCTCCTTCTGGTGTCGGCTTCAGCTGACTGAAATCCAACTCCTGTCACAGTCACAGCTGGAGACAGAAATGGACCTTGTTTTCTGGCTTGTCAAGTGGTTGTGTGAATGTAAACAACAATTATGTTTCATCTAAATATCTGTATTTCTGAACGCTTCCATGTAAGGTTTTTTGGAAGTCCTTTTGGCTGAATACCATTTGCTAATTATATCATAAATATCTTATAACCATCATAGAGATTGGAAGGTGTAAAGGTTGTAGTTTGCAAGATGCATGGTGAACACTGGTTACCTTTAAATAATGGTTAAAATAAGTTACCTTTAAATAAAGAAAGGATGAAATACCAAGTCTGGATGTTAATCTGGAAGCCCTCATAAAAAGTGGATGTAGAATTCTGCCTTCTGTATGGGCAATAAGATATGCAAATTGACACAAAAATCTCCCAACACCTTGAAAGTCCCATATCCTTTTAAATTATGATTTCTCTTGACCATTTTAATTTTCTTTCCTTGAGGAAAAATATAGTGATGGGCAATTTTTGCATAGAGAAATTGTAGTATGGCTTAGCAACAATGTGCAATGCTCTTTAAGTTTTAATATTTTACTTTCAGGTTGATTAATCACACAAAGAAGCTAATGGAGAAAGAAGAAAAGCTCTGCATTAAAATCCTTCAAACTTTACGAGAAATGCTTGACAAGAAAACCAACTTTGCAGAAGAGGTACTGCTACCACTTTGATATTAAATATAGAACTAAGAACACGGTGTCAATAACAGAATCTGACATCATTTCAATTTTGTGCATGTTTTAGAGATAACCTGGTGTCTTAGGAACAGTGTGGTATGGTTGGAAGTTGGTTTGGCACAAAAGAAGCTCTCTGCCTTACATAGTTTTGTGTGAGGGACTTGCTAAGAGTCAAGGCAAGCAAGACGAAATGAATTAGCAGTAGCAAGTATTGCTAGGTATAATTATTATGTATTGGATAGTCTCTATTTCTGAGATTAGTCTTCATTTTTCACACCTGACTTTACCATAAAATCAATGGAAATATAGGGATTTTTAATTGCAATTGTACAGTTTTTCCCTGCTGCCTGTGGTGCCAGACTTTTGTACTCCACGCGCTTTTTAATGCTCACAAATGTGTGAAAGGAAATCTGCAATGTTTAAGCAGAGCTGCCAGTTTTGGGAAGAAGTGACATAGTCTGTACTCTGTAAGTGTCTAATTATTTCCTGCATTCCTCTCTCCCCTCATTGTCCAGTTTTCTCTTGCAAAACCAAGTCTTCCAAATGCCTCTTTCATTTTGCCTGTTCCTTTGGCTCTCAGTAGGCAGATTCAGATGTAGATGTCAGCTGTCCCTGTTCTTTCTGAGCCTGATCCCAGTGTCTTTTGTGTAGTTTCCTCTTACCCATATTTCTGGGTATTCCCCAGATCCTTTCAGCATTATTCACTCTTAAATATGAACTATGGAGCTGTTATCTAATTTCTCAGTGCTGACATCAGACCTGCTCTGTGCAAAAATAACCAGTGTAAGCAGAGGAAACCAACCCCATCTTCACCTCCTCCTCAAAGAAAACTGTGGTTAGGCCTGGGCGGACAAACTCGTTTTTGATGTCATGAAAAGAATTTCATAGGGGAAGCAGATATTATTATTCTTTATTATTGTTCATATTTATTCTAATAGCGTTCTGGGTGCATAATACGGCAGCATCGCATGGTAAAAATAATTTGCTTTTGTAACTGACCTCTGCCAAATCTCTGCAAAAAAATTACATAGACCCATCCTAAGTTAACCTCATCTCAGCACTACAGGGGAGGAAAAAAGGCAACACTCTTAATGTAGGACGTGAAACAAGCTAGAAGATTTGCTGGTTTTAGTTGCTCCTTGTAACCTGTTGTGGATGCTGATAAAGGGAGACAGAGTTAAGGGAGGGGATTCCCATCAGAAGGAATGTGTTCCATTGGGCTTTAAGGGCTCTGCTTTTCAGGCGTGGGTAAAGGAGGTGCATACCCAAATTCCTCATGTGACCTCCACCATCTTGAGGAGGGTGCATGGTGGGTGGAGAATCTCTTTCTAAACAGAATTTCTCCCCCGTGCTTCCTCTGGAGTCCCATTGGTTTTACCCTGAGGAATGTGATGAATCAGTGCAAACAAATACGTGAATAAACAAGCTTGGATATGCTTTGCAAATGCTTCTCTGGCTTGCTACTCTTATGAGTCATTGTTCAATGCCATGGACTTCAGAACAGTAAAAATAGCACAATGAATAACCTCATGTGCGTGTTTCCCATCTTTTTTTGAGCTGTGATCTCACTGCCTGCAAAGTTATTCAATTATGGCATGCAGATACTTTAAAAAAGTAGTAGTAAATACATAACGGTTATAACCAGAACAAAACTACAGAGGGATGTGGGACATTTTGACAAGAAGCCTGAGTTTGCTGATCATCCATCAAATCGTATTTTCCATGATAAACCTGACAGAAATAGTAAACCTCCAGGTTCTGCAGATTTTCCCACAATAAGAAAGAAGGATGAAATCATGAAATAAAATCTCCTCCTCTCTCTTCATGTTAATTCCCACCACGGAGCACCTTCTACTTTCTTTATCCTTCATTTGACTGCTGGAAGGTAGCCTATGTCATTTGCTGAAGTAACAGGAGGCAGAATAGGAGTAGGGGCTTATTTCACTGATTTTATATCTATTCCTGCATCCACTGTGTCAAGTCTATTGCTGCACCTCCCTTTGGTGCTGACTTTCAGGTCTCTGGTGCTCTCCTGGCTCCATACCCTTAGATTTCCTTGCAGTTAGCCTCTGAGGCAGCAGCACTCACTTGTGCCTTGTCTTGCTTAGCATCACAGCATCTAATCATGCTGGGAATCAAAGTTTAATTTCAGAACTTTGATTTAAGGTATATAAATGACGCATAAAACCTCCTGGCCATTGATTGGCTTTCATAAGTAATTGTGGCTGATTATTGTACTCTCCTGGGAGTTCTGCATTGAGTCCTAGACCCATTTGTATTGATTAGGTCACTAACTGGAGTGAAACCTGATCTACAGCCCCTCTCTTCCAGAACAGCATTAAAACATTTGGGGGAAGCAGTGTGTGGAGGGAGCTCACATTGCCTCTGTTCAGATAGCTACTGTAGTATCTAAAAGTATTTATCTAAAGCTTGATTCAGACTGACTGTGTGAGAAGAAAAGCAGGAGGGACAGAAAGGACTGTGCTTGGACTAGATCTGTGCCATCTATGTTTGGGTTTAGAATTGCTGGCTGTTTTTATACCCATTTTGCAAAACCAGAAGGGTCTTGGACTGGGATTTTTGAATTCATTTAGACATATCTTTTTGTGTTTCACCCTAGTGCTTGATATCAGTTTAATTTCTGTGTGAATGTTGCCTCTAGACCTATTTATGCACCTCAGTTTGAATTTGAGTGACATTTCCAAACCTGCACCTGCAACATGGAGACCGACGCGTTCTCACTTTGCACAATTGGAGCAGTTTAAAATCTTAGCATTACCTTGCTGCCCTGCTTAAAGTGTCTGTCCATACAACAGAGCTGGTGGGCCAGGAAGGCTGGTCCAGCAGCTTCAAGGAGGGTTCAGAAGCTTAAATTAAACCCTCCTCAGTGAACTGGATGAAGCTGTTGAACTCTTGACCTAATGGTGCTCGTATGGCGACTTCTTGCCTTGCTCCAGCTGCTGGCAAGGCAATGCCTTGGGTATGGACAACCTGATTTCCCAACTCTTCATAAATCAGGTCAGCACCTCTGGGGGGAAAAGTATCTTCCCTGCTACCATGTATATGTTACATCTCATGAGATGTGTTAATGGATGATAGGGCATTACAGAATGTGGCAGAATCCAGGCCTGGTGTGCCCCTCTGTAAGGCAGCTCCTCAGCAGAGAAACACTACTGTGAATAAATGGAACCCTTCAGAAAGCAGTGCCTGTGCTGCAGAGCACACACTTTATACTTTTTCTTCCTCTTTTAGGTGTTGAACTTCAGTATAAATAATTGAAAACTGCATTTTTAAGTGTCAGTAGAACAAAGACTCTGTAAGCTGCTTAATTGTCAGAAATAAGTAGTTGTGCTTTTTTGCCTTATTTTGGAAAAACCCATGAAAAATGTTGGTTTTATTTTAGACATTTGCACTACTTCATGATTTAAAATCATAGAAGTAGTTTTGTGGCCTTTTGTTTTGCAGGGTTAATGTTTCTGCATTCAGCTTTAGATGTAAAATGTAACCTGTCCTCTCCCTGTTGTTTGCAGGAACACCACCAAATATAGATGTGTAAAAAATCAGTACAACTTTGGTGGAAATACAAATGTATTTTATTCCTGTAAGATGTGATCTCAGATACGGCCACTGCTGGCTCTTGGTCATTTTGTGCCAGAACTGAATCTTTTCATGTGGAGCTGTTGACAGAACTCCAGTGAGTTTGTCAAAAGCAATAGTGCCAGTTTATTATTGTATTATTGTATTGATCTACCAGTCAAGCTGAAGCCAATGGGAGCTGCAGCTCTTTTTCTGCTGGGATCTATGGCCTCAAAAGGTTTTAGAAGCCAGGAAATATTTTGGGGAGCCACTACAGTGTCCCAGCAATGCAGCTCATTGAATCATATTCTCAACTTAAGCTGCATTCTATTCTATAGACTTATCTTTTCAAGATCATTTTACTTATTTGCATGTGTAAATTAGGCAGCATTCACATAAACAGCACTTGTAGGGAAAAAACAAAAAGGAGGAAAAAGAATAATTCTGAAAATGTGTTACTTGCTGAATGTATCATACCTCAAAAGAATGCTTATTTTAAATGGGAGAGCGGGATCCAAATTCCTTTATTTGTGTTACTACTCACATTTTGGGTTAGTGGCACTGCAGGCATTTTGAAAACTTACATTTAATTTTTCCCTCTTTCTGCTGTCAGTTTTATTTGTGCTGATGTATAAAAATACCTGTGCACTGGCCTGTTTCTCCCTGTTGTCAACAGGCCATTCTCCTCACTAAGCACAGCGTGCCTGTGAGGTGCCAGGGGGTCAGAAACACCAAAGGAGAACATGTACACTCAGTGCTGTTCATACTGAATTTTTTAAAAAAATCACTTACCTATTTTAGCTGATAAAGGACACTTTTGCAGGATCCTGCATTAAAAACTCACTACTTAGGAAACCAGTTCACAGGGAGGGAGGGACTGGAGATGCAGGGAGGAAGATTGTTTGGTTATCTCCAGCAGTGCCCACCTGGTTGTGACCAGCACTTCTGGTATGGTCAAAAAACTGCTGTTGTGGCTTTGTCATGGGAGTTAAATGATGAGTGAAAACTCAGACACAAGTGGGACAAACCCCTTGGTCTTGGAGATGCTTGGTGTGAAGGTGGTGATCAGCTGCAGAACCAAAGCCTCCAGGAATTCATTGCTGTAGAGGATTCAAGCTTTGCTATTGCCTTGAATCCTCTCAGCCAGTAGTTGCAGTGGCAGGAGCACCAGAGCTTTCAGATACGCAAGACTAAACACTGGATGTGGTCAGAACCTTAAAGTGTGGTAATTTCTCATTAGACCCATGCATTGACATTTTACAAATGAGATAAAACATACAGAAAAACAAAAGAGCACAGTTTCACTTTTCTCCCTCTAGGCTTCAAGCTGGGATAATTAAGCAAAGGGATACCAGGAGGCATGTGATGGTGTTGTTTGTTCTAGCCAGGTGTTGTCAGCCATAGTGCTCAGAGCCTTGGGTCATCAGCCACTGTTGTGTTGTTATTGCTGCATATTTCTGGGGCTGTGACAGGCAGCATCAACCAGAATATTCTGAATTAGCATCTCTCATCTTCAGGGTACCCCTTATCCCTACTGTGATGTGCATTGTTCTGGACTGAAGGACAACGCTGCTGGACAGCCCCCAGATATTTTGCTGGAACTTTTGATCACTCTCATTTGTTGCCAATGCAAAAACCTGTGAGAACTTGGTATATAAAAAGTGTGACTTATTTTTAAGGTGGTGGGGGTTTTTTTGGTGGTTTTTTTTTTTTGGTGTGTGTTTTTGGTTTTTTTTTGACCTGTAATAACAAGCTCTAGAAATTTGCTCCATCTTCAGACTGTCACCTGCTTGTGTCACCTTCAGAAATCTATTCAAAGCCACTGTGCTTGGGCCAGCTGTGAGGCCCTTACATGGGTCTGTGCCATGGGTACATGCACTCAGGCAGAGTGCATTGTTCTTGTTGAGCTGGACAAAAACTTTAAATTCAAAGTCGTGCATCAAGGACAGGTAATTCAAGAGAGAGCCCTCCTGACACCCTACAATGTGCAGGTCCTGATCTAATGAAAGGCAGAAGCAGTTCAATCTGCTGCAGAGGCAGTGAACACAGGCCTAACTACACTGCAGCAAAAAATGATTTTGCCCTCTCTTTAATATGCATAATTGTCAACTCACCATGATGCAAATAAAGTATCTCCAGAGACATAAAGGTACTTCTGTGTCAGGTCATAGTTTAGTGAGCAGTGGTGTTCACTACTCCTTGGTACTTACTCTTTTTTGTTTCAAAACCTTGGTTATTTTTCCTTTGTTTGTTTGTTCTTCAAGTCACAAACAAATCTAATGGCAGGATGCCCAGGCTGTAAAAACACATGGTTGTTAACACATTTAATCCAAAAGATTGTAGTCCCTCAGCAGCTTCTATTTATCAAATTTTAAGAATATGGTACGTTGTTATCCAGTTTTCTTTCAGAAAATTTAAGCCTCAAATCATGATTGATAAATTATTTTGGAACTTGTGTCATCTGCCCTTCTTGCATATATCATCTCTCCTCTACAGGAGCATCTGCTGCTGTAAAATATTTTCTGTAGCTACTGATTTAAACAGCATCAACCTAAACAATAAAACTGGAGTAGCTTGTTCCTTGCTCTTGAACTTCAAATGACTGATTTCTGCTCTGGAATTCCCCCTTTACACAGTGTATGGGACATATGGGGTTTGCCCTTCTTATTTCACATGAACTCCTTCCAGGCATGTGATCTTAAGAAGAGCAAACCAGCAAGAAAATCTTAACTGCTTGCAAACTGTATGACATCCTTCTCTATTGATATTACTATTTGTTAAAAACAAATAAAAAACAGTGCAAGAGAAAAGAGCTGTTTAATGAATGAAACTGTTGCAGCTCTGAGGATGATTCATCTCACCTTACTAAGGTATAATATTCATGGAGCTGATCAAGGTACTTTTTGTGAACAACAGCAACCAGATTTTCTTTTGTTGTTGTTTTGAATACAGGTGAGATAAACTTCACTAAAGACTTCAGTACATCTAGAAGTCAGATTCCATGCTCACTGTAGCTCTTAAAATCAAATTCTAATCATTAAGACATTGGGATTATTTTCTCCCTGACTTGTTTATTTCTATATTTTAAATTATGAATAAAGAAGATTTTTAGGAATTTAGTAGAAGGTTCTAGCAGATCCTAGATTGGCAAGGGAAATGACCAAAGATATGTTGTAAGCTAGGATGTGAAATGAGTCAACAGTGTTATCATTTGGTTTGTGTCTCCAGGTGTGTGTAGTTTTGTGTGAGGATAGATCCATGTGAATAAATACAAATATTTATTTTAGGTTATTTATTCCTATTCCTTCTCTTTTTCTTTTACCTCCATGGTGGAGTTATATTAGAAGATAAATATTAGAATGTTCATTTGGTGTCTTAGCATATTGTTTTGTTTTTAATGGAGTAGATGTTCTTGTTTAGAATGATATGTGTTAATGCTCTCAGAGTTACTTAGCAGGAGGAAGAACATCATTCCCATGGCCACCCTAATTTTAGTGATTTGTGGCTGTTCAAAGTGCCTAGCTGACATCCCAATGAGCCTTTGTGCTTACTTGCAGAGCAGGAGCAGTTGACATGGGTGCAGCAGGGGCTTCCATAACCCTGGAAGCAGCTACACTGAGGTGGGGAGGGGTTTCAGAGGAACACATGCAATAAACAAATTGCAGGCACCCTGAAGTTTGGGACTGCAAGGTTTTCTGGGAGTTAGGAGAATAAAATTGCATAAATCTTTTTCCTAACTATGATTCTGGAAGATGTTTCTCCCCACACTCTTCCCACTCCCTTTTGAGAATTAATTCCTATATGAAAAGGCCACATTTATGAGCAGTTTCAGTACCACTGCCAGGTAATGTTTATAATTCTTACTGGGAAGCACAGAGAGTGCTGCAGTATCGCAGAGACCACAGTGTGGCAACTGTGGACTTTTCAGAAACATCTCCTGTCTGTGGGAGCAGGTCAGCTGCTGCTGCACGGCTCAATTCCCACAGCAGTCAAATGTCTGCAGTAGTCATGGAGGGGGCGAGAGAAAATGTCTCCTTTGGTTTTGAATCTCCTTGGAAGGGGAAAAGGGTTCTTTTGTTTTCTGGGTGGGGTTTTGTTGTTGTTGCTGTTGTTGTTGTTGACTGTCACAAATTTGCTGCTGCTTTATTTAATATGTTTGAGCAACAACCCTGTTTGTACTTTGCAGTCGCACCAGAGATAGCAGTGAGCAGAATTCAATGCCTTGTATTAAGGATGGCCAATGAATATTTATGATAGACCTAGGGAGCCAGTAATAAAAATGAAATCTGCATGATGCCACTAGATCCAAATCTTTGATCTCTGTTTTAAGAGAAAATACAATAAAGCAGGGGATAATGGACTCATTATAATGGAATGGTTAGTTATGGTTACTTAGGGCAGCGTGAATAGGTGGCATTACATAAACTGCTCTAGTCCAAGATTTATGATCCAGTAATGTGTTTCAGGCACTGAGTTTCTACAGAAAACATCAGTTTATTATATTGTTTTGGTTTAGTTGGTCCAAGTAAAGAGGATTAAAGATACATCCCTTTCAGATAACAGGATGGGGCATGCTCTTACCTTACTAGGGCCAGCAAAAGCACTAAGAACCAGCAAGGCCCTTCTACTTGACCTCTTTCTGTGCTTCTGCTCCTCATCCCTCACCCTGTGAGCAGGTAAGAGGGAAGGCTGGGCATTGCAGAGGGACAGAAATTAGATTCCATTCCCTGCCCAGGCTGTCCTACCAGATACCAGGTAAGAGTCCCAGGTGTGAGGGGACACTTGGGGCTCAGGAGAGAGAGGACAGCTGCTGGTTTGACATCACCAGGAACATGCAGGGGTGGTGGCTGGAGATGTGTGCCACAGCTGGATGCACCCACCTCCACCAGGAGCAGGGAGAATCTCCTGCAGAGTGCTGAGACAGCTCCTGGGAAGCCTAATGAAGGAGCTGGTATTTGACAGGGATGGGGAGCAGGAGTGAGTGAGCTATTTTTCTTTTTAATGGTCGCAATTACTTGTTTAACACCCCTGCCACACCAAGCAAGACACAGAGGAGGGCTGATTCCAGGCTGTAGATGAAAGCTGATCCCGAGGTCTCTGTCTAGCCAGGCAGGAGGAGGGAATGGAAACTCACTGTTTTCTGATTCGTTTCAAAGTGATGTAATTTCTAAGGGACTTCATCACTAATGACATCTGGCAAGGGATTAGTCTGTAATGTGGCCCATCTCCCGCTTCTCCCAGTTTTCAAGAAAAAGAAAATATATGCTGTATTGAACTTCGGAAAACAGCTATTAAGCAACCACATTAACTGCTGCTGATAGGATTTTTTTATTTTTTTTTTTTTGTCTGATGAGGATTTTACCCAGCATGTTTGGCCTTGGAGGAGTGCCTGGATGGTATTGCCAGCTGGAATTGTCAGAGCTGCTTTGTCTTCTGTCCCAGGAAAACAGAAGCCTGGCGGGCAGTCACTCTCGCTCTTATTTCATATCCCTGCTTAGTCAGAGTTGCCAGCCCCAAGCACTGAAATCCCTGAGTCAGGCCACAAACAAATCACGAGATTTGGCTTGAAAATCATGAGATTTTTTAATTACAAGTAGTTTATTTGGAATTTCTCTGAGTCTTTAGAGCGTCTGTTCTTCCAATTTTACTGTACAAATCCCACAGTTTGAAGTATGCTTTGTTGAATTACGCATGTGTTTATTTACTGAAATAAAAGCCAGGTTCATTTATGGTTACCTGACCCCTGGAGTTCACGGGGAAAAGAGCAGAATACTCCCATGAGGGGATCCTTTCTGCTGCCACAGGTGCCAGTGAGAGGCACTGCCAGCCCTCAGCTGGCTCAGCTGCAGCACAGGGAAATGTGCTCAGCAGGGTGGGACCAGTGTTGGTAACCCCAGGTACAGAGCTGTCACTGGGGGCTGGGGACACGGCCTTGTCTGAAAATTCTTTTTGGCAGACTTGTCCGAAACATTTTGTCACCAATTACTGAGCAGCTACACCAGCAAACTCTCCTTATATTCCTTTTTCCTGCAAGCTTTTTACCCTTCTCTCACCCCCCCCCCCCACTTATTTTTTTACTACTCTTCTCCCCTTTCTTGCAAAAAACTTGATCTTTTTACTCCTTAGCTGTCCACAGTAACAGTTGTGTCCCATTAGCCCTCCATCTAGTAGGGCTGGATACCAGTCTGCCTATCTCTGCTGCAGAAGAAATTTAGATAACCTTGACTCTCAGGTCCTTCAGTTTTAAGACTCCTTATTGCTTCCAAGGGAACAACAAGCTTCCCTTGAACCAGGTGTTTTCTCAGCTGTGACCAGTTAGAGCTTCCCAGCTCTAAGGTTCCTCCCAGGCTGCTCTACTGGGTGCAGTTCAGCATTTTAAGAAACCAAACTCTTCTAAATATACAAATATTTGACTGTGGCTCTCTAAAAATGAAAATCTTTGCATTTAAACAAATGCTGGAAGCCCTGCACATCGTTGGGAAGTTCTTCTTTTACAGTTTTTTCAAAGGTAGTAAAAAATGTTCTTGGAGAATATACTGTGCAGCCTGAGTAGTCTTAATTTTGCAAGGAGACCCACATTAACTAGGTTGCTTTTGTTATGGCAGAGGATGTTAACAGTGGTAATTCACTGCTAGCAATAATGTGTGGGCTGCTCAGTAAGTTCACTCAGGTTGGCACAGAGAATTATTCTGGTTATATGTCACAGTCTTTATTAAATTTGCCCCGGTTGTTGCTGGCACTTTCTTGTAGTCATGATAATTCTGACAATAAAACCAACCATGAGGACTTAGAAAGGGCCATTTGAAAAATGAAACTTGAACAATTTCTTCTTTTCCTTCGTATTTAGGTATTCTTACAACAAAGAAGTACTTACTGGAAAAACCTCCGATTTTATTGTTTGAGTTTGGATTTGTATTCTGTGTGGGGAAATATTTTCATTAAAAAAAAAACCCAAACAACCCAAAACATCAGTCAGAGCAGCATGTTTAGGAGATTACTTGGGGTTGGGGTGTGCTTAGACAGAAATTACTAATTTGTACTGCAGAAATCCGGGCAAAGTGGTACCTATTTGTGGCAGTGCAGGCCACCAGGTGAGAGCAGTGCTGGCTGTGTGTGGGCACAGGGCTGGGAGGTGGCTCCTCCTGGAGTCCCACCTGATGCTCAACCAGGCTGCTGAGAAGGGTTTTGCTGTCCCCAGTGTGGTCTGCAGGGAGCCACTTGACTTAGATGAAGCTACATATAAAGAGGTGATTTCCATACATGTGATACTGAAAGAGCTTGTTTTAACTCTGTGGCAAATTCTAGCACACTGGGTACTCTAAATGCAGGTCTTTTACTTCCCTTTTTAAAAAGAAGAAGAAGAAAAAAAAACAACAACAAAATCCCCAAGAAGTCAACTATTTGATACATACTCTAATTCATTATGTATTTAACCCATTTTTAAAACTATAAACAATTTGAAATAAAAGAAACAATTCCTTTGTCTCTTTATCTCTCTCTTTCCTATTTTTGCACATACTTCTTCCTTTTTCTCGATTTTTTTCTTGATTTTTAGCTGAAGAAAGACTTTATTTGGCAGCAGGAAAGGAAATGTTGCTGGAATAATGTTTTCTTTTGATCTACCCCACAGTTTATGGCTTCTTTGTCTTAAGTTCAGTACTTTGATCACTATCTGTCTGTTTTGCTGCTAAGCCCTAAGCAGTGTGATTTTACTATTGAGCCAGCTGGGGCTCTGCCCCCTGCAAGAACCATGAGGTAGTAAAATCAGAGTAAATGAAAAGAGTTTTCTCAAGCCTCTTCTGTATGATTCTCAGCTCTTAATTTTGCAGCTGAGAAGTGGCTGCTTTCTTGCCCCTGCCAATGCTGTGCCCATCCAGCTCCATCTTCCAGCAGGGGCCTCCAGAGCCACAGGAGGTGGCAAAGCAGCACCAGGCAGCTGCAGCTCTGCACAAAGGGGCTCTTTCACACACGTTCCTGCTAGGAAAGCACATGTGCAGCTAAAACAAGTTCCACTGCCCATCTGACTTGAGCAACAGTCACCCCAGGGAAGCCGTCTTATTTTCAATTTTTTTCCCCGAGATTGGTCAACAGATATATTGCCCTAATGCTTGTTTCTGACTCAGTGAGCGCTGTGTTTAGGCCCAGAACTTTGGCAATTCTAGATTTTTTTTGTGGTGAGGAGGGTTGCTGAAGGACAAGGGAAGAGAACTGAGGTTTCCCCTGACAGACTACTGGAGCACAGCATTGCCTCTTGCCCAGAGCTCACTGCACAGGGAGGTGCCACCACCGTGGGCACGTGTCAGTGCAGCACAGGGTACTTTTAAGTAGCACAAGCTCACTCCCATTTCGGGCTCCTCTCCAGAGGACTGAGTGACTCACCTTGAGAGAAGGTCTCTCTGAAAGTGGAAGCAGGACTCTGCATATGACGGTGCAGAACCTCGCAGGTTGGCAGGGCGCCCGTCTTCTCCTCCCTAAATCAAAGGAGTGTGCTCCTGGGCTTTGAAAGATTTGTTGGAGAAAAAAATGGCATGAAGTCTTAAAAAAAAATTAATTTATTAAGCTTGGCTTAATGTGCAAGTTCTTGTTCTGAAGTTGGCTTCTATTGGAAAAAAAACATGCTTTTAGAAGTTTGCTGAAATGTTGGCATACATGAAAGGAACCGCTTCTTGAGTTGTACCAACTCCAGAGACTCTTCCTGCTGTTTTGGCCAACTTGATTTGCAATGCCCGTGCTCCTGAAGGAGGATTTCTAGGTCAAGGTGGCTCCAAAAATCTGAAACCCAAGGGGGTGATCCAACAAAAGTCACAGCAGGACTTGTATGGAGCACCCTCCCCTTACAAAGGAGCCTGTGGAACACAGGCACTGCTGCCCAGGTGGGTGGAGTGGCTCCCAGCTTCCGAGGCAGTGAGATGGATATTGTTTAGGAGACCTGGGGCATGTATTAACCCCACACTCCTGTGATCCGTGGCTGTCATACCTACGGGGATGTAAACCTGCAGAACGTGACACTGGGAGGGACCCCCTTGCCTGGAGGGCATCTGGCTTTGAGACGGGGAGGAGCGTGTTTTATCCCCAACAGCCAATGTATATCCTTTATCAAATACCACCTGCCGTGTTTGCAGAAAATCCCTCCAGATGACACTGGATGGAGGCATTTCAAAACCCACCTGCAAGGCAAGGGGGGTTGGACTGGACGAGCTCCAGAGATCCCTTCCAGCCTTAACAATCCTGGGGTTGTGTGAGCGATCAGTGTGGCGACCACGCAGCGGACAGGAGAGGCTGATTTGTGTGAGAGCCTGGGAACAGCGCGGTGTCCCCGCGGTGTCCCCGGGCCGCTCCCGCGGGGCAGCGCGCTGTGCCCGGGGCATGCGGGCGAGCGCAAGGCGCCGGCTTCCACCTTTAAAATCGGCCCCCGTGCTGTAATCGCCTTTGCCCGGGCAGCGATTTAACGAGCTGTTTGGGCATGTGACCGCGGCGCATGTGAGCGGGGCCGCCGGGGGAGGCGCGGGCGCTGTTATGTAATGGGCGCAGTGTCTGGCTCCGTGCGGCGGCCCCGAGCCCGCGGGGAGCGCGGCCCCGCCGGCAGGAGCTGAGAAATGGCTCCCGAGCTTCCTGCGGGGCTGGATCTGCGTGGAGCACGCATCCCCTGCGCCGCCCGAGGGAGCCGGGAATTGCGCCTTATGTAACGCGGCGGGAGCGGCAGCGGCACCGGGGGACGAACGGAGCCCCCGCTCCTTCCCCTCTGTCCCCGCCTCGACACAAGGAACAGCATTTTATTTATTTATTTATTGACCTGCCTCTCTCTCGCTCTGCCGCCGCCTCGAGAAGGGGCTCCTCAGGCAGCAGAGGTGCCTCCCCTTGTTGGGGGATGCGGGATTTGGCAGAGGATGTTGGAGTGCGGGCACTGAGGTTTGGGCGTGCGGGTGGCCTGTGAGGTGTTCCCATAAATTATTTTGTGTGTGACTCCCCGGTGGCATTGCACGGGGGTGCTTGGGTGAAGCTACAGATGTTCTTGCCATCAACCTCTCACTTTTTATCCAGTTCTGTGGAAAAAAAAATAAAAATCCAACAAATGTGGACCATCTGGGGCAGCTTTAAATTTAAGTAACGATTTTTATTGATAACTAGCTGAGGAGCAAATTGACATAACAGAGCTGAAAGACAGAGAAGTGCTTCCCCTGTCCCCACCCTGCAGCATTCACCATTTCTCCAAAGTACCATTTGAAATCCCATCCTTTCTCCTCTGATGGAAGCTAATGTTCATTGTCTTGCCCTTGAAAAGAATAATAGTGCTGCCCAGGAGCTGTGAAGAAACCAAACCCTCCGAAATTTTGAGCTGTGTTAAATCTCCCCTACTTTTTAAGGGCCAGAATATACTGCTTACAGGCAGTCTGATTGCATGGCAGTCAAAACATTTTCCTCTTAAACATTTCCCCTGCCACCTCTACAGTAAGAAAATGGCCATTTATAAAGCTATGCTTGCAACAAACTCCAGTGCTGTTTGATAAGATCAGGTGTACTGGTTGAACATCTTGGGAATATTCAACAAATGATATCACTTTATATGATACAGATTCTCTTATCCTGTATTTGTTGTATTTCCAAGAGGAAGTTACTGTTGGACTTGTTTTTGTATTAATAAGCATCACAAAATGGTATTTTGTTTCAGTGGTTAAGAGGTCTTCCCTTCTGTTCCTTTTCCTCTATTCTTTCACTTCACCTCTCCATATACAGCAGACCCATGTTTAAATATACATTGTTATGTATAGTTACATAACCCTGTCTTGCAAAGTGCTGAAAAACGATCCCTGCTTTATCTTCTGAGTATTTTTTAAAAGTAACAGGTTTTGTGTATAATCCAGCACAGTCAAAAGACAGAGGGAGGCATGATGCTCCTCCCAATAAGGATCGTTTTCCACAAATCAGAGCAAAAATAATAGAAATTATACCCCAACAAATATCATATGCTGTGCTTTTGCTAGCCAGTGAGTCTTAAAACCAGAGAGTATAAGTGTGTTTGCTAATGAGTGGATACTGAGTTGATTTAATGAGTTGGTGATGCAGTTGGTGACTGCTCATTATCATCAGAGAATTTAACGTGCTGCAGCAACTCAGAAAATAAATGAGTACAGCTCAGACTGGACTGTGTTGTGAGTAAAATGAGAACTTTTCCTCTCTGCAGCTTTAGCAGTCTTTGGTTTTTCCTGCTTCATATCAGCCATGCTGAGCTGTGCTTCAGGTCCTTTAACCATCCATTGCTGTTCCTTCCAATGATGGGTATGGAAGTGGTGCCAGACCCCGCCTCTCATTTGCAGAGGGAGTCCCTAGACAGGTAAACAGATCCAGAGGTCTTGACAGCTGGAGATTAACAACAAGCTCCTCTCAGAATAAAGGGCCATTCTTCTCCCAAGGTGTGGAGAGGGAATATTAGGACTCTGGTTATCATCTAACAGACATTACAGGAGATAAAGGAGCTCTAAAGGTGTGGAAAGCTCTGACTACAGCTTGAGCAGGTCAGGTTGCTTATGAACAAAAGCATGCCAGGAGTCCTGCTGGTTTCTGCCAGTGCTAAAACTGATTGACTGGTTGAATGGAATTACCTTATTCAGGTACCACTTCTGGAAAGAAAACAGCAATACTCTTCTTATTCCATAGCCTACATTTTATGGGACTTCATTACTTAAATACCAACGTGCCCTCAAGAGCTGTAGGTTACTAGATGCTGCAGCAGCATAGCACATAAATAACGACATAATGGCATTTGTTTATTTTGGAGTTGTTAGAAAATCAGTGTCCCCATAGGGTATAAATACAGTAGAAGAAGGTTTTTATGTTTGGGATTCAAGAATTAAATTCTCTATCCTTAAAATATACAGTTGCAGAGAAAAATGATTATTTTTTTCCCTCCTTGGTGCAGAGTTTTAGAATCTGGCTCTGATTGCTCGGGCTTTGCTGCTATTGCTTGCTTTTAACACTGGTGCTGGAATTCAGAGATGTATGCAGTGAAACTTTAAAACTGTGTTGAGTTTTGGAAATGTTCACCTGTTAAAAAAAAAAAAAAAGCCAGCCTACAGAGAGTTTTAAAAATAGCCCAAGCCCTCCTGGAATTCAATTACAGATGCCTGCCAGCTGCTTCCCCTGCCCCGGACACACTTTTCTAGTTTCTCTGTTCCTCTGGATGTTCCTTGCAGGGGAACAACCCGTGTGACATGACTGATGAACAGAGAGACTGGGGAGAGAGGTGCTGGGGTATGGCCCCCTGCCATCCTTCCATCCCACCTGCTGCTTGGGCTGTCCTTTCATAGTCACGATTTGAGCTGTGCGATTGTTGTACAATGTGGATGCTGGCTGTGCGGCCACTGCTGGGACTGGCACTTTATTCTCATGCTATGTGCAATGACTTTTTCAAAAGCTTTTTATTTAGCCCCTGTAGCACTGCGTCTTACAAAAAAACACATTATAAGAATCCTGTCTTCTTGGATCTGTATTCTGTCTGAGTTCACAGGCACACATTATGTCCCCCATTTGCTAAAACACCAAAGTGCAGACCCTGAGCTAAACTGCAGGCTTCATTTCCCCTGGAAATATATGCAGATTGTAATTGATTTGCCCATAAGTGCCCATGCTGGATTCTCCCATAAGACGGGCCTTGCCCTTAAGGAATTGTTTCCAAACTCGTGGTGTAGGATTAAAATAAAATAAAAAAATAAAAAGGCAAAACACCAAAACTCTGCTTGCTTACTTATTAAATTACATGGAATGTCTTTTGTTGCCCATCGTCTTATTTTTTTGGTCTGGTTGCAGATGATTCAGCTGTCCAGTTGCAGGAGAACATTTTCCAGCAACGTAGTTTGGATGTAATCCTCCTTCTGGTATTGTCCTGTTTTTCCCCCATAGGCTTTCTGTGTGTGCCCATCTGTGTGTGGCAGTGACAGGAGCTTTCCACCCAGTCTGGCTGTCTGCAGGATCTCACTGGTTCTGTGCTGCCTTGCTCTCCTGGGTATCGTTTGATTCTTTGATTGGGAAGAATATGGTTTGAGGGTTTGTGGCAGAAATTCATTTACTAATTCATAGGGCAGGGAAGTGGGGGAGGAGAGGGAAGGGAAATAGTTCTTTGGTACAGAACAACAATCCTCCAAGGACATAGTTTACAGTATTTCTTGTTAAAGTACAACATGTTTGTTTTCAAATCGTGTAGAAAATGCAGTGATTCTGTGGCTTAGGCTGTTGCCTACTTAGCACACAGCTATGCTGCAGATATGGCTGTTCTGAGTTGAGCAGTCCCTGCTTGATGTCTGGTCCCACTGATTTCATGAGACAATTCTTATTCACAGGTCTTCACATAATATGACATGGCTGCCTGAGAGCTGGAGACATGACGCCTTGTTTGATTTGAGATTTCTCAGTGATTTTTAATTTTGGTAGAGAGACCCCAGCAGAACTGATTTTAATTAAGAACCTGATCCATAGCTCTTAGATTTAATGATGGGGTGTGCCTGCTTACAGTGTGCAGTGCTGCCCTGCCTTAGGGATCTCTAGGCTAGCTCCATATTAACCCATTTCATGAATTAGTTTCACAAACAGAATTTTGCAGCTTCCGTTTCTGGTGCTGTCTTGTTTTGTTTTCTGAGGTTCCTCTCCATAGTGAAGCATGGATGCACCCACACCTCTTATGAACTGAGGTCAGATTTGGTGTTAAAATCAAGCAGTTCTTTGCTGTTTGATATGTAGATTTTTTTTTTCATCCTAAGATTTTAAGTTAGGCTAAAGGTCAATGCCTCCAACTTCTATTTTTAAAGGAGGCTGATACCTGTGTGATAAAAGTGACAAAGCCGAAGTCTGAGAAGCAGAAGTGCACATAGCAAATCACTGGAGCTGACAGATTTCAAAGGGGTGTAGCTAGCTGTGTAAGCCACTAGCTTGGATGGTTTGATGTAATGCTGTTTCCAGACACTGTGGGGATTGCATGTGCCAGTGCTGGGTGTTGCCAGACAGAAACCACAGCAATTCACCCTCAGCATAATTACCACCTACAGCAAGGCTAGCAGCTTTTAAATGAGGAGGAGTGGGATTCTTTATCTAGGAAAACACTATGAAGTTTATGTCTTTCTGTAAATCCACTTAATCTCTTCATTAGAAGGGCAAGGAATAGTGACAAACCTCAGCCAACACTGTGCATAATGAAGTGTTTTTTAAATACTCCCTTTGATATTAAACTGTAGCACAGGCAGAATCTAGAAAAATCAGGTGGCATTTCTTGCAGCTCATACAGCATTAGCAGTGGTTTTGGACATGCAGCACAGCTCTGTTACCTCTGTTATGGGAGGCTTTAATGTGCATTTTGAGTACTTAATTTTCCTCTCTCTGGATAATAAAATTAATAATATTGTAAGTATAGCTCTAGCCACTTACAGCCTCTTTTGGATGGTTTGTTGCTTAAAATACACAGCAATGTTGTTAGAGGGGAAAATGCCAAGTTAAAATTTTGTATTTAATTATTTACTTCCTTTTCTTACCTACTTTGCTAATTCCTCTCAGTAATAGATTAAGAAGCAAGTTGTCTTATAGCTACAGATGTTGTTTGTGTGTGGACGTGGGGGGATTGTATCCTTCGTGGAGTGCAGACATGCAAAAACAGATGCTTGGGATTTGGTTGTTTTCTTGTGGTGGTAGGAGTAACAGATCAGGGGAATGTAAGGTGGCTTCCTTTGCACCTGATCCAAATCCCATTAAAGCCAGTAAAAAGATTTCTAATGTTATTAGAGCCATGATGGGATCACTCCAGCTGTACTTCGCTTTTCCCCTTGCTGCTAACATTGCTTGCTCAGTGTTCCCAGTGGGATCAGTCATAACAAGCAGGAAATTTTGCACCCTTGCCCACCACAAAACTGGTGCTTGCTGGTTTAAAGGTTTCCCAGTCATTGCACCTGCTCCTGACCATCACAAAACTCGTGTAGCTGTACTAGAAATGCTGATGGGGAGAGCTGCAAGGGGACCTGCTTGAACGAGCCAAGTGGGTCCTTGGTGCTGTGTTATTTAAAATCTGCCTACCTGGTTTGCAGATAGAATCAGTTACTTTGCCATTTATGTGATCTGTATATTATTCCTTCTTGTAACTGTGGGCACAAAGCCTGATATTGAAAAAGTGGTCTCCTGTGTCACAGGTCTAGGGTTTCAGTCGTTTGGATGAGCCCCTTTTGATTTGTGCCATGAAGGCTGAAAGATGGTTCTGTGCTGGCAAAAATTCTGGGTGCTTTCAGAGCAAAATTAATTACAGTGTAGGGGAATGCACCCACTGCCAAAAATATTTGACAGAGCATGAAAGGAGTCCACTTTGCTCTGTTAGGTATGTCTGCAAAATGCTGGAGGGGTACCTGCAGTTTGCTTATGAAACATTGCAGGTATGCACATCTGTGCTCAGCTGAGTCTTATGAGTGGAATGCCCCTCTCTGCATCCCACATCAACTCCAGCTTCTTGATTGCTGTCCCAGCATGATGTTCTGCTGTCCTGCCTCATGGAAGGGTTTGGCCATCACAGCTTTGCAATAAATACCCTTATAATTATGTTGTTGAAGCATCTTAATTAATGTCATAAGAGCCAGCTATGAGCACTGCTTTTGATCCATGTGCGCTCTTGGCCATGGTATACTTGAAATGATCATAAATCTCCTTGAGATGGATTTTTCACCCCCTGAAACATAACCCCAACCCCAGTTGCACCTGAACTTCTTTTGTGTATAATTTAATACCAGAAGCAGGAGAAAGGAGGAGAAAGTGATTTCCTGTGAACCTTTGCTCGAGGTGAAGGGGGAGACAGATGCATTCAGTGCTTGAAAAATGGTTGGCTGTTGAATCAATAGATCAGATAGTTTGGTGTGAGGGAGTGAATCTCTTTTGCCACTATTAGAATGGTATGAAGCAGATTTTCTTTTCTCATTGAGACTGTCTGTCTGACAGGTGCAGTGGTAGTTAGGCCAAGAGATGGGCTTTGCAGCTGTAAAGATAAAAAATCTCTGGCCTCTCTCGAGGCTGAGGGCATTCAGTAGGCACACAGCCCACTGCCCAGCAGTGAGCATCTCCTCCCAGTCAGCATCCCCTCACAAAGACCCAGTGCTCTTGGAAGGATGTGGGAATACATTGTAATATCTCATGTGAAAGATTTGTCCTTCAGTGCAATCAGTGTGGGTGATACCATAAACCCTGCTGTAGTATTTACAGAGTAACTCGTACTATTAGAGGGAAAATTAAAAATAATTGTGCTTTTTGGATTCTGACTGCATTTCCCTCTGCCTGTGCTGTGTTGGCTCAAGTTTGGAGTCCTAATTGAGGTAAAACTTTCAGCAGGAGGACAGGATTCTGAAGCAAGCTGCCTATTTGCAGGTCCCATTATCAGTGCAAGCATAGCATCTTTCAGGAGCAGACTGTAAATTAAGCCTGGAAGATCTGGTCATGCTCCCTCAATCCTACTTTTTTCTTTTGCCTTAGCACAGAAGATTTATATTTGCATGTCACAAAGCAGATCATAATGGTTATCTCAGAGCTCATTGTTATTTTGCAGTGTTTTTATGAGGCCGGCAGCCTAATGCAGCAAAGTTGTTTGTAATGTTAAGCTTCTACACCTAAAGCAGTGAGGTATCCATGGTAACTGTCTTGCCTGTACACAGTCCCTCGGCAGCCTTTTCACACAGGTCAGAGCACGCACATTCCCAGGAACTGACTCAATTTAGTCTGCCTTAAACATCACATCAGGTAATTTTAAAATAAGACACTGGCTCTGACTTGCTTTTTTTTGGTAATACAATTTCATTTTAATTAGCCATTCAAGCATTCTGCTGGTGAAAACAAAATGAAAACACCTCTGTCACTGTAAATATGTTTGTTGCTCAGACCTATTCAGATGAAACCTAAGTCTTGTGCTAAAAATGTTAAGGGCTTTGCAGCAGGCAAATTCCAAGTTAAAGTTTCTACTTAACACTGCAGAAACATCCTGCTGTGAGCTCTACAATAGCATTTTTTTCATCTAGATCCTCTACCAGTACTTGGTATGCTCAGTTTCCTTTGACTTCTCTTGTAGTTGAGTCCAAGATTAGACTCCAAAACTTACCCTGCTTCCTTCCCCATATCCTTGTTGATTTGCAGAATACCTGTTCATTAAGATGATTTTCTGTTCTTACCTATAATGATTTTTTTGCAGTTTTCTGAGGTACTTATGAGGAAAATTCTCTGCAGAACCAGCTGCCATGCTTGGAACTTTTTCATCTGCCAGCTTGCTCCCATCTTAAAGTTTTCCTAATTTTTTTGGACATCACTTTGCTTCATCTTGGTTTGTTCTGACAGTTCCAATGCTTTTGCTATAGTGAATCATCAGGTGTGTTTCTGCTGAGAGTTTGGCTTGGTGACTCAAGTGTGGAGGAGAAGGAAAAAGCTCCATTTTAAGGCTCAACTTTTAACCAGATGCTTCCTTCCCAAATGCTTACTTGCCCTTTCCCAGTCTCCTCCAGAGCTTCTTTGTCAAAAAAGAGGCATGATTACCAGAGTAACTGAGGGGAAAAAAAGCTACAAATCAAGTGTCACATGGATTATAATGTCTTTGGTACAGCCAGGGGATAAGGAGGAAAAAGGCAAATTCAGAAGGGACAAGAAGGAAGGAAAAAAAAGATGGAGGACAGCAAGGCAGGAGAAACAAAATCCAGATCCTCTCTTGGTCTCCTGCATCATCCTTTCTGCACTATATAAATCTGTCAAGCTTTTGGCTGAGTCTCAGCAGCTCATGATGCCACAGTTAGAATACTAATACTTGCTTCTACTTACACAGAGTTTTAGGCCAGAGAGGGACATTAAGTATGTAGGTGGAGGCACTGGGTGACACTCAGTCCTTTGCAGTCAAAAAGCCATTTCAGCATCAAGTGGACCCACAGGGAGACAGAAAGGCACTAATATGTATAGGAAACCAATTTGTGTAACAAAGCCTTTGCAAAGTGGTAATTAATTAAAGGAACTAAATAATGGTGACGTTCTGGTCAGTGTTATTTAGGGCTAAATGAGGGATCTGGTGTTCATAGGCTGTCATCAGAGCTGAGGAGGCTGATGCTGTGGCTGTCTCTGCCATGCAGAGACATTCTTTAGTGCCTTAGAGGATGTGGTACTTTGGACTTTGTCCAAAACAGAAAACTCTTCTGTGGGAGTGAGATGGAGAATTTGGAGTCACCTGGCTGAGCAAGTGAGTGTGTGTCCCCAGGTCAGCACCAGTAGAGTGTCTCACTGGGGAAGGGAGCCTGGAGCTTCTCTCTAAGAAGCTGCCTTTTGTTCCAAAGGTGAAATGTTTCTAACATTGTTTTTTGTATAAACCAGTAGTATTTTGCTAAGGATATTTATCAGATAGATAAAATGCAGACCTTTCTCATGTTAGAATTTTGGTAATTGTTTTCTTGCTATGGCAGTTCTGTGTTTAGCCTGTTGGAGTCAGGGTTCCAGCTGATATCTTGGGTCACTGTAGTGCTCTGCATGTCTCCAGTCAGACATTTCATAAAAACCATTTTCTTCTTGAATCTACATTGGGTCGCACTGTTTTTTTGGATCCAGTACAAATAGACTTGGTCCACTTAATGTTCTCCTTTAAACACATGTGGATTGCTAAAGAGGGTCAGACCAGAGGATTAAGAGTGTTTCTTGCTGTGTGGCCATCACCAGATGCTTCAGAAGGTCTAAGAACCCCCACTGCAGGCAGACTTCAAGTTTCCTATTCTTCCTGAAGTCTTGGGATAATCCTTAACAGTAAGATCATAAATCTGTGGGCCCTAAAGCAAGAGATTTTGTCTCCTTTCCCATAGTTGTTTTTTTAACATTTGCTATTGTAACTGGGTTTACTTGTTGTCTATAGAAATGCCCAAATCCTCTTCTGAGTCTTGCTGAATTCTTGGCCTTGGTGACTTCCCATGGCCATCTAATTATGTGTGGGCTAACAATTACTTCTTTATCACTTTTTCATTGACCCTCTTTACATTCCCTTGGGGGCCACTTTTTTGGGTGGGAGAAGAGACAGGAATTCCCAATGTCCCCATCTCCACCCCATTAAAGCTTTGCTGTGCTTTTGAAGTCTTCTCTGAGGTGAGCAGTCTCAATCTGTAATACCAGACTTTTTCCACACCTTTGTGTGCACCCAACACTTCTCTGAGCCTTCTAGGAAATGGCAAGCTTTAGAAAGCACAGGACTTAGATGAAACTGTCACTGATCCAACTTAGAGCACTAATTTTGTCTATATCATTTCCCAACCTACTCTGTGTTTTCACAAGGTTTTTTTCTGCATTCAGAACAGAGGATTTTGCCAATAATCAGAATAGCCTCAGCAGTCAGTTCTGTAGCCCTTAAAACTGTTGGTGGGTTTTGTTTTGTGTTCATTAAAAGGACTGACTTGGTGCCATGCCTGTGCAGTTTAATTCCCAATTACTGGAACTGTAAAATTCTTCTTGGTTTTCATAATGCTTTTGAGCCCTGATGTTGGGATGTTGCGTGGCATTTATCAGAGAGATGTCAGGAGTGGGGATATCAGTACCCTTGAAACACAGGAGAAAAGAATTGCTGTTACAGGACTTCCAGAGCAGGTTTCCTGCCGGCTCCCAGTCAATCTGTGCTGTATTTAACACCTCTAAAGAAGTCTGTGACATTGTATTTCCACAGCTACATACTGTGCATGTAGGAACATTCCAGTGATAATGTATTTCTCCTTGGAAGCAATAGACACTTAGGCATTATAATGGTAACAGCTTCACAATAAATATATGCTAAAATTTGGTATGATGAAATAACTAATGCACATGTGCTGCAGTCTTATCTGGGACATAAATAACTGCAATTTTAGCAAATATTAAATATAAAGGGGCAATTTAATATTATGGGTGAACAGCTTGCATATTAAATTTTATATAAACATGAATCTGTCTTTCAGTAGTGGGAATTTGAAAAGCTGAGACAGGCTCATGAAAATGTGACTTCATCTCCCTCCTCGCCTGTACCTTTGAACAGCTGATTTAATTTCAAGAAAATTTTGGTCATTTTTTCAATCAGTTATGGAGTGTCTTCAGTGTTTTGTTTTTGGGGTTTTTTTATTTGTTTTTTTTTTCCTGTTCAGCAGAGAAGATAACTTTTTCCTGATCTTGGGAAATTGAGCATTTAGAAATTGTTGTTGCTCCTGAAATAAGATGACAGCTAAGAAACTATTGAGCTCTGGTATGACAGCCAGTAAATCTCTGAAAGTTATTAAAAACAAAATGTTACTCTCATAATACAGCGTTTTGGTTTCATGCAGCAAATTTGGCTAATAGAAATGGTTTATGAACCTTCTGCTGCAGTGTTGCAAAGAGTCAGAATTATTTCCATGGCAGTCTTCAAAGGATGTTATTGGGTTTATTTGTTTGAACTAATGAAATTTTAGACTCCAAGAGTGAAAAGCTAATATTGGCCTCTAATTTAAAAGGGAGGATTGAGAACTGCTTTGGAAACACAGAGGATTTTCCTAGCCTTGAAAGTTGCCTTCAAAAATCAGAATGTCTCTCTGTTGTTTGTAAGAGAAGCTCTGTCATAAAAAGTTCAGATATGCCAGGAAAGACCAGCTCAGTCACTGGTCAGGCTTGTGAATCAGTAGGTAAAATCCAGGATAATCCCTGAATGAGCCTGGAGAGGGGCTTAGCCTGCTCACTTATAAATGACATTAATGGGAAGATGGGAGGTGAGGTAGCCTGGCCTAGCCGAGGGTCTGAGCCAGGACCTGGTTCCTCACTGCTGGGGAATAAACCTACTAAAGGCCATTTTTTTCAGCCTCCTGAGGAACTCAGCACCAGGGACATTGTAGAGCCCAGCTCTTCTCTGTGGCAGCACAGCCTTTGCCAGGGCAGGAACAAGAGGCTAGATGATGAATGATGTTGTTTTAGTCACAAGATGATCCATTTCTCATACTTGATCAAGGGGTCCTTTTCCTTTTGGTGTGGCTTTTCCTCCTAATCCTGTATTGCCATTATTTGTTAGCTACTTGGGAGTGGATTTGCTTTTTGAGGAAGAGGTGATGTGGCTCCTTGTGGTGACAGCCAAGTGTCAGCAACTGTGTCCTTGCTGAGAGTCACCAGCAAGGATCTGACAAAAATCAACATAACCACCAAAGGAGGTTGCTTAATGTATATTTGATAGTTGCCACCTCTAGCAATCAAAGGCATGAGTTAGGCTTCTAGAAATTATGAAACTGGTTTGATTTCTTAACAATCAAAACTCCATCCACATATTTTAGGTTGTTTTTTTTTTTTTGCTCTGGCCACACAGATTTCACATTAACAAGTACTATTTCCAGGACCAGGAGGAGTAGAAATTAGTGTGGTGGTGGGGTGGTTGGTTTTGTTCTGGACCTTTTTTTTAATGTAAACTGGAATTCTCATACAAGCATGAAATTTTAGATGCTGAACTTCAGGTTCCAAGTAGCATCCTGATATCATCCTGAAAAGGATTATACAGTTAGTTATACATGAATAGAAAATTCCTGATCAAGTTTACTGGAAATTTATTCAAGCTGCTACTACTACTTTTTTTTTTTAAACTGGGGAACATGAATTATAAATATTTTCAAATTATCCCTGTCAAAATGGATAGCTAATAAAGCGCTAGACTTGAAGTGTTGTCTAACTTTGCTCTACTTTTCTGTTTGTCTGAAATGTCACCTAATTTCATAGATGTAGTGAAACCAGTGCAGGAGTTGGCTTTGTTCCAAGTGGGAATTGTTCTCCTCTCCTTAGAAAAGGAGGGGGGTGCTTTGTTTTACCTGCCATGCTGTGCAGGGCAAAGCAAAGGGAAAATCTGCCCATCACTGCAGCCACCACTTAGGACATCTCCTGCTGTACCCTGACTACACCCAGATTGTTTTTTGGAGCTGATTTGTGCTGGTTTTCCAGTAAGGTGGATGCTAAGACAATGTTTCCACACACTACTGTTAACACTTTAAATATTACTGCTGCCCAGAACTGCTGCAAGGTTGGTTCCCTTCCACTGTTCCTGTTTTGCTGAGAGGTTGGAAGCTGTTGGAAGATGTTTTATTTTTGTGTTTTCATCTGCACTAGCCACAAGTGTATTTGGAGACTGACACAAACACATATACACACCTATTTTTTCCCCTTAATGCCTGAAATCCAAGAAATCCGCCACAATTTGGTATCTGTTTCCATCTAAGAATGCAAGAGGCATTTCTCAGAAGCGTCAGGTGTGTTGATCATTTTGTCAGGCTGGCTCTCAGGGCACTCTGGATACGGGGCTGCTGATCATTGTCCAAAGCACATCTTTAAATCATGGAAAGACAGAATCTGGCAGTTCTGTGTGTTGAATATTGTGGTGTTCTGGCAGAGTTGAGTGGCACTGGGGGAAAAAATGGTTGGTTTTGACTTGGTCTTGGGGTTGTTTTGAGGCAATTCATATGCCCCTTGATTATTTTGCAAGAATGCTGAGAAATAGTTTCTTTTAAAATCACTTAAAAAATATTATAGGCATATAGAGCACTTCTAACAGAATAATTCATATTAACTGTGAACATTTCTGTTGGTTGGAGAAAGTGACACAGGACATGGTTTAATGTCCTGTACACAGGAAAACTAGAAACCATTAAGAACCAATGAGAAGTACTCACTTAGTATTATATTAGTACTACCCACAACTCATGTCAGATCCAAAGAAAAAATTCCAGAAGCCTATAACCTGAACTGCAAAATTGCAAAATAATTCTGATAACCTGGTTTAGGAAGTGCATAGATTCCTTCAAAGGTAAGCAGTGACATAAGAACAAATTCTGAATTTCTGAAATGTTGTCATCATCAATCTTCAGGGTGACCTCATTCTGGCCTTCCAGTGCCTGAAGGAAGCCCACAGGGAAGATGGAGAGAGACTCATGACAAGGGCCTGATGTGACAGGACAAGGGAGAATGGCTTCACACTGACAGAGAAAAGGTTTAGATTGGATATTGGGAAGAAATTGTTCCCTGTGAGGGTGGTGAGGCCCTGGCACAGGTTGCCCAGAGAAGCTGTGGCTGCCCCTGGATCCCTGGCAGTGTCCAAGGCCAGGCTGGATGGGGCTCAGAGCAACCTGGGATAGTGGAAGGTGTCCCTTCCCATGGCAGGAGGGGTGGAACTGGATGACCTTTAAAGTCTCTTTCAACCCAAACCAGGCTATCATTCTATGATTTTGTGATCTTTACTAGTAGACAAGGAAGAAGTCAAGAAATCAGTGGAACTGGTGGCAGGTAAAAATGAGCAGAAAACTGTAATAGAGAAGTGCCTCCTGAGCCATTTTGAGAGCCCTGAACCAACAGTTGAAGATTCTCCTGTATCTGATCCAAACCAGGACAGGTACTGCATCTGCAGAGCATCCCTTAGCTAGTAAATCAGGTATCTGTAGTGCTCTGGCTTTGAAGTTCAACATAATAGCAACATGGCAAGAGAATAATGTAATGAAATTGGTGTTTGGCCACTTCTATTATTTTCCATTGCTGCTTGTTACAAATTGTAAAATGTCAAAGCACAGTAGTGCTCATAAGTATGCATCTGGAGATTAATTGTTTGTTTTGGTAAATATTCACATTAGGGCACTTAGGGGTAGTTTGTTTGTTTTTTGTTTTTTTTTTTTTCTTGCAGAGCAAGAGGAGTTCCACACAGAAATCCTGTTAAAAAAAATAATAGGATTTGTGTGCATAACTCCCTGTGCATCACTTTGAAAGTTCACCCCCTGCAGCATAAGAGTTAGATAATTTTAGTCTTTGAAAATTATGCTTCTCAGATCTGGTCTTTTCCTACAGTCTGTTATTGATGGTGCACTCATAAATGCTTCTGAATAATCGTGATCAAATCTTATATTGTTTTCCTTCTGTGGTGGAGAACTTGAGTTATTGTGTGTCTCAGTGCTTTGTCTTGTACTGGAGGAAGTCTGAAAGGAAAAATTACAGAGGTGCAAACATGACCTGTAAGTGCACAGTTTATATGCACAGGTGACAGACATAAACAATAATATTTGCCCACAACAAAGACTTGTTCTCTATATATATAAGTGCATATATACATATCTAGAGATCTAATTTTTGAACAAAAAAAAACCCCTGTTCAGCAGCTATTAATACTTTATGGCCCAATAGATAAATTATATAATTACATAATCAAACTGTGTTTTTAAAGTGTTTTCTTCTCAGTCTAAGTCTGAATGTCCCAATGCTGAGTTTTTCTCTAACCCAAACAGTTTTTCTCCCCTGATGTATTCTTAGTGGAGACACTTTTTAGAGTCACTGCCAAAAGACTCTTTCTCTTAATATGATGCTTTCCTGAGTTTCTTCAGGGTCAAAATTGGACAGTTATGAGGCAAAACCTGTGGGGTTTTTTTGTGGTGTATCCAGTATTCTTTTCCCTATCCATACTGAAAATGGACTGGCAGTAGCAGTTGTTTTGCAATAGTTTGGCACTTAAGCTTCCAGCTTTCTATGGAACCTGGAACTGCAAAGGAAAGAAGAATTAAAAGACTGCTTAAAAAATGAACTCCTTTTTAGAACAACTGTAATTTGGCTTTAAAAAAGGCCATGCTTGAGGCTTTTTATCTGAACCTGTTAATGCATCTCTGCATTAGTTACAGTCTTGAGTATATCAGTTAGTATTTGTGATGCAGGCAATTTGTACTGAGACAAGTGGGATTCCTCCCAGTTTTGTGTGGGATTGAACAATGGCACATTTTAAATGTGGGGTGTCTCTGCCTAATGAGAGACAGCTGAGAGGTGTGGGTGGCCAGCTCTGCTCTCCTGAGAGAACTGTGTCATGAAGTCTGGTGCATATTTTGGGTTGTTTTTTTCTTTTTAGACTTGGATAAAATGCTTTTGCCTGGCAAAGTATGTGTCTGCTCTTTCTTCTGCTCCAGTTGCTGGCAAATCTCCCATTGATTTTAGTGGAAGCAGAACTGGACACCAGCTGGACCCAACTTCATATTTGAAAGTGCTTTTTTCCCTGGGGTGAATAAACACCCCAGTGTGCAAATAACTATGCTGTTGGGTGTCATATTTTATTGGTGAAAATATATCATTTTCAACTATCAGTTGGCTATGAAAGCATCTTGTTGCAAAAAGATCAAAACCAAGAAAAAGCTCACTCTGTGTGAAAACAAACAAACAACTCCCCAAAACAAACAACTTCCCCCAATTCGTGAGCCCCCTGGAAATTGCTGGCATCATGAAAACAGAAATTTTCCACTTTGTGGACTTAATAGGAGTCAAGACTTCAGGGCTCTCTTCCAAGCCCATGCTTGTGCAACACCATGCGTGTGGTAGCCATGGCCTCAGCTGATCCCTTTTGGAGATGGGGAGATTTCTATGTCATCTTGCACTTCAAGAGCAGGTTGAATCATCATTTTAAAGGTTATAAAACCACGTGTGATATCTTCACAGAAGCCACTTGCACAAAACTCCTTCTCCCACCATGTTTTGTCTCCAAGAGAAAAAAGGGAACAAAATGAGTGAAAAGCGACAACAAAAGCAACAACCAAAAAACATCATCCTGAAGCAGGCACTCAGACCAAGTAGAATAGAAATTTAATTTATAAATAATGACAAGAAACTTGTAAAAGTAGGTGTCTTTTAAACAGCCTTCATAGAAAGCCAGGCCTCTAACCTCATCTATATTTACTACAGGAAAAGGTGGCATGATGTCTCCATAGATTATGTGAGATGACATATTTTTGTCACCCAGCTTGTTCTCCTAATGTAGACCACAAGATCTTCAAATAGTTTCTGTCTGAGAAGCCACCTAGTCGTGGTTTAGTAACTGCCGGCAGTACAGGCTATCACACCTCTTCCTAAGCTGTTCCATTAGCTAAATGCCACTACTGTTATGTAAAATAAAAATAAAATTCAGAACCCACATACTGAATAACCCAGCTGCCTCCACCTCTTTCCTAGCTGAATTTCTCCATTTTCAGCTTCTCACCAGTATGTCTTGCACCTTTTATCTCTAGACTGAAGTCATCCATTATATCAGATTTCTTATGTAGATAGTCAGAAACAGAGTTCATACTTAGACTGATAAACTCAGTAGATTGAAAGCCTTGAATTTCTGATGAAAAGGCTTATTTTATTCTCTAATCATCTCTCCAAACCTGATCCAATTTGTCAGCATTCTTCTTGAACTGTGGACACCAACTTGTGTTGTGGTACTGCTGCACTAATATGCCCCTGCATGTGAATAAGTGAGAGAGTCTCACAAATCCCACATAACAGCTCTTGTTACCCTCTGCAGAACTGTGGGATTTGGGGAGTTGTCATTGCACTGATTTTTCTCCTAGGCCTTTCATTCTTCCCTGAAGTCATGACCTCCTAGAACAGAATCCTCCTTTTTTTTTTTTTGAGTGTTCAGTATTTTATTGTTATTAAGACATACAGAGGTTTGGGCATTATGACACTCATATTGTTTACTTTTAGTCAGTTTAATAAATGTTGCCTAAATTGTTAGTGATGACTTGACCTCATCCCCTCTTTTTTTGTGTGTCCTTTCCAAACACAATAATTATTTTCTGTATTATTTCATTTCATTAAGAAAATACCTAAATGAGGCAGACAATACATACTTCGTGAGTTTGCCCTTTAGAAACCCGTACATTTGTTTATGATTTTTTGCTTTAAATTGCACATTGAATTCTGTCAGTCACTGAGTTGTTGAGCCATTTGATAACTATCCTTCTGGGCTTAGTTAATCAAAAATTTTGCCCTACAGGATTGTGTCACACTGCACAGTTTATCGAACTTTACCAGAATGATATTTTCATTATTAGCAAAAGCAGAAGATAATCTTCAGAAGTTTCAGAAGGTCTGTTTTGGCAAACCTGTATTGAGACAATTATTACAACGTGATGCCAATATTAAAATTGCCATCAGTTTATAGTAGCTTCCTTTAATTTTGTGTTAATGGAATGCAAAATCAGCCATTCCTTTACCTCTCCAAGAACTGATATCAAACTCACAGCAGAGGAGTCATTAAAAAGTCATTAGGACATCATTAAAAAGTGTAAGAAGTACTCCCTAGTACTTTCAGAAAATATTGCATGTCTCACAGTTCCCTGGGATCTTATGTCTCTTCCAAACTTTCTGAAAACTTGTATTAGTAGACCAGAGATCCCCAACAGCTCCTCTTTTATACTTGGCTGCAAGTTGCTCAAATATGAAAATTTAATAAGCCTAGTTTTCATGCCTCTTCCTGGATTAATGCTGAAATATGCTCACAACAAAATCCACTGTATCACAGAAATACTGGTTGGATGTATCTGCCTTTCCTGCGTAATCACTGATAGTCTGAGCATTTCCACTTCATTAATTTAATACAGAGTGAGAACCAGAAGAGATCACCAGACCCTCTAGTTCAGCCTCCAGAATGTCGTATGTATAATTCCAATTTCTTAAGAAGTGTGCAGAGTTATATAAGGCAGGACAGATAAGTTTTGGTGGTGTAATAGGCAGAACTGGTGCTGATATAGGTATCCATGATGACCCTCTTTCAGCCATTGCTTCCTGGCACATCCTCATGTGGAACCAGCCTTCTGCAGGCTCAGAGAGGGCAAGTGAATAAACCATTGTATTAAGGCATTTAAATCAAGTTTAAAGACCAACAAGTATAATGAAATACGGACTGAGAAAATGGAATTTGTTTGTGTCTGCATGTTCCTACTGGAATAATTATTCCCTATTGGAAACTTTTGCCTGTCAATCCCCAGCTATTTAAAACTGCAACAACAATATACAGTTGTTGCTTTCTTGTGCCCTCAGTCTTTATCCTAGCTTTTGTTAGGGACAATGCAGTGGTATTCATCAGCAACAATAAGACTGTTATGTTTCATTGTGTTTTTTCCAAAGCTATACAATGTTCTAGCCATTATGGAAGGGTTGCAGTCAGCTGAGTGATGTTTACATGTCACTTCCATACCCTAATAAGAGGTATAAAAGAAAGTGTATTGTAACCAGCAGGAGAGATATTCAGCTTGGAAGGCTGGGACTTCTGCCTCTTATAGAAACATGGTCGGGGAACATAGCACTGCACTGCCTAGAGTGCTTTTATTTTTGGCCTCTGCTTTAGTGCCACGAGTGTCAGTAGTAGCTGCAGCAAAATGCTTATTCATGCTGCTGCTGAGATCGTTTGCTTTTGGGCAGTATTAATATTGTGGCTGTGCTAACTTAGGAATCCATTTCCAAGGATATCAATGGCGTGGCTGTCTGGCTTGTCCTGGCAGCAGCCGGTCCCGTCCGTGTGATGGGGCTGTTCTTGACTGTTTGCTGGCATTCCCATGAAAGCATTCCCACACACCTACGCCAGCGGGATCAGCACTTTTTCTGGAAGCAGGGTCTTTCCAGCTTTTTCTAGGATGGTGCCTCACAGTCACATGCTGGAGGTGACGGGCGTTTCTGATACATTCCACGAGTGTTTCTCTGTGCATTTCTCAGTCCTGGTTTGTGTGGCTGGGCTCTTCTGCTCTTTGTAGTGGCAGCTCATTTCACAAGACTCATGGAAGTCATATGGCTGCCTGAGGTCATCACAGAGGAGATGAAGATCCCGAGTTTGCAAATATGTGGGTTGAGCCTGGGGGTGCATTTCTGACACAGCTGTCAGGCAAAGCAGAGGTTCCACTACATTTCTGCTTTTCAAACACAGCATCCTTGACTCTTGACACTTTGGCTTCTGGGAACTATAACTATTGTCTGGATTCATGGGAGGTTGAGAGAGAGCAGGAATCCTAATAATTAAGACTTCTTGGAAGAAGAAATTAAATCTGTTCTTTAGTTTGGATATGGGTGGAGCAGGATTCCCCTTTCTGTAGCCAGGTGGAGAAACATCTTCATCTCCCCTGGTGTCTGTGAAGGTAATAAGGCAGGAGGAAGATCTGAGATGTGCTCGTAGTTACTTGCTTCCAGGTAATCAGACCCCAGTGCTAAATCACTCAGTTTATTAGTCAAAAATTATTGTATGTTTTTAAACGGTCTTCTTGCTAAAAGAAAGGCTGTTTTGGTTGAACAATAAAGCTTCTGGTCACAGGTAGTATTCTTAACTATATATAAATGGCTTTTGGTGTTTCTTCCCGTGACTGCACTGTGACTGTTCGTATATTTTACCATTAGTCATCAAAGACTGCAGAGGTTGCTGGTTGAGGAGGTTGACTCAAACTGAGTGGTTAGTTAAGTGTTATGGCAAATGCCAGCCTTTCTGATGAAAAGATCGTGTCTCAAGGCAGTGCCCATTCTGGATTGGGTTCTAGTCAGGAGTTAGGAAGGGTTTCTGCTCTGTGATCCCATTTGTGCAACAGTTTTATCATTCTGTGATAATATATGCCTGAGAAAGCTTGAAAAGGGGCTTTAGCCTTCTTCTCAGTCCATGTTTATCAGTTCTGGTAGAAACTCTTTTTCCCATCAATAGTGTTTTTCTTCTTCAGGAGATGAGGAAAATGAGGTTCACTTTGCTGTGAGACACTGGATTTTGGTCCCCTAGAGACAGGATGCTGAGCAGGAGGAGCTGATGCTCTTATCCATCTTAAAATTGCTCATGAGCATGGTTACTGTACCTTCTCCATTACTGTACCACTCCAGGTTAAACCCCATCACAACCAGACTGGGAAGAAATCTGTGTCTATGTGAATTCCTCAGAGACTTCTGGTTCTTTGCCTTCCTCTGTATTGCAGAGCACACTGGATTAATATCACCTGGAAAATCCACCTAGTAAATTCCCTGTATGTGACACTTCTTATTTTTCTTGCAGCTATTGTATTTATAACTTTTGATATTTTACTGTAGGTCTTGTACTTTCCTTCGCTGTTTGAGGGAAATCTGTACAGACTATTATCAAGTGAAAATATCAAAATGTGAGAACTAGGAAAGAATGGCTTTTTGGTGCTGTCAGGCAGCACACAAAGTCCTGCATTTCGACACTTTTTCAGGTGGGCAAGGCTAATGTCTTCAAGGCCCATGAAGCAGTGAAGCCCCTCTGTGGTGTGTGGCTGCCACTGGAAATATTGCCAGGTTAACAGAGAAGTGGGAGTGTGAGAGTGCCTGGGACTTACTTCCCTGCTATCTGCTGTCTGTGGTGGACACAGAGATGTTCTGATTGAAATCTTGACTGCTGAACTAATATGCAGGCACTGGCAAGCTGCTGAATGCTGAGAATGCTTCTAGTGCACATATTTTTTAGGATTTTTTTCATTAAAACCAGCAGTTTAGTAAAAGTAGGGGAAAAATTGTTCAATTTTACTGCCAAACTCTTGAAGTGACCAATTTCCCCCTTCTGTGTTGAGCATTGGAGACCTTACTTATTCCTCTTTATGAAATCTGAGGTTACACATACGCCTACAGTTGTTGTGTCACCTTCTGCCTCTGTAAAGCTGAGTGTTGACTGCAGGTGTTCTGTGGAGACTGAAGGCATAATAAAAATGCCAAGTAATTGGTACCCCTGACTGTCAATCCGGTGTGTCTCGTGTTGCAGAACATAAATAAAATGAAAGGGAAGATCTTCAGAGAGCTGCATGCAAATTTTGACTGGTTGTGGTTTTGGAAGTCAAGGAACAAGGTGATACAGAGTATGCTTTTTTAGCTGTTCTATCAAATGTCATATCTCTGTTTTAATATTTTATGTGATGTGGCTTCTTTCAGATGATCAGCTGGATTATCTGAGATCAGAGAAAAGGGAGTGGTACTACTCAGCTGCAGAAAATAGGAAGAAAGTGCTGCCATGGCTGGGTAGGGCACAGACACACTGACTGCAGAGCACTGGCTATTTGTGGAGCTTGTTTCAATATACACATCTCACAGACAGCCAGTCAGAATTTCTGAAGTGGAGGTGTTTTATTTGTAATCAGTACGTTCCAAACAAACTTCAAAAACTTTATACAACACTATTTTATAATCTTTCTCCTGGGATTTGTTAGATAAGACTTAGGTATTTGTTTCCTGGACAGCTTTCCTATTTGTGTGCTTACTAATTATAATGGAAAGACCTGCTAAATTATGTATCTGTGTTAAACAGCTTGCTTTTCAAACAAAGGAAATTGGCCACAACTCTAATTTCTTCTATTTTTATCTTTCTCTTAAAGGGCAACACTTTAAGAAAAATCCTCCTGTATCGGTACTTTAAAGGGGAATATGGAAGTGGCATGAATGGGCCCCTGTCTGCCAGCTACAGCAAAACTGCACAAGTGGGAGGTAAATCAACACACATCATTTCAAGAGAGCAAAATTAGCAGCACTATTTTTTCTAATAGGCACATTGGACATGCTCCAGGCATTTAGTTGGTAAATAAATCAAACATGTTCTGTAACCACTTAGAAGAGAGGTAGTATCAGACTCCTCTATTTTTCAGTTGCACACACTTGTCTCAGACTGTGCACTTGGAGGTACCAAAGTAGGTACCAGTAAATCCCCATCCAGAAATTCAGCAAAGCAGAAAACTTTTGGAGAGAGGTGATGTTGTTTCTGAAAACTAAAGAAATTTTTGATGTTCCAGAACCTTTACTGATATATGAAAAAGATAAGACCTAAGGAAAAGCTTCTTACAAAAATACTGGTTAGACAACAGAACAGACTTTCCTGAGAGGTTGTAGAATGTGTCAGTTCTTGTTACAACTTTACCGGACAGATGATCTCTGTAGGTCCATTATAATTTTTTGTGTCATTCTGCTGTAGAAGCCACAGGAAGTTTCTGCAGGGTGGTTTCTAGAAAAACCCGTAAGAATGGATGTCATAGGAAATGAGTCTGGATCTAGGTGTAGAGCCAGGTCAGAACTGCATTTTGCATTTTAGGTGCACACTCAAGGCATTCCCAGATTTGTCAACTTTTGCAGATGTTACCCAGTTGTTCCTTCTTAACTATTTCAATGTAGACACTGAAAATCTTTGAAGTCTTAACATCCTATATGCCAAATTTTGCTCTCTAAGAAACAAGAGACTGAAGTTTTACAATTTTTTTACTTCTCTCTAAAAAGTGTGTGTGTATGGCTTCATCACAAAGTCTGAAGCATTTTAATCAGTTTAATCAAAGTGGTACTGGCTGATTAAAGCAGTACTGTATTTTTACTAATGAAGTAGGCACAGTTACATCCTTAAAGAAGTAAGTATAGCAGGAAAGACGATCATCTGCAATAATAAAAGGTGGTTGATTTAATGAGCTAATACAATTTAGCAAAATTTCTTCAACTCACACCTTTACTTTTAATTAACTCTGTGTTCTTAAAGAAAACGTCATGATGATGATGATCATCATCATCATCCTCATCTAGTAGTTGACAAAAGCATTTGGCTGGAAGGTCAGTCCCATAACCAGGGTAGATTTACCAGGACACAATTTTAGTGTAGATTAGGCCCTGAGATTGAAGAGCAAATTTAAAAAGAGCACTGACCTTACTCCCAGTTTAGTGTATCCAACAGTGGGATTAAAAAAAGGTTCACTGAACAAATCAGTGTCCTTTCCAACTTATTTGTTGTCTGAATATCATGACAGAACAATGGTTTGGGGATTTGTTTTATTTCTTATTCTTAGAGCCCAACATTGTAGCTTCATACAAAAATCTTTTTTATCAAAGGGAATTTTGCCTGACAGAATTTCAAAATTAAATTGATTACGTTGCTATTGTGTGCTTTATGACTACTAATAGGTTCATTTTCATATATGTGCGTGAAGCAAACATGAATGGTATTTATGTATTTGTCTAATCTGCAGGTGGATTTTCAGGACAAGATGCAGATAAGTCTGGAGTGACTATGTTTGATATCCAGTGCCTCCTGGACAAAGAAGGTGCCTCAGAACTGGTTATAGATGTGATAGTGAACACCAGAAATGACAGGATTTTCTCAGAAGGCATTCTGCTCGGTATTGCGCTGCTTGAAGGTGGAAATGCGCAAACACAGGTACTTATTTAATCTGCTTATTCACATATTGATTCTCAGATGCATGTGGTCTGGAGACAAATAAAGAGAACCTTTTTGCTGTGAGTTCTGTGAAAAGTTTGTCACTAGAATATGTACCACTGTAAGACAAATGTAAATATGCCCTATTACTATGCAGTAGCTCTTCAGCAGAAGAAAATATTTTTCAGCTGTCTCTCTCTGTGTAGCACTGTGCTGCTTTTAATCTGGTTATTGCCTTGTGAGCATTATCCCCAGTTATTTTATGTCACTCTTTGTAAAATTAGAAGTTACAATCCTTCTAAGTTTATAATAAAAATTATTTGCTGGAATCCTTCAGAGACATTTATCAAAATCTCTAAAGAGAAAAAAAACCTTGTCATTTGAGAAGACCAGTGTCCCAGCTGATAGAAAATATCTGCTTTAATCTATGGTTTCTAGGTTTTTTTTGTGAATTATATTCCTCTCACCCAGATTTAGCCAAATCAGATTATTGAGGGAAGAGAATTGATATGATGATGGAAGGCTGAGAGAATTGTGATTGTAAAATGTTGCAAATTGTCCTCAGCCTGCTTGACAGTTATACTGAGGGACTGGAATTAATAACCTAAAATAATATTTAATAATAAATTCTGTCTGTAGCACAAAAATATTAACATAATCCAAGTTATAATATTGCATATTAGATGTTCCAATCCTTTCTCTTGTTGTTACATAATAAATTACTTTTCACTGTTATTTGTAGATGGAATATCATGACTAGTAAGCCTGGAAAAATGGAGAGTGTCACAAAGTAATTTAACTTCAAGTACAATATTGTGACATTTAAAAGACTGCAAATTCACCATTTTACCCAAATTTTAGAATATTATCACCAGTGTTTGTTACCAGCCTTGTATATCACTTCGTGAAAGAACTGGTCAGGCAGGGGCCACCATTTGTTCTGTGTAAGTGAAGTAATTATTCATAATTTGTTTTGAAAAAAAAAAAAAAAACAAAAAGTGTATTTTTGCATTTCTTCTTCCTTAGAAGATTGAATTCTAAAGAATTTACCTTTTTTTGCAGTATTCGACTTACCAGCAACTGAAGGAGCAGAAAAAGTCAGAAAGGTTCTTTAAAGTGCTGTATGATCGCATGAAAGCTGCTCAGCAGGAGATCCGATCCACAGTGACAGTGAACACTATTGATTTGGGGAGCAAAAAGAAAGAAGATGACAATGACCTCACCATATCTGTTCCCAAAAAGAGAGGTAAGGAGGCACCCCTGGGAAAGAGGGGAGCAGGACATTATATTGACACTGCATGTGCTACACCACTGATGCTCTGGTGAGTTGATCAATAAGATTTAATATTAATCGTTCCAAATTTGCATCTTTTGCCTGTTTTCCTCTGAATTACAGTCTGTCTCAGGTTGGCTACAAGGAACTAGCTTTAATGAAATCAGTGAAGCTCTGCCAGTTTGCATCAATGAAAGATATTGAGCTGTATTTTCACAGGAGCAGAAGCAGAGGCTGCTGCTAGTGGGGATATTTCACAAGAGCAAGCGCAGGAACTGATTTCCCACCCTGTGGTCTTCCCATTGTTCTCATCATTTATTGTATATGAGAGAGAAATAGTAGGGCTTTTTGTGTTCATGTTCTGTTTCACTCTGGTTTGTGGTTTATTTGGAACGTGCTGTCCCTGCATGAATGCTGCTTTGATATTCTTTGTGAGTTGCCTAGAGGTCTTTGAAAAGTTAGGCACCAACAAAGAAAAAGTTGCATTCATTATTATTGTTTTCTTATTGTTTAATCAAATGGGGAGAAAGACTTTCAAAAATGAAGGAAAATTATCTTCTTTTCAGTTAAGGATTCAACCCTGCATCTGAAAGAGGGAATGAAAGGTCAGTTAACAGAAGCATCTTCTGCAACCTCCAAGGCTTACTCTGTGTACAGAAGAGAAATGGACCCAGAAATAGATCTGATGGGCTCGGGAGCAGATGCTGCAAATGCAGAAGAGAAATCTGCAGAAGAAGCAATCATGAGCCCTGCCATTGCAATCATGCAGCCAATACTGAGATTTCTTCAGCTGCTATGTGAAAACCACAACCGAGAGCTCCAGGTAAAATATTGAGCAGAGCTTTTGTAGGGGTGTTATTAGAGGGGCTGCACCTTCGTAAGCGGAGAAAAACACACCTGTGCCTGGCACCTGTTACAGGGCTGTCTGAAATTGGGGTTTTTTGGTCCAAGGGATAAAATTACCCTTTCCAAGAACCATCTGGGTTCTGTGTTGGAGGAGTGAATGTTTATATCCTCAGAATTGCTGGGGGATGTCAGGACAATCACATGGAACTGAGAAGCATCTAAATGTCCCTGTTACTAAGGTTCCGGTGCACAATTGGTGGATCACTTACCACAGACTTGGAGAGCACAGGAAGTTTCTGGGTACTGCCCTTTTCCCTAAATATTACAGTTAAAGGCTTTAGGATGCTCTCTGTGTGTGTCCCTGCTATCAGTTCTTTTGGTAGAAATTACTGTCCCCATAGCAACCTCTGCAAAATGTATTTTCTGCAAATGTACCTCAGTGCTATGGCCAGGAGCCTCCCTTCCAGCTGTGGTTGGGGTGATTTGAGCTGAGCTCCATAATGTGCCACCAGACCTGCTTAGCTGTGGGGCAACAGCTTCCAAGAGAAGGGCTGTAGGACATATAAAAGACATTTAAAAGCCATAAAAGCCAGTGCAGATGTTTGACAGGTTCACATACCTCCTTTCTCTATGATTTAATCAGATAATAATAAATTCCTGCATTAAGGCCTAATATAGTTTCTGCAGTAGTGCAGTGTACTTTGGCACCTGAGACGCAGGGGTCATATGGTTATAAATTGTATCCTTCAGTGTTTTAATGAAAAAAAGACTTTGTTTTCCTTGACTCTGTTCCTATTTTTTATTTCTTTTTCTTTTCTTGTGTTTCTTTTCTCTACCCACCAGAATTTTTTAAGACATCAAAACAATAAAACAAATTACAACCTCGTTTGTGAGACCCTTCAGTTTTTGGACTGCATCTGTGGGAGCACCACAGGTGGGCTGGGCTTACTGGGGCTTTACATCAATGAGAGGAATGTGGCTCTTGTCAACCAGACACTGGAAAGCTTGACGGAATATTGCCAGGGCCCGTGCCATGAAAACCAGGTAGGGCTCAAGAAGTTCTGGATGTAGAAGGCTATACCTGAATGTCTGGGTGCTTATCAGAAACCTTTCAGTGTTCCTGATAACATAAATTCACTGGGAGCTGCTATGACTAGACTTAACACGCTTCAAGCTTTCAAGAGGCCTGAGCGACCCTTCAAAGTCAGAACTCAAAACAGACTCTTCCTGTAGTACATCTTCTACCACTGAGAGTTTGCAGTCCTTTTGGAGAGAGTTTCATGTTTTATGTTGCTGTGTCCATGGCTTAAACCTCACTTTGTGAGACTGGATTTGGAGTCACAGTTTTGGATGTGCATAGGAAATGCAGACTTGGGTTCTTTATTTTCATACATCTTGCCCTTGCTGGTATTTATACACCTTGCTAACATTTACTTTCCTTATTTCACATAATGGCCACATAGTTTAACTCGTCCTTCTGCCAAAACACCTAGCAGCATCTTTAATTATGGTATCAGTAGTGAAATGGAAGAGACTAAAGACCATACTTCTGTTCTGTGCCTTGCTCACTGCAGCCCTTTGAAGTCACACAGATGTGACTTTTCATAATTAGTGCCAGGCTGCAGTGTAGAAAGGAAAGTGTAGAAAGGAAAGGATGGGGTTACGTGCTGCCATATTTGATCTGAAGAGAACTGCAGTAAAGTTGTCATAGTGGATGAAACTGAAGAATTTTTGCTATGGATAAGCAGCGGGAAAATTGTAGTGAGCAAAACCACAGTAGCAATCTCTGCTCTATGCTAGAAATAGCTGAAGAAACACATACAATATTAATGCCTCTTCATTAATGTGCACCAATGAAATGCAAAGTGCTATTAGTGCCATTACACTAATGAGCTGCCTTTACTTAATATTTTAAAAACAAACAAAAATCCTTTAGTGGACTAAATTTTGAACAATCATATTTAATCCACTTATGAATAGGAAAAACAACCATAAAAAAATATAGCTACAGGACTGGAGTTGAAAAAAATGTTACAAGTTAACACATTCTCCAACAAAGTTATGTGAGAAACAGTGGAAGAACACTGATATGGAAGGGAATGAATTACACTTTATTAGTGAGATCTATCTTCACTCAGGATTTGAGTTATACTTGTTTGCACCAGCTGCAAGTCTAAGTCAATATATTTCAGGGGCAAATGCTCCACGCTCTCATTTTCATTTCCCCCCTTCTCTGTTTTTCTGGAAGACTTTTCCTTTCCTGTTTTCCCATAAACCTGCCAGAGGAAAAAGTGCCATAGGCTCTTGTATAACTAACTGACTGCACAGGGCCTAGAAGTTCCAGAACTCCAGCTTTAAAGGCATTTGGGAAGTATCACTGGTCACAAATACAGTTTTGAATTTGATATCCAGAAATACCTTTCTTTGCAGGACATGTCCAGATGCACGGAGAGAACTTTGATTTTCATGAACATTTTGTGCTGGAACAGCAATATTAATGCTGGCTGCTGAGGGCAAATAAAGAATCTGAGCGTGCAAATTTGGTTGTGCCTGCGGTCGAGCTTGTCTTTTATGTCTGAGGCTGGCATGTGCTCAGCTGAATCTGGCAGTGCTCCTGAGGGCTGCTGTCTGCAAGCTGCACTGCTTGGTGCCAAGCCCTGCGGGATTCTCTGGGAGCAGATTTTAGCTTGTACCACCTTTTTTCCAGTTGGGTATTTCACTACTGGCAGTGTTTGGGTTAGTTCTTCACGCACAAGTCTCCCCCAGCACGTCTTGTGGCGTGTTTTCAGGCTGTTCTGCTTTGGCTGAAAGGTTATCACTGTTGCAAGGAGTTTTAAGTTCTGGATCTTTCTTTTGGAAATTTGCTGATGTGCGTATTCTCTTCCTCCCTCTGGCTGTATCATCTCCCACTCCTCCCCTCCCTTCCTTTTGCCCCTGCCCCTGCCCCATTCACTTCTCTTATTTTGCAGACATGCATAGCCACCCATGAGTCTAATGGGATTGATATTATAATTGCGCTTATCTTGAATGACATAAACCCTCTTGGCAAATACTGCATGGATTTGGTGCTTCAGCTCAAGGTACAGTATATGTAAATTTGTTTATCTGAATTGGGGTAGCAACAGAAGACATACCTATGTGAGAGCTCTAGGCAGCCTGACATTTACTTAATCTTACCATAGTGCAGTATACTCAGAAGCCTTTGAAAAAAAAAAAAAAGCTTGCAAATGAGTTCATCTCAGCTTCTGAATCCTTATCAGGCCCTCTGCTACAGGCCTTTTGACCCACTGCTGTGTTGGGACTGTGTCCTCAGCTTTTTTAAAAAAAATTCTATCAATCAGGCATGGCACGGCCAGCATGAAAAGTGTGTATTGTGGATGTAAAATCTCTCAAGATTGATAAATAGCTACACTGTACAGGCATGCAACAAGTTAGGCATTCTCTCTAAATACCAAACTCTCAAAAATTACTTGAAGGAAGTGCTGTGAGAAAGAATAATGCATCAGATGACCTGCAATGCCAAATAAAGTTAAGAACAAGGTTCAAGTAAATTGCACTTTATTTCCCTTCTCAGTGTCCTCTGAGGAGAAACACAAAGTGTAGAGTCTGAGGGCAAAGCCTAGAGTGGGAGGGTTTGTAATGTAGTTTTGTTCTGTATTCTGGGGAGAGTTGGACAGGCTTGTAGATAAGTTTCTCCTGCCTGTGTGCCAGTGCATGCAGAGAGGAGCTCTGCAGCTGTACTGTCTGCCAAGCAGGGTAGAATCTGTCCAGGAGGAGCCCTGGGTTATTGCCTTTTCTTGCCTCCCAAATTAAGTATTTCCATTGCAGATGGTCTGTTTCCTCCCCAGACCAGCAAATATTTTGTGGTAGCTGCATTGCATCATATTGGCAGCATTATACATGTCTAATAAAATAATTAATATAGCTATATATCATGTACAATGAAACATTGAATCAACAGTGCCTTGCATATGATTTTAATAATGGTGATTACATTTTTAAATGGCAGTGTAATTCAGGCCCCCCTCTAGCAAAACACTTAGGCAGACATTTAACTTTGAACATGCAGACAGTTCTTTTGAAGTCCAAATTTCAGTCTCTGTAAAGATGTTGCTGCGTTCACTCCAGTGCCATTTTGATTTGCCATTGTCATGAGGCTAGCAAATGCTTTTAGAACAGCTTTTCTGTTTGTAGTAACTAAAAATTGAGTGTAGAGACACCTCTGCAAGGACCAGTGTGCTCCTGTTCACTGTGGGCTGGCTGTGCTCAGACTCATTCAATTAGCAAAAACTGTGGTGATAGCAGAGGTTCAGACTGTGGAAATTATTCAGATTTTTCAGAGTCATTTGTTTTAGTAGGGATGTCTCAAGGTCAATTTGTCCAAGCCTCCTGCTCAAGCAGGGTTACGTAGAGCAGGTTTCTAAAGACCATGTCCAGCTGAATATCTCCACAGCTGGAGAATCCACAACCATTTTGGGCAGCCTATCCCACTGCTTGATCCCTCTCCCAGTATAAAAGTGTTTTCTTGTGTTTAGATAGAATTTCATGGCTGTTTTATTTTGTCTCTTGCCCTCTCACTGGACACTGCTGAGAGGGGTCTGGCACCCTTTTCTGCATTTCCTCCTATCAAGTATTTTTGCACATTGATAAGATCCATCTAAGCAATCTGTACTCCAGGCTGAACAGTGTCAACTTTCAGTGGCTCCTTAAATGAAAAGTGTTCCATTCCTTTCATCATTTTTAAGGCTTTTTGTGAGACCCATTCCATTATGCCAATATCATTCTTATACTGGAACTGGACACATTCTGGTCAAGATGTGATCTCAAGAATTGGATCCAAATTAAGAAGCTGCTGGTTTTGATTTTGAGTGGCAACACATTGAAATAATAAAGCAACGAGCTTACCAAGTAATGTTTAACATTGACACTCTGTGAGTATTCATAGGCAACTTTGAAGTTGAAAATACATAAATTTTGCAGTGAAAATACAGAATTCAAAGTAACCAGGCCCATATATTTGCATTTACAAACAATCTCAGACACTGCTTTCAGGGAGCATTGTATGTTGAACTTACACCCTTCAACCAAAGGAAAGGCAATGCAGAGTTATATTTTCCCATGCCATCTTCATGGATTATATTTTCCAGTGGACTCCTGAATAATTTAGTGAGCAGAGCAGACAGTGTTCACTGAGTGCACAGGTGGGCAGTGTTCTATTCTGCCTCTTTTTATTTCAAGTGTGACCCCCTGGCCTTCCTACTGACCAGTGTGTAAGTCCTGGCACACAGTAAGAGCTCAATATGTGCCACATCTGTGACAGGATGAAGAGACATTGTCAGTCTAAAAGTACAGAGAATCTAAGACAAGTGTCTTCTTTTTTTTCCCCTCACAACTGTATCTAGTTGCTTCACTCATTAATTTGTTTTTCCAAAGTTTTTATCAGGAGATGAGATGGGAGGCCAGTTAAAGGTGAAATGAAGAGTAGAAGTGCTTTGGGCTGTGCTGATTTTTTAGCACCTGGAAACTGATTTTTCACAGTACTAATGTGTTATGAACTTTGCTGTATTTTCGAAGTGATGGATGTCTTTTCTTCAGACAAAAATGGATGTTTGGGATTAGAAATCAGATCCTTGGCTCCCCAAATGTGCAGAAAGTGAGGAATAAGTAGCCAAATAACCATCTCAAATGCCTGCTGTAATTCTAGACCATGGCAAGGCACTTTTGCTGAGTCAGTAGCAAGAGGCTGGCTGGTGATGACACAAAGTCCTACTTACTTTCTACCTTTCCCAGCTTCCTGGAAGCTGCAACAGTCTTCTGTCTATCACCAGGGTTGTCTGCACTGTGAAGTGCTTCAAAGTCCTCCTCAGCCATGAGTGAGTGGATTGGTGCCTTCCTTCTGTTCCCCCCTTTCCTTACCAAGCTACCTGGGAGCCTGCCATGGCCCCTTCCCTTCTCCTCAGTTTGAGATCCTACCAATGCTACCACTACTGACTTGGCTACCACTGTAAGGGGAATCTGCAGTAGAAAAGGAAGCATCGTGCTTTTCAGAGCAGCATCCTGTTAGGGATCCTCATCAAAATGCTGTCCTCTCCCTCCCCTTGATCTTGTTCACTGTGCACATCAAACTTCTGCAGTGTTGGTCTCAAGGTAAAGAGTCTAATTAGACCTTCCACATGGATGGTCCCGATTTGATTTGGAAGCAAAAGGAAAGGGACATGGCAAAACTCGTATGGAGTGCTGTTCTGCTTGAGCCAGTCTCAGGTCTTTTCTTCTCACCTCTTGTTCTTTGTCCTTATCTCATTTCTATGCTGGCAAGCCCAGGCTCCTCTGTCCTGGCTTCCATCTTAGCTCCCAGTCTTCTCCCAGAAGTTTCTAATTCCCCAGTTATGTTCAAGTATTCATTCTAATCTACTCTCCTTCCATTTACCTTCAGTCTCATCCTTCAGTCAGAGGTGTTTAATCCTCAGCCTAACACAGCCCTGAGCAAGCTGCTTTGAGCAGGGGCTGGACTGCTGGAATCTTAGTCCAGAGGGCAGCCTTTGGTATGTGGTTTTATGATCCAGTCAGCACAGTTTTGTGATTCTGTGCTCACCAAGAATAACCCATGTGGGCTTTTAGCTGTGAAATTAGTGTGTTTCTGCTCTATAGTACTTAAATTGTAATTTATAAACTGCTTCTGAGTTGGACAAGTTTGACTGGGAGACTACAACTCATGTGATTGTTCTATTGGCCTCTAGTGCTCCATATTTTCAGCTCTACTATCAAAGCTTGGGGATACAAAGGCTGCTTAAAGCACAAGTTGCTTGAACATATTGGGAATAACATCTGTCTTTTTGCCCCAGTCCCAAAAGCATCTGAACCCTTTTCCTCTGAAACTGCCCATGCCAATTGTCTGAGGCACACCCTCATTGGCGAAATTTCAGCTGGAATCATTGATAATGGCATTAAGCAGTTGAGAATGAGGTTGTAGGGTGGGTTGGCAAATTTTCCTGGCCCTTACCTCTTCCCTTGGGACTGTCTCCTGCTTCCAAGTATTCCAACAGCTCAGTCTGTAACAGGGAATGACAGGGAATGTAACAGGAATGACCTGCTGTGACAGGTCAGCCAAGGCAACCCTGCTCTGCCAGCAAGCAGCCAAACCTCCAGAGCCATTCTTCCTCTCCACTTCACCACAGCTGATTTAACTGGAAGACAGGCAGGTCTCTGAAGTCTGAGGCACCACTGAGCTATTGTGGCTAAAGCTCATGCTGTGTAATCCTGAGGAGCAGTCTTGGTGAAAAGCAGCCAGTTGACAAAGCAAAGGTTGTCTTTATATATTCCCCCAGGAATATTTAGCAGTGAAACAAAATCTCAGGAGTGTATGAAAACAGTTTCTTTTACAGCCTTTCAAATAATAACCAGTTGGACTTCATAAAAACCAAAGGGGAAGGAAACCTGCCTGAATGATAAAACCTTTTGTGTAATATGTTTTGTAATTACCTCTGTTGAGTCTCGTTTTAACAGAAAGCAAAGGCAAAAATTGCTAGGTGGGCAATAAGGAAAGGAAATGGAATTAAATTTCTTGTGCACAGTCTACAGCAGCACTCTGTGTTGAAGTCAAATATTTTTCAGTGTTTAAAATTTTCCTTCCAATATAGCATGCAGATTTAGTGTTGTGGTATGCTGACATAAAAAAAAATCTATTAAATATGTCAGTAATATAAAAGATGCAAGTGGTTGAAAATCTAACCCACTAAAAAAGTGGTCCTCATAATCTCAGTTAAAACAAATGCAAGGGTCATTAATCCATGAAAGAGATTTAAAATTGCATTAATTTTGTTTTGTATCTCTAGAACAATGCCTCCAAGCTTTTGCTGGCTATTATGGAAAGCAGGCAAGACAGTGAGAATGCGGAAAGAATCCTTTTCAACATGAGACCAAGAGAACTGGTGAGAAAGCTTGTGAATATTCATAAATCTTTTGGCTAAAAAAAATCTGTCATTAAAACATTTTTAAAATGATCTGTATCTAAGCTGAGAAGTGTTGGCAGCGTATGGTGGCACAATGTATCAGGATAGTACTAATTCACAAAAAGTACTTTAAAAGGATCAAGCACGCATGATTTCAGTCTTTACGACTTCATTATTTTTATCCATTCCAAGCACTTTTCTGTAATTGTTTCCTAACTAAATTATCATATTCTGGTAGACTGTCTTCAAGTACAGTTTGTCAGGGGCTGGCAAATTAAGCTTGTACAGTTTGTGAAGCAGTGCTAACAGAAATGTGTGTGTAGACATAGAATATATTTAATATACATATATGTTATTTATGTCTCATTAACAAAGAGAGTTCCAAGCAGTTGTTGCTGTGTTTTGGAACAACCCTGATGTTTATGGAGGTCTCCAGAAACTTTAAATGAGTTGGAAATCTGGGGAAGTAATTACCAATATGACTTGACTGTATAACAACAGATACTGAGAGATCTGGGAATTATCGAGGGATTCTGGGGAAGAATCTGGGGGCATCATCCCTGCCCTTAGGCAGAGCCCAACACTTACCTGTTTCAGGGAATCATCACTAAGGTGGCATCTCAGCGGGATGAGGCCATCCCTAGGGTGCAGCTGCAGGATCCAGCCTTGTGTGGGGAACCCTATGGTGGTCCTGTAAGAGGCTTTTGAATATTTGGAAATTCCCCAGCACCTTGCCCAGATCTTCTTTTCCTTTTTGGTTTAGGTGTGGCTTTTTCCTCTGAAATGGTGTTGCTACCTGCTCCTGCCAGAAGAAGATCATGGCTGTACTCTTAAGTGCTGCCCAACACTCCCTGCCATATCTAGATTAGTCTTTAGAAGCATTTGTGAAAATATCTACTCACAAAGACTCAGCATTCCTGATCCTTTCTCATAGTTGCTGATGAAAAATGTAGCAGTTTGGAGCTTCATAAATCCTTCAAGCTTGTCTTTATTCAGAAAATATTTCTCAGGCTGCTCACTCTTCTTGCAGAGCTGCAGGGCACCCATCCAGGCTGGAGCTGAACAAACTGGCTGTGTTCAAACACAGTGTGTTTTTTCCCCAAGAACCACATTTATTTCATCTGTCCCTGGCTGGGTTTGTGTTGCAGGTGGATGTGATGAAGAATGCCTACAACCAAGGTCTGGAATGTGACCACGAGGAGGAGAATGGTGATGATGGCATCTCCCCAAAAGATGTTGGCCATAATATCTATATTTTGGCACATCAGGTATGTCTTACTTGTTTGGTGATGGCTCCCAGAAAAACATTACATGGTTAAACTCACATTGTCACAGGTGGAGTCACTTCAGTGGTAAGAGAGAAGTAACAAAGTGTTTATTGATAAAAAACAAAGTTTGATAGCAGATGTGACAGTGGGTTAATAAGGTTCAGTGGCAAGGCACATTTGATGCAGGACAGGCTCAGCCAACGCTTTCAGGGAGACCCTCCTGTTGAGTCATGATGTTAAGGAAGGATCCCCTTGCATTCTAAACTCCTTCTCAGAGGGGAGTTTAGGTGCAGCTGGATCCAGATTTAGTCCCAGCTTTGCCCAACAGTGTATGTTTAAGGATTTATCTGCACATGATCAACCCTTTACATCATTTAACCATCAAGATTTGATAGTTTAGCATGCTCTTAACCACTTACCAAGAATCTCTTGTGGTAAGGAATCCCTCAGTCTTGAGCAGCAGCCTTGAAAGCCATCCCCTGCCCAAGGGGAGATCCTGAATATGTTGATCCTCCCATTGAGAAGAAATTTCACACATATTATTTGTGTAAAAAAATGTAGAGCAAAACAGTGACTGTCCACTTATCTTTGTCTTCTTTTAACATTAACAGATAATTTATATAAATCAACTCATCAATTGTATTACTATTACTGGTGTATTTTAAATAGTGCCTTCAGTTGTGATACCAAGCGAACTTGATTTCAGAAGATTCCTATTATTTTAGATATATTACTTTGCTAGTAAGAATAATTGGGCTTTTTCACTGCTTTCTCCTTTTGAATTATGCTGTAGTGTCCTCAAGCTTTTTCTGATCACTTTTGTTTCTCTACTGGTAAAGGTAGAATGTACACTGAGGGTTGTTATTTAATGAGCTATTTATTCTTCAGAGTAGCTGGTGTCAAAAATAGTTTGTCTTTCACTTACATTCAGAGTATTGAAAAGTTTTTTGTAATTGAAAGAATAAGGAACATGAACTTCTTGATTATATAATAAATTACAGCATTTGATATTTCATATAAGGGCCAAATTTAAAAAAATGTTTTTCCCTAAGTAAGAAGAAATAAGCAGATGGGGATAGGGAGTGTTCCTTATTCATTATGTTTATAAAGTGTTGTTAGAAATTGAATGCTTGGTGGAAAAAAAAAGAAAAGGAAGCAATCTATAGTTGCAGTAGTATTATGCAATGTTTCTTTCAAACAAGGAATGCAAATAAACAGTTACTGAGTTATGCTGGTGTGCTCACATTGCATTTAAATAAATAGGTATTGTTGTTATTATGTTGTTGGTGGTGTGATTGACCCTGTTCTACTCTCGTGCTGTGTGTGGGACTCTACATAAGATCAGAGATGACATTATTTTTAGAAAGCATCTTTAGCTTTTTACCTTGTCTGAATTTACTCCTTGTCTGAATGCTTATAATGAAAATTTAAATGCCTGCCAAATCAAAATGTTGGTATTTTCTGTCTTCTGCCTACAGTTTGTGTTAAATTACTTAACAGGGTCTGTGACATGGAAAATATGGTTTGGGGGAGTGGAATATAGGCCTAAAGCTATACATGAAGCAACTGCTGGGTCATTTTACACAAGAGGTCACTGCCAGGGGCACATCAGCTGGCTGAGGTGTACGTTAAGCTCTGTCCCTAGGTTCATATCCACAGTGCTGGAGAGGTCCATGGTGCCACTTCAGAGCTATTCCTGATCCATAGCTGGCGTTTCAGTTGCATAAGTGTGGATATTTTTACAGCAACTTACTGAGCTCCTTCCTGTTCTGTAAAATTAAATGTCATGATTGGCTCTGTAGACTGTAAAAATATCTGTCTTTTTACAAAAAGAAAAAAAAAAAAAAGACTGTTTTCCTTTTCTTGCATTTCTGTAACATAGTACATATGTTTACAATTGCTTTGCACCCGTGTCAAGCCCCATATCAAAACAAAGCAATGCAAGGGCAGGCAATCTGGGGCCTTTCTGTGTCCTCTGCTAATGAAACACGGCAATTCTTGGCACACACCTGCTGATCTTTGACCCCAAAGTCTTGCCATGTATGCCCTTTTTGCTCACCCTGGGATGGGCAGGATACGAGCAAGGACTGTCCTCAGTAAGGCCATTGTTGCTGGGTTCCTTTGCTGGCTTCAGTCTCCAAACACCCTCTGCTTTGCTGTCAGAGTGGCTTTTTGGTGGCTGGGCCTTCTGCTTGGCTTAGCTGATCTGATTTACATAATATTTCTTTGCTGTGGCACTTCATCTGACTTACTTTTTTCCTGCAACCAGTGTGACTCTTCAGTCCCTTTACTTACACTTTCTTACACTTCCACTTGCTCTAGTTACAGCTTTTTGGCCCCTCTGTATTAGCAGAATCAAGACTGGGAGTTCCCCTTTTTGCTGTTCCAGCCTTCAAACACAGACAGTTTATTTTGGGGAGCCCCAACTTTCAGTTTTTGTCGTTGCACTCTTCAGGGCAATGCTGGGTTCTGCATTTTGTCACCACTACATCCTTCCTTGCCCTTCCTGTGGTTGATTTTACCAGAAGCAAGAGGCATTCTTGTAAATGTGTGACCCAGAGTGCATAGAAAGTTGTATACATGTTGCAAGCAAGGCTGAGATTTCTTTTAGTAAATCTTCCTTGCAGCTCCCAGCCCCTGCCCTAAATGTGCACTTGCACATCATGCACACACACAGAGGTGTGTGGGTACAGCAGCAGTGTCATGCCAGTGATCATACGTCTTCCACATGTTTCTTTGTCCTCTCTTTCCTTTATTTCTTCATCTTCCTCCAGTGTGACACATGCCCTGGCTGTGCTGCTTCCGCTGCACTGACCCTGGGCTGTCTGGGCACGGCTGCTCCTCGATGAGCAGAGGGGAGAAGGGAAGGCCCCTGGGAGAAAGCAGAACTGAGCTGTCCATGACGAGCTGCCCTGAGCTGCAGCCCTCCTCTGCAGGCTGGTTTTGGGGATCCTTCCAGATGTAGCTCTTCAACAGCTGCTTGTGGAGCAGCGGCACAAGCAGTGCTTGAGGTCACATCCTGGAAAAATAAGCCTAAGTTATTGGTAGGTAGGTAGAAAGGGTTCACAATTCTCTTCAAAATCCACGGAGGAGATTCTGTTTTCTTTCTGTGGTTCAAATGTCATGCTCAGAGCCGAGCCTTGGCCTTGCTAATTCCTTGCAGTAGTCTCGGTTAAGTGCCAGAGGTGTGTTATGGACACATGGATGGTTATTCCATCACCTCTTACACCACTTCTCTTCCAGCCTCAGTCAATTGATAAGGTATTTTTACTGCTGTCCTCTTAAGAGATTGTGTTAAATCTGGTCACACTTTGTTTTGCACAGTTAGTAAGACTGTCCAAGAAGAGACTTCATCTTGATGTGATGTCCCCGTAGGAAATTACAGAAGCTTTTGACACAGCAGCACAAAGAAAAGTTTCGTCCTTGCTCCTTATCTGTAAAAGCATTAGTGTAGGAGAATCAAGTTTTTAAATGGCTACACAAAGAAAGAAATTAGAAAAAGCTAAAGAAATCCTCTGGCTTTTCAGATGACTGCTTGAGCTGGCTGCATGTTAGTCATAACAAAGTACTTCAGAAGTTTGTAAACTAAAACACAGTACTTCATTGGCAATAGTTCTCTGAGGTTCATGAGATAAGGCAGTGATTATAACTAGAGGTTCCTGTAGTCTGCATGCACATATATATATGTGTGTATATATATATATATATATGTGCTTCTGTTAACAGAAAATATTTGGAGTTTTTGAGCTCATGCAAACTGTCTAAATCAGGCATGAAGCCCAAGCTAGTCCACTGTACCTTTCAGCAGGGACTTTATTCATGAGGGGCACAAGAATGTGAAATAACTTTACATAGCTTTTTGCCATCTTTCAGCATGGCAAGAGTGCACTTTCATCTGCCTGCAGAGCTGTGGAGAGACGTTCTTGATCTGGAAGGATGTGAGTGGCAGGGGGAGTAAGGGAACAAACTGTAACAAAACTTTTAGATTTCCAATGCCTTATAAACTCCTCTGCCTGGTCCCCAATGCTGTGACAGAAGGTAGAGGTAGTGATGCAGCGTGTCGCCCCTTTTGTGATGCACATTCCATGCTCTCAGGCTGGCAAAATGTTTTCCCAGTTGTAAGTTTCTGCTTAAATGTTCTGTTGGAGAAGGAGCACAGGTTTTGGATCTCCACAATGCCTTTATAATTTCCAGGTAAATAGAAGGTTATTTGTTTGGTTGTTTGTTTTTTTGTTTTTTTGTTTGTTTTTTTGTGTTTTTTTTTTAAGAGATTAAGCTAAAATATTATTTAAATCCCAACCAAGTAAGCTCTATTATTCAATTACCTGGTGCCACCAAGACTTAATGAAAAATATTTCCTCACCCCATAAGGTTAGAAGAATTATCACTGTCTGATATCAGTGCTCAGCAGTGAAGACAAATTTGAACCAGGCTATCTTCTGATAGACTAACACAGCTGGAAGTGTCCTTTCATGTATAAGTTCTTAAAATATACCAAGGAAAAAGAGGTAAATCTGCTGTGAACTGTAAGGTTCTTGCTGCAGGTACTGCAAGAGACACACATCTTCCTCTCTGGTGCTAATTTTAAATGGGCTGAGCAAAATAAGTCATTCAGCCTTATATATTTGTTGGTATATTAATAACAGAATCAAGATTTTTTTTTTTCTAACTTGGCAAGCATTATCAAACTAATGTCTTACTGCCATGTTTACTTCATTGCTTAATAGTGTAGACAGATGAAGGATATTTGCTAACTAGGCAATTGAAATGGCAATAATTGATGGCATGGATTTATACTTTGGGAGTAGGGATACACTACCAGCTATTTTTTAAAAGTTACTGGTTTTGACATTTGAAATAGGAGAAGTTTGATAATGAGACTTGGATATGATACATTCATTAACGATAAAGTAAAGTCAGTTAAAAGTATTTAGCTATCCAAATAGGAAAAATTCTAAGAAGCACAAAGCTTTTTGTTTCTGTTGGTTTCTCATTAGTCTGTCTTTCTGTAGCTTTCATCAGATTTGACTACACCCGGGATTGGGACCACCTTTAATTTCCACATCAGCACTGTGCCTACAGCTGCACGGTTCTGGGACTCTTACATCCTCCAGCAGAACAAAAAAAAAGACAATAATCATTGTTTCAAAAATTTTTAAAGAATTAACGTCACTTTTTTACAAGATTTTGGAGCAGTTAAAAGCTCTCAATTATTTCATTTGCCCCTTTTTAAGTAGGTGCTATTACCTGGTGTTACAGATAAATGCACCAAGGCAGAGGCAGGCACAGACAGCAAGTCATGAGCTGTCATGGGAAGCAAATCTGGCTTGTTTGGTCCCCAGTGCTTTGCTTTGACTGCTACATTGGCTTCCCTCCTGTGCTCAGTCGATCCCAGCTACTTTGCTAACGTGGAAAGTTGGCATTTATTGGGTAGTGCATAATCACTGAGCACATTAGTAATTCGAAAGTCTTTTAGAGACATACCAATGTGTGTTTTTCAAATAAACTTTCCTGTGCTGCTACTGTTATGGGTTGCTGAGGCAAGAAAACTTTCATAAGGTAACGGATGCAAATGTGTTCATGTGTGTGAGGGAGGTATTGTAAGGCTTAAGGGTTTTTTTGTGGGTGGTTATTTTTGGTGTTGTAGTTTGTAGCAGTTCCTGGATTTCCTTCACTTAGCTGTATTTTAACTTTTAGACAGATTCACGTAGACCTTTGTCCTTCTTTTCCCTTGAGTATGTGTGTTGTGTGTATAAAATAAAGGACAGTTATTAAAACTTACACTAAAAGGTAGGTGTGGATTCTTGTACTCATCCATTTTTCTTGACTTGAATATAATTCAAGCCAGGTCAAAGGTTTCCATGGCAAGACCTTATTTATGATGGGTGCAGATCTTCCATGACTTCATGTGTGAGGAAACAAGAAGTAACACTGCAAATGTGAGCCTCCAAACATGGAATGGGATCATTGCATGTGACTCCTCCAAAGCCTTCTGAACTGAGTGGGTTGTTGCAGGCTCACCACACATTGTCCCATATGAAGTGTGATGGTGGTCAGGCATAAATTCTGGGTGAAATTTGACTTTTTAAAAAGAAATATTGCTGAAGAAGGCAGAAATTAATTGGTCAGTAATATGCATTGACAACCACTTTCTCTAAGAGACAGCAGAGAAGCACCTGAAAGGCTGTTTAGGAGAGGGAACTGGTGGGACCAGTTTACAACCCAGTAGTCTGCAGTGGGCATGAACTGGCTGAAATTATAGCATCATGGTTATACCATGGAACTAAGATGAACAGATGACAAGTGGAAAAGTCTTGCAAGAACACCTTCACCCTTGATAGTGGTGTTGCCATTACTGGCCCCTAACATTTGCCTAAAAGAAATCTCCCTGTCCCTGTGGGAGATGTGAGTTCCCAGAGCATTTTGCTCTAGAAGATAGGCTCATCCAGTTGGGAAGCAGCTTTGAGCTCAGGCAAGGATCCTCCAGATGAGCTGAGGTCTGGGGACCACACTGGTTCAGTGAACTTTTTAAGTTTGCTGAGTTCTTTCTGCTCATCTTCTGCCTCAGGTAGTTGCACATCTGTCTTTACAAAACATTAGGTTGTGTCTAGGTTCTGATGACAAAGATGTTCAGTTGATTCTGTTTTGTGAATGAAGTGTCTATGTTCATTTGAGTTTTTACACATCTCTGACTGGTACACTCTCAAAAAATAAAAAATGTTTAAGTGAATGAGACTAAGACTTTGGAATAAAAGACCAAATTGAGTGCAAATGTAGATGGCTCACATCTTGTGTAGAAATGACCACTGTCAAATTGTGCAGCTGACGTGGACAAGAAGCAGGTATTGTTGGAGATTGTCCTCCCAAATACCAGATGACAAATAGAGAAAAACATTGTACACAATTAAATAAATAGGACTACCTTTTGAGGCCAGAAGATGATGGACTCGATCCTGTAGGATAAACCTGTCCTTCAGGATGAATGTCTCTGAGTTTTTGCGATGAGGATGCTCTCTTTCTGCGGGACAGGTAAAATTTTTCAAGCTAAAAGATGTCATTTTTTGCAAGGCTATTCTGAGATTGCAATTTTTTGGTGGTTTTTTGTTTCTCTGTCCTTAACAGAGAAACTCTTGCTGATAGCAGTGCCAAAACAAAAGAGCTAACGGGAACCAGTCCCAGGAACCGTGACTGTCAGGGGACTCGTAAGCTTGGCTGCCAGACTTGAAACTTTTCATGGAACTTTTATGCTCCACATGTTGTTTTGTAGTTATCATCCTGATGAGACAGGCTATGGCATCAAAATGACACCGGCTAATTAAATGTCAGGAGAATCAGAAGATGTTGCAAGGCTTTTACACTGAGATTGCCAAGATTGAAACAGAAGCCAGTGACGCACATCACCCTCCTTGTGGCTCATTAGGATGGGATATAACTCTACGTTCAGCCAGCTTCAGGATGGAGAGACACTATGGAAGCTGCCATGAGGGCTTGACACTAATGAGCACCTGAAAGGTTAAATAAACATCTGTGGTTGATGTTAGGTCTCAGGTTATAACCTTGGCAATTTGTCCTCTGATGTTTTCTTTTTCACCCCTTCTCCTTGGAAGCATTTACCTCAGAATCCTGTTCTGGCTTTCATAGGGATTTACATGGTAACCTCTGTTTTCCATCTGGTGTTGTGCTGACTTAGGCTGCTAAGAGTTGCTAGGATTCAAGCTAGAGCTTTTTTGCCATAGGTTGGCCACAAAATCTTCAGCTTATTTTATTTTTTCTGGTTCTGCTTCTCTAGAATAAGATATAGTATCTATTCTACATATGTGCGTGATTTATTATATATAATGTTAATGAGGGATATATCCTGTTTGACTGTGGCAACAGTGCATTTCACTGGTCCACAGGTGGCCTTAATATTTCTGCTTTGTGGGTTTCTTCTTCTATCTTTAACTTCTGTAATCCTTGTGTTTTGTGGTTTACAAAATTTTTTGTCATTGGGAAATATGTTGAATTGTTGTTGGGCCCCAAACGTTACACCAGAAGAAATATCCTTTCTTTGTCAAATGTCTGCATTGTGAAATCTTCACATTAGTCTGTGGTTTTACTTTGAAAATTGGCTGTGGGACAATGAAATACTGTTAAAGACATTCTCTGCTCTCAGGTTCTGTTTGCAGCCCTGTCCTGCAATAACCACACTACCTTTTTATTGCTGTCTAAAGCAGCATGGGGTGGACAGAGGGACTTCAGTCCTCCTTTGGTTCTCTGTCACCCATGAGGCAATTATTTCTCTTCCCACTTGAAGAATGGGTTTTCATTTAGCTGTGTCCACAGCTGGTCTACGTGGGAATGCCTCCACTCAAAGCAGGCAAGCAATACTGATTTATACTGATTCATACTGAGTCATACTGATTTATACTAGTAGAGAACTTACCCTATTGCTCTCAAACCATACTCTTACCCTGGAGCTGCCTGCTCACGTTTGTCATGGTTTAAGAGTGATCACAAGGAGGATGGCTTAACTTTAAACTTCTAGATTGAAATTGCCTGGAGAAGCATTATATAGAATTAAGCATAATTTTCCTTGGAAACTGAGTAAACTCAATCCAGAAGCTGTTGAGAGGCAATAAATGTGTGACCACACAGTGCCATCTTTCCAAAGCCACCCTTCAAAGCACACTGCACATTCAGCCAGTCCTGAGTGCTGTGTGCACATTTCACTGGCTCAGAAGTGTATGTGATGTAGCTATTTTGTTCAAATTGCTGCAAAATCCCCTTATTAAGGAAGTTGAATTAGACAAGGTGTTGAGTTCTTGTTCTGGAGACAGAGCTGGAGCTGTTCCATTAGAGGTAACCTTCAAATGGATCAAGGTGGACCTTTTTCTTCTAAGTACAGCCCAATGAAAACATTTTACCCTAAGCTAGGGTTTCGTTTGAGAGGAAGTGAGGCTAACCTTGGAGATACCATGTTAGTGAAATTTGGTCTCATTTAATAGTATCAGAGTAGTTCTAATAGGCCTCAGATACCTGCATTGTGAAATCTTACACCTTAATTAAAATTGGGGGTTGGGGGGCGAATCTTCTCTAACAGAGACATACTTTTTTATGTTCAATAGTCATTGAAGTAATTACAGGTTAACAAAAATAAAGAGCATTAAACAGAATGTCAAAATATGTCTGTTCCTCACAGTTGCTCCGTTTTAATTCTCATCTCCTCTGATGTCACAATTTAATTAGGTATCTCAGTCACCAGAGTTTTCCAGACAAGATCTGAATTTGTAATCCATAAATCGGCAGAGCTCAGTTGCCATCCTCTGCATTCATTCATTTAACACAGCGCAGAAAAGTGAAAATGAGGTTCACCTTGCACTTTCTCTGAGGCAGCTTTATGAGATACTGAATAAAAATGTCCAGCTGTGAAATTTAGTTTTAACAGCTGATTATGCTTTTCTACACCACAAGTGATCAGTTACTTATGATCACCTTCAGACCTGCATACAGATAAGCATCTCATCAGCCTGGGGTTAAAGAAGCCTTTTCTCTGCCTTTTTCTGTGGGCAAGAATTTTCAGTTTCTCTACAAGTGATGGTCTGTGGTAACCTTAAATGAACTGAGTTCAGAAAATCTTTCCAGCTTTTTCTGTCTTCGAGTCTGCAGAGCACCACTGAAGTGCTAGTTGGTTGGGTAAAACAACATTATTTATGAATATCTGATAAGGAGAGGGATGAAATATTTACTCCCACCAAGAACTCTTATTTTATAGGTGCCAAGGTGAAAGTGCTCTCCTGAGGACAATAGCCATAATACAGAGTTGGAAAGAACAACTCATCATTTTCCATTCTCTTCTCTCTGGTCCTATGCTCCTACTTCTATTTATTTTTTTTTAGGGATGTTTTGCTCTACTGATTGGAGGAGTAGACAGAGATTCAACAGCATGGTTGAAAATGCTGGGAAATCTCACCATTGTAATTGTTTGAGGGGAATCATCTCTCAGTTCCTGTCCCTCTCCACACTTGTACACTACCCTGTTTTGTACCCGACAATGTACATACATCAGGCCCAGCAGATAGTAGGAAATCCATGTCTGCTGTGAATTCAACAGGTTTCAGCTTCAGCTATTTGCTTGCTTCTTCAGTCTCATACATTTTTTACTCTGAATGGGCAAGTTATGCTTTTCTGTGTGTTGAGGAATTAAATGTTTAGTAGGTGGGATGTGAAAAGCACTGGCTAGGAGCAGGGTTTTTAATTTGACATCAATGTAATTTGAATCCTGGAGTCTGAGCCATGATTCCAGGCTGCAGCTGAGGACTTAAGCCCCTTTCATGTGCCTCACTGAAGACAAGGAGATGGCTTATCCCAGCCTCTGCAGGTGTTGCCTTCCAAGACACACCTTGCCTGTGGCAGAGCTGGTGGTGATGTCAGGTTGGGTTGGTGAACCGCATCCAGCTGAAGGGGTCACAGTGTGCCAAAGAAACCATGGCACTATCCTGAAACTGTAAGAGAGAAGATGAGTTTGGGTAGATCCTGAAGAAGAGGATGAGAGGATCAAACCATGAGGAACTTTGTGCTCACAGAAGGAAGTCTGTCCATACCTGAAACTGTGGTTCCCCTCACCACATTGCCCCCAAAATAAAGTCAGCAGCAGTTCCTCCTTTTGTTTGTGCTACCGTGCCTTTTCTAGAGAATCCATGTAGTAGACACAAGAAGATAGCTGGCAGAGAGTCCCATTCTGCAGAGGAGAGAAACTTAGAAAGTGAAGGGCTTGGGAGCAAAAGGATTTTAAGAGTTCCTGAAAAGGATGTGCCTTTTACAGCTCTCTTATGTCAGGTGTATTTATGTATTTTGGATGTATATAAAGTGTTGGTGGCTTTTAGAGGTGAATAGTTCTCTTGATGTGTGGGTTTGGGATCTGTATACCTGTTGGTTTGAGTCTTTCCCAGGCTGTTAATACAACATTGGTGCCAGTGGTTTTGTCTGCGTTTTATGGAGTAGCAGTGGCTGGGATCTTCTCCTTCTGCCCTGAAGAAAACTAATTGCAGAAACTCTGCTGTCCTTTTCTTTCTTTTCCACTGAACTTTCTTGTTATCTCCCCATAATCATGTCTGACACTTACATCATCTGATTTCCTTCCATCCTGTACTTTGCAAAATTTTGCTTACAGTAATCACGGGATGCAGTGTCTGAGTGCAGGTGTGTCCTCCTGTTGGAATATTCTGGATTGCATACTGCTGTCCACATCCTTTGTTCAGTGCTGTCCAGTATGGCCAGAGGACACCAAAATCCAAGTGTATGCATTGGGTTGGTTTGACTCAAGCAGGCACAGCTGCCCATTACAATTTACACGTAGTGTGTGAAGATGTTTTACATCCACTCACCTCAAATTAATTTTGCTTGATGGCAGCATGTTTGTCTGACCTGAACTTCCCCACACATGTGTACACTTCATGTTTTTGGAACTCAGCTTTGCCTGCAAAAGAAATTAGAAAGAAGGCAAGTAGAAGTGAAGTTCATTGAAATATTAAGTCATTTTGTCTTCTGCTGGTTTTCATCAGGATAAAAAAGAACAGCAAAACCACAACAAAAATAGCAATGAAATTACTATGGGGGGCTGCAAACATAATAGTGATAGAGTTCACTTAGCTGTGGTGGTTTCTTTTATGTGATAATATTGAGGTGTTTTATTTCTCCCCTGTGAGGTAGATCACTATTAGCCACAATTTCTAGTGTGCCCCATGCAGAGGCTGGGGAGGAGAGTTGGTGCCTCAGAGGTTACACGAGGCCGTGGAAGACCCAGCAACAGAATCCAAAGTGTCTGGACCACCCAGGGACCTGCTCATGTACCACAAGCCATCAGGGAAAGATTAACTCTAAACCCTTTTGGTTGCTCTGTACGGTATAATTGTCTAAATGAAATCAATGAATACTTGATTTGAGAGTCTCCCATTGCTCCATCCCTGCTGTTCCTAATGTTTGTTAACAGATTGCTTTGTGGCAGAGTGCAAAGGTGCCGCTCTATAAAACTGTAATGACTTCTGGAAAGGAAGTTGCCCTGTGTATTGCAGAAAGCACCATTCAGTTTGATTGGAACATGGGGAGCTGAGAAGTTGTTATTGCTTTTAGTACAGCTACTTGGAATAAAAATTTCTGCTCAGTTATGGTTGACATTTCCTTTCCCCTGCTTTTTTCTCTCCTTGTTTACCGATGGAGTTGGAATGTTCTCCTTTGCCCTGGGCAGGGAGCTGGCGCGTGGTGAGGTCCTGGCACACCAAGGAAGAGAAGCTCCTTTCTGTCTCCTACACTCCTCTGTCTGTCACCCATCCTGTTTGCTACTCCCTTGACTTTCTCTTGGCAGTTTTTCCTCAGTCCTTGGGGGTTTTCTTCTCAGTTCCCAGACAGCTTTTTTATCCTTTCTTGCTCTCTAAGCAGAAAATGAAGTGTTTTGGTGAGCTGACTGGGTTATCCCTGGTGAGGGGGTTTGATGGTGCCAGATCTCACACTGCCTGGCTCTGGGAGCCAAGAGGACAAAAGAGGAGGAGATTGAGGCAGTAAATGAGCTCCATTTGCACAGGCCTGTTGGCACAGCAAGGTGAGACTCATCTGAGCCTTGTTTTGCTGTTGCTGCTAGTTACATCTTGTCACAATTTCCCCGGTGAAAGACCACTGGCCTTTGGGCTGGCAACCCACACTGCAGGTGTGTGGTTACTGACAGAGTAGAGGTGAAGATAATTTACAGCACATCTCTCCGATGTCAGGCCTTGAGCATCAGGTACAAACACTCTCACCTCACTTTCCCCAAGGGCTGTAGTTCATCAACTTCCAGGCCTGTGGAGTGACCTCCCTTCCCTGACAGGCACCAGGAGGCTGGCTGGCACCTCAGACGGGGAGTAGTGAGGCAAGGGCAGAGAGGGCTCTGTGCAGTGTGACAGTTTTCAAGCATGTCCACACCCAGTTCCCTCCCCAGAGCAAGCCCCAGTCCCCAGCACTCACCCAGTGCTGCCTGTCCCAGTGCCCTTTCCCTGCCAGGAGTGTGCCAAGTATCTCCCCATCACATGCCAGCCTTACTGCTGCCTTACAGCTGGGAGAAGAACTGAGAGAATTGGAACAAGGATAATAATTATTTCAAAGAATTTTGATTCTATTTTTTTTAGATGTTTGTAATACTTCTTAATAGTAATACTGTAAATGTATTAAGGCACAGGTGCTGTTTGTATCTTTATTTCTGCTTCTCAGCCAGTTATCCAGTGCTTTTTGTACTATTCCATTCACCTTTCCTAGGAAATCAGTTTAACACGTTTCACACTTAGCCTGTGAGCTGACTCTTCCATGAAAACCCTGATTGCTTACAGGACACTAAACCTCACTCATTTAGATCCCTTTATACCATTTTAGTAATAAAAAGTCACCTTTACTCCCCTCTCCCTCCTGCCAGCCCCCCCCCTCCCCCAGTTAAAATGCTGGGGAGTGAAATAAATCTCTCAGAGTTTGGGGGTCTCCAACCTAGCGTCTCTAGCTTGTATTTCTCGTACTTTTTTCTTGTATTTCTTGAGAACTTGAGAGGCCCATGCAGTTTACAAGTTGCAACCAGGGGCTGACACGTCCTTACTAAAATATGGAGGGGCTTTGTGTTTTACAGAAATATTGAAAAGCAGAGAAAAACGGTCTCTTTTCAAGCAATTTTTTCACATGCACACATATATTCACACACTGGTATTTTGGCAAACCAATCTACTATACCACATCAGTGAGTTAATGACAGGCTGGTGAAATGAATGTTCACAACTTTAAATCAGTCTTTTCTTTAGGAGCATTTAAATAACTTCATTTTTGTTCAAGGTAATCTTGACTATAAAACTACAGGCCCACAGGAAACCCATATATTAATTGGAAAAGCTGGGTCTGCTGTGGTTTTCCACCCTGCTGATCATATATGGCATCCCAGATGAGTAGCAGATCTGATTTTATAGTCATGTTGTGTCAGGAGTTTAGACTGAGTATTACTTGTAGTTCTGTCATTTATTTCTACTGTTTCTTTATTAATGTCTTCAGTGTTCTTGGTCTGTCCTCAATCTTTCACATTTTGTACTGATGCTTTATTAGAGTATTTTCCAAAATTTTTACATAAAAATCTTTCAAGATGAACAGCAGACCTTCCTTGGCAGCTGACTGAAAGCCAAATGATCTTTATTCATATAGCTATTGCCTTGCGCATCCCTTCTTTGGAAATCACTGTTCCATTATGTGCTATTGCTTCCATGTCCCTACATGCCTTGATGAGCAGTAAAATACAGTGTTGACATTTAAAATATTGTCACTGGCATGGCTGATGTGTGACTGAATGAGTGAGGGAGTTTTCTCCACAATGGTGATTTTTCTGGGACTCTGCAAATTCAGGCTCTAGTGATGGTTATTTTTTTTGTATCAGCTACACTTGCAGTGTATTTATGAGGTGCATTTTTGAGCTTTGTTTTACAGACATAAATGGAACTGTTCTCATTGTAGTTGCTCTCAGCCATGTCCATCCCATGTCTTGTCCTCCAGCTGCCCAAAAAGATTTGTGCAGCACACTGGATATAGCACTTTACTGCATCACAGCAGTTCAATATGAAAATAATATCACTCAGAGCTTGCATGGCCTTTACCCGCCACACACACGCCTGTCACCTAGGGTGTATTATAAACTTGGATAAGCTTTTTGTATTTTAGGTTCACAGTTTGTCACTGCATTGTTATTTTCATTGCTGTGTCTTTGATCTCACAAAAAGCTCTGCCCTGGTCAAGGCGTCTGTTGACACAGTCCCCCTGACCCACGTGAGCCTTTGAGCTCTTTATGGAGCGAAAGAAGGATCATGAAAGCAGAGCTTCAGAAAACACCATGGGTGCCAAATCACAGCATTCCTAAAGCTGTTCTGTGTCATACTGTGGGCCTCTGCTTTGGATCTGAGCTCTCTCAGATTGCTGTCCACAATGTTCTTTCATCAGTGTGGCTGTGGCAATACAGAAATATTAGCAGTAGTTACTGTTGTGTTGACGTAGAGGAATCCATCCTGTGCAGGAACTGCAGAAAATTGATGGGCCCTTTGCCCTGAGCTTACTGTCTGAATGTCTAGAGTACACAGAAGGTAAGTAGGTATTGAGAGATTTTGAAGCTGAGAGAAATGAAGTTATGAGTGAAGAAGATTCAACTTCACCAGCTGAAGATTGCTGGTACCTTTAGGTAGGTTGCCCATCTGAAATCTGCTGCAGCTCCTCCAGCTTGGTCAGCAATCCCTCTTTCTTTTCCTGATGTATCTTTTCTGGCAGTTGAGGTGCTGGCACAGAAAATCCTGGATTGATCTTCAAGTCACTTTGTCCAGTGGCTGTGCTGGAAAGCCCCAGCTGTGCAGTGCTAGGCTCTATTCACGCATCAGCACGGGACAGTCACAGCCTGGAAGCACAGCCTCATAAAGCACAGTGCAGATCACCAAATACACACTGTTCTAAAGAGTGTGGCTGCTGTTCATGTGAAACCTGATAACAAAATATGCTCGATCTCAAATCCCCAGCAGGCTCAGAACATTCTGTTCTAGCCAGTCCCATTAGAGCATGAGAGGCTGACATGGTCTTCCCTTCTACAACATGTGATAAGGAAATTTCTGTTACTGGTACTTAGCAAAAGAGACTTGTACAGTAAAAGTTATGGACAATTCAAAGCATATCAGGAATACCTTGAGTTTTCATGTGGTTTACAAATGGCATTTCCAATTCTGTATACAATTTGAAGTATGAATATAGAAAGTTTTTTGTGGTACTAATGGAAATTTCTGAATCTATAGCGGGTCCCTTACTCCAAACTGGCATAGTTTTAATAAGAACAACTATCCATATGTCTTTGACTTGTCATTTGTTGGAGAACTCAAAATCTTAATGGTTCATATTGGAGAAATAAAGGTCAAGATACAGTCAAAGTTCCTCTGTATTACAGAAAATAATAAAAGGGGAATATATTTGCTCCTGGTTATGCTAATTCATCACTCCAGGCACGGTATGATTGCATTCTGTCTAGTCAGTGCTCTTCTTCGTATCTTAAAGAAGAGATATAGCCAAAGTAAAGGGCACTTGGAGATAGACAGGGAAAATAATTGAGTCACAGAGAGTCTTCTGTTTGAGGAGGGATGGGAAGGATAGGGATTGTTTTAATTTAAAGAAGAGACAAATAAAAGAGAACGTGACAGTAGTGTACAGAACGATGAATGATATAGAAAAGGTGAACTGGGCACTCTTGCTTGCCCTTTCATAAGTACAGAAGCAGAGGGGCATCCAATAAAGCAGAATGGCAAAAGTAGTAACACTGTTGAAAGGGCATCTTTAACCAGTAACTGTCTTGTTTCCAATGGCTTATCTTCTTTCTCCATGATTCTAGAGCATGTCTTGAGGAGCAAGGTGCAAAGACCTCTAGGAGATGAATTCAAGTTGTCTTGCTAAGCAGCTGTTGTGGTCATGCTGCAGAAGCTGCTGGTTGGATCAGGTTATTTGGCTTGTGTGAAGGGGAAGAACTTGTCAGATAGTCTTAAAGAACCTTTATAGTCTCAAAAAGAAGTGGAAGTTTAGGTAAAGATATAAATGTGTGTAATGATACTATCCATGCATTTGCTAGATAGAGTAAAAAAATAACTATTCAGGACAGAAATCGACTACTGATTGAAGGAATATTCCTGTGCAGTTAAGGCCCATGTCATTTCTTTGCTGGTCTCCCTGAATATCTGCTCATGGCACTTTTATAAAGTGTGGTTGATGTGCCACTTTGGCTCAGGCTCTGCTGTCAGGAGCAAGCAGACTTCTGTCCCCAAGGAAGTTGTTGGAAGCACATTTATTCTTCCTGAATATCCCTTTCTGATATTCTCTTACTTTTGGATGTTCCATTTTTTATTCATCTTTATTTTATAAGTTTGTATTAAAATGCAGATGAAATTTTATTTTGATCAGTAGATTCTAGGAAACTTCAATAAATGGACTAAATTGTATATGTACCTCTCCCCTGTCTTATTGTTAAAAATAGGGAGATAATAAGACATGCAAATTCCAGATGAGTGAGATCACATTCTGGTTAGATTATTACAGTATCTGTTTGGATCCATTGTTACTTTTAGACTTAATCCCTGTCAGTCTTTTTGTAGCTGTGCAATTATTTTATAATTCCTCACCAGGCTGTGCTATTTCATGTAGCACAGTCCTGGCCCACCTGTGGTGATCATCACTTCAAAGCCCTGGTTCCTGTGGTCATTTTGAGTGCGTGCCTGCCTCATTTCTAATGGTCTGTTGTAGTAATGTCAGCTGTGATGATTCAGCCCTGGATCACATATGCAAACTCTCCTTTCCTTTCCTTTCCTTTCCTTTCCTTTCCTTTCCTTTCCTTTCCTTTCCTTTCCTTTCCTTTCCTTTCCTTTCCTTTCCTTTCCTTTCCTTTCCTTTCCTTTCCTTTCCTTTCCTTTCCTTTCCTTTCCTTTTCCTTTCCTTTTCCTTTCCTTTTCCTTTCCTTTTCCTTTCCTTTTCCTTTCCTTTTCCTTTTCCTTTTCCTTTTCCTTTTCCTTTTCCTTTTCCTTTTCCTTTTCCTTTTCCTTTTCCTTTTCCTTTTCCTTTTCCTTTTCCTTTCCCTTTCCCTTTCCCTTTCCCTTTCCCTTTCCCTTTCCCTTTCCCTTTCCCTTTCCTTTCTTTCCCTTTCCTTTTTCCCTTTCCTTTTTCCCTTCCCCTCTGCAGTTTTTCCCATCTTAAAACAGGTGAAACAACTCAGCTATTCTGGATGGAAAGCACTTGCTATGATGCAGGGAAAATTATGCCTTATAATTAGGCCTTTGTTTCTCACTCACCTACAGGACATCATTAATGCATTTGCCAATATTTTCTTCTTAAACTATGTACAGACATGGAGTAGTAGACATTTAAAAATATCTACTACTCAACATAGAACAGATGCATTTTATCAGTCATGTGAAGTGCCTAATTTGTAAAAGTTCATAGGACATACATATTTGTGTGTATGTGTGTATGTATCTATTTGCTGTGTATATAAACTGTACAGTTAAGGATGTATTTGCCTGGCACTACAGTCCAGCTCCTTCAGAAATTGTTACAGCCCTGGAATACCAACCTACAACCTAGTTCAGCTATTTGAAATCACTGAGAAAAATTAATTGTAAATATAATTTAGTATTCAGAGGTGTGCAAATTTTATGTCTAAACTCAAGTGAAAAGAAGCATTCAATCTAATTTTTTGGCATTTGTCAAAAGCCCTCCAAAAACCATCCAGTCTGCGGGCTAAGCTGCCCTTCATAAATCTCAACTCAAGACTTTCTGCTGGCTTCTTAAGACTAAATTATTTCTATTGTTCTGGAGTAATTACATTTTTGCTGTTATCTGTGGAAAGAGCCCACTGGGTTGAGCATGTAAGTATATGGGAGTGGGGGGAAGGAGGATTTGTGTTAGTTAAGTGGAGATGATAAAGCTGAAAACATAGCAGCAGGACATAAATCAGATTTTTCTTCTTTTTCTAGCTGGCTTGTCACAATAAAACATTGCAGCAGATGCTGAAGCCAGGGTCAGATCCAGATGAAGGAGATGAAGCCTTGAGGTTTTATGCCAAACATACGGCACAGATAGAGGTAAAGGATTGCTCTCCAGAAGATGGACTAGGAGACAAGTCTGCATCTTGCATGTGGTGTATCTCCTCTTTTTAAGCTTCCAAATGGTGTGGATTATTTATGAGGAGAAGGTTGAATAATATGCTTTTGGCTGTGGGACATAAAGGAATGCACCTGTATTAGAAGTGGCTCCAAACCATCGTTTCACAGTAGCTTTCCTGTGTGTTACCAAATACGTTTTGTTAGGGAAATAATGACTGCGGATAGGAGCTGTGTCATGAAGTCAAGAATCATATTGTATGGTGCATCACTCAAATAAATAATCATGAGTTTCAAAGCCACTGATGCTGGCTGATCAAATTAAAAGTCTGGCTTTTGAAGTACAAAGAGGTTTTGAAGTGGTGTAGATATTCAATGTGACTTTTGTTTAAAATACCAAGGCTTGGCCTGGTTCAGCAGTTCTGCTCTCTATTTTAAACTTTACACCTGCCATAGGGTTGGACTTAAGAGGTCCACAGAGGTATCCCACCACAGGATAAGTGGAAGGTCCATGGCCTTGGTTGTCCGGAGGGCAGCTCAGTGCTCCTCTTAATATATTTTAATACTTTGGGTACTGCTGAGATCTCTCTTAGCAATTACCAGCCTGTTTATCTCAGTAGCTTGTAAATTTAAGCATTGAACAAGCACTGTGGTCAACTTTTATATAGCCAATAACTTCTCTGGAAAAGTGAAACTCAACCCAGCATTGCTGCTATACAAAATAGATAATTGATTGTCTTTGAAGACCTGTTTGGTTTTCAGATATTATCTCCTCTGTATTAATGTATCTCATTTGTTTGATTTGAAATTCAAATACTGGTGGTTTTTTATTTTCACCAGTGGCTGTACACAGGCATGGTTGTAGGAGTCAAAAAGGGTTTTCTACCCATTTCTGTATTTTTAGTAGTACAGAGTCAACAATCAGAATGAGGAAGCAATTTTGATGGCAGTGTGGTGAGATGAAATAAAATCTAGCTCACAACTTGGTAGATGCTGAAATGCAAACACATCAAAACCTTGGGTTTTGTCAAGTAAAAAGATAGACTGGTAAGATATGGGTGCTGCCTGAGTAACAAGGTGCTATTTTTGCATGTTCACCTTTACAGCTTATCCCATCATAGAAATAGATTCAAGATGAGAAAAGCATTTTGTAATCAGAGCAGAAAGCCCCTGAACTTCTCCACTTTTTACTGGGAGAGATTTGTTTCAATTTGCTGAAAAATTGAAGCATTCTGAATTACAACACTTTTTATATTTGGGGAAATTTTTATATTTGGGAAATTTCTTTAGACTTATATTTGCCACCTTATTCAGGCAGGCTTTTGAAAATAAAAACAGCTTTACTCTGTTTTGGGATTGATTGGTCCAACTTTATTGTAATGTTCAAATAATTAATACATTAATTTGTAAATAAAAGGGGAGCTCTGAACAAGAAAAGATATGACAAAATGATTGGATTGTCACTGACTCTAACTAAAATGTGCATTTTATTTATAGATTGTTCGCCATGATAGAACAATGGAAAAGATTGTCTTTCCTGTCCCCAATATTTGTGAATTCCTCACTCGGGAATCCAAAAGTCGGGTATTCAACACAACAGAGAGAGATGAACAAGGGAGCAAAGTCAATGACTTTTTCCAGCAGACTGAAGATCTCTACAACGAGATGAAATGGCAAAAGAAAATTAGGAGTAAGTACTGTAATTTTTAAGAAAATAGCTTCATTATGCTAAAACCTTGTTTTTAAACCTTCAAATACTTTCATTTTAATGATACACATTTCTCTGTTCCCTCTGACACTACAATAGGCAAAAATGTTCTGGGCTTGAGAGAGTAGGTCAGCTGAGACACTTGTATACCACCATAAAAGAAGTGTAATATGGAGCAGTTATTAATGTGTTCAAGATGATGTATTGGACTCCAGAAGTAAAATTGACGGATGGAAGAACTGGGTGCAGTTCTACTAATCTTGATAGCATTGCACCTAATTAAGCCAAGACCCTTATTATTTAAGAAAAACATGTGTAGCTGCATATTTGAGGTTTGCAGATTCCTGAAGGGCCATTAAATGTCAGTCACTTAAAAATATCTCTCACCAGAACCTAAGCTGCCTTAAATCTGCCCAGCTCCCATGGAGTCAGTCCCCCTCTGCCAGTCCATATTAGCCTGGCATGACTGGGCTGCAGGGTGTCCCAGTTGGACCATACTGGTGCATGTCCTGTGCTGATGGGGAGGAACATGTGTGACCTTGAGCTGCTTGGTGAAGATCATGGGGGAGAGGTCAAAACAGGGACAGCAAGAGGAGGGACAGAGAAACCCCACCAGGTACCCTGAATGTCTTTAGCTCCCTGGTGGGCAGTGCAGCCGCTGGCCCTTGGCAGGAATGGGGCTCTTGCCAATGTCAAAAGCTCAGGATCAGTAGGCTCCTGCCAGTTCAGCCACTGTCAACTCTGCCCTTGGCTTTTGGAGCAGAAAGTTGTATTTTATATATCATAGAATCACAGATTGGTTTGGGTTGGGAGGGACCTTAAAGATCACACAGTTCCACCCCCACTGCCATGGGCAGGGACATCTTCCACTATCCCAGGTTGCTCAGAGCCCCATCCAGCCAGGCCTTGGACACTGCCAGGGATGGGGCAGCCACAGGTTCTTTGGAAATCTGTACCAGGCCTCACACCACCCTCACCGCCCTTCCCAATATCCAATCCAAAACTACCCTTAGTTTGAAGCCATTTCCCCTTGTCCTGTCACTCCAGGCTCTTGTCAAGAGTCTCTCTCCATCTTTCCTGTGGGCTCCCTTCAAGCACTGGAAGGCCACAATTAGGTCACCCCAAAGTCTTCTCTTTTCCAGGCTGAACATAGATAAAAATTACTTAAAGTGATCACTTCATTCACTGATAAAATGCAGGTGCTCTTGGAGTGTCACACATCATCTGCTCACAGCAATTGATAAGCAAGGAAGGAAGGAATAGGGTCTAGAGTAGCAGGACAGTCAGAGCATTCTGTGGGAGCATCCTGAATGTGATAGAAACATGGATTTTACTGCAATTTGTTATGTTTCAATTCCCAGGCTTTAATTTTCAGCAGCAGCAAGTCTTCAGCATGAATCCCATCAACCCAAGTCTGCTTCTCTTGGTGGCACCCAAAAAACTTAGTAGTGACAAATTGACCAGAAGAGAAGTTGAAAAATACATGATTCCAGAATCCACAGTCTATTTGGGAATAAAAGTCATTCTATTGTAGAAAAATTACTTCAGTAAAAAAAAGAAAAAAAAATTGTATCTGGGGGTTTTGCATTAGAAACACAAATAAAAGAGCCAACCCAACAATTAGATAGACCAGACCTGCCTAATGCTGTAAACAAAGAAAATTGGTTTATTTTTATTCAGAACAGAAATTTCTCAATTCCTTTCATCAGTGGAATGGCCCACAAGTCTCCGCGTTGGAGTATTTTTTATTATTTGGGAAGATAATACAGGTTGAAGCTGGGCTCATTCTTTAGCCAAGTGTCTGTTAGCATGAAGTCTGTGCTGCTTAAATTGACAGATGTCATTTTTGCAGTGGCTCCAAAAGCTCAAATCTCAGCAGTCAGCAGGACAAGGTTATCACAGTGAATATTTACCTAATTGCTATTAAAGACTATTTGACTAGAGCCTGAGACAGTCATATGCAGTTGAAGGAGTCTGCTGTTTATAAAAACTTTGCTGGGTGCTCTGCATACTTGCAGGAAGTTTTCAGTACTTTAAAATCTAGTTAATAGAGATGTATCATGTTTGAAACCTCTCTGAGCAGAGATGTTTTTACACTATTGCACAAAGGATCTTGTTTCAAATATTCATTTAAACATATTTTAGTGCATTAATATATATGAAGTGCTTGCCTGAGTCCTAGCACCCTCTGACCTTGTTCCGGGCCTTCTTGGTGAACTCTGTATGTGGCTCTGGACACAAATTCAACCCTGTTTTGCATTGTTTCCCTTTTTAGTCTTTTCTTGCTAGGCTGTAGGTTCTTTGGGATATGCAGTGTATTTGTACAGCACTTCACATACGGCTTGTTTGAGTCCTTTTAAGCAGGAGTACAGAGCTCTTTGTCAGCAGGTGACCATGGGCTTCTGAGCATCACACAGGAAACAATCAGCTTTTGTAGAAACAAAACCCAAACAGACTAAATTTTGCCTGCTCCCCAAGCAGTTCAAAATGTTTTTAGTTTGGCAGAGGTGGGGAAAATCCTGCAGTTCTGAAACCACGCCTATTCCATCGTTCTTTGCCTATGTCATCAGTGTACTTCATCCAAATAGGTCATCTGGATGATACATTCTGGGTTTTCTGGTTCATTGGCATTCAGAGTGCTGAAATCTATTTGTTTGCTGGATTTTATGTCCCCATGCACAGAAGCTGCAGATTCAGATGCAGCTGAAAAGACTCCCTTGCAAAATATCCAGGCCTAAAATCTTACCAGAGGCAAAACTCCAGTATATAATAAACTATATTGTGATTTTTGGACTAAAAGCTCTGCTTGAAACTTTGTTTTATGGCAAACCTATGATTAATATTTGTCTCTTTTAGATAATTTTAAAGATCTGCATATTTTCTACATTAATCTGTATTTAATTCCCTTGAGGCCATTGGTGATTGAGTTTCTGCTTGCTTTCAGCTTATTGATTGCTGCTTTTCTCCCCTTTCTAGATAATCCAGCCCTGTTTTGGTTCTCCAGACACATCTCTCTCTGGGGGAGCATTTCCTTCAACCTTGCTGTATTCATCAATTTAGCAGTTGCTCTGTTCTACCCTTTTGGAGATGACGGAGATGAAGGCAAGTAGACTTTGGTCTTATTTTTTGTTTTAATTTTATATGCTTTCATTACTAGGGTAACAAATAAAGCTTCATTTTCAGGTGCAGTCATACCTGGAAGCCATTTATTGTCTCCTAAGTAGGTACCAGATGTTGTCTGAGATGTGGTAGTTGATTTGTATGTCACATGGCCCACACAATGCAGAGTAGAATGGACGGAGCATAAGATGGAGATTATCTAGATGATCTCAGCTAATTTTTGTGTATGCCATACTGCAGTGTCCTACTGCACACATTTAGCTGCAGTTTCTGAACTGAAGGAAGATTCCTGGCAGCAGAGGGACAGACATTCCTTAAGCCTGACCAAATTGAATGACTTGCAGTCTTGAAAACATATGGAAGAGAATTATTTGAAAACTAGCTTGTTGGCTTTTGACTATGTTGTTTATTGGGCTAAAATGGCATAACTGTTGCAGAGGATAAATGCATTATGTAAAAATACTCTTAAAACTTATGATTTTGTCTCAGCTTCATCCCATGTCACAGGAAATATTTAATGAGATTTTTTTATTTGCTATAAATGCAGCAGACTAGCAGGAGGCCTCTTTGAAACCCAAACATGCTTAATTGGGATAAAGAAGACTAAATAGTTCAGAATACTGGTAATGGGAGCAGAGCCATTCACCTCTGAGCCTTTGATTTGTGGCCAGTCAGTAATGTGACTGAAAGTCACCTCCGTCTGATGGCATGTGAACTGGACTGGTGGAAGCAGTCCAGCTTCTAGTAGATCCATGTGCTTTTCACAAACACCACAGCTGGCACTGGCAAACATTCCTGCTGGCTGGCAGAACAGAAAGGCAGCAGATTAAAATCTATTGGCATGGGGACCACGCTGCTCTCGCAGCCCACGGGGCCATCTCTGCAGGTCACAGCAGAGTGAGGAAGAGTTTGCAGGGCTGTGCCCTGGAGAAGGGAAGCATCTTGTCCACAGTGCTTTGTAAACTGGGGAGTCACTCAGAGCATGTTAGAGCCCACGGAGCATGAGAAGAGAAATAAAGGGTTAAAAATAAACCTTTTAAGCTACTGAATTTTAGCTAATCTATACGCATGGAAATCCTCTAGTCTGCAATCAGTAGGTATTAATACTTATTCTGAACTGCAGATTTATATGGCATTAGTTTAAGTGGCCCTAGTAATCCAGTGATAGCGCATTTCAGGATTCCATCTCCTGGTGCTGGTAAAGCCAAAGTGACTCCTGAGCAATAAGGAATAGGTGTGGCCAAATCAGATTAGCAGGTCATGAGGCAGCCTCCTTACTTCCAGCCTCCCTGTCCAACAAAGCCTGATCCAACATCTGGAATTTGTCTCCCATTTCTCCCCTTCACCCTGTGTGAATTCACCTCTGTTCACCTGTCTGAGGTACCTGGGCTGATCCAATCATCCCAAAATGCTGCCTTTTAGTAGGAACTTACAGTTCTGATGTAACATGACATAAGCAAAACTGGTCCAGCAGAAGGCTGTTCCTGAAGGGAGCCTAAGAGAAAGAAAGAAAGGAGGCAAGAGCACATGGTGGCAGGACAAAAGGGAATGGCTTCAAGGTGACAAAGAGTAGGTTTAGTTTAGATACTAGAAAAAAACTCTTCCCTGTGCGTGTGGCGAGGCCCTGGCACAGCATGCCAAGAGAAGCTGTGGCTACCTCATTCCTGGAGGTGTCCAAGGCCAGGTTGGATGGGATAGTGGAAAGTGTCCCTGCCCATGGCAGGAAAAATGGAAATTGATGATCTTTAAGGTCCCTTCCAATCCAAACCATGATTCTGTGAAGACTTTTTGCCTCCAGGGTGCCTGTCTGCACATGGTTCTGCAATGTGAAATTGCTGGACCTGCAGTAGGGAAGGAGGAAAACTGACCTGTGAAAGAACCATAAAGAACTTTGGCCTTACCCTTCAGATGGGCTTGAAAGTAATTTTTTAGGATCCATTAAAAGATTCCAAATCTTGTTGGCGGAGAAACTCTCTGACAGAGCTGACCTTGAACTTCCCACCAGGGATAGAAACACTCCTGAACTTAGGAAAAGTTCAGATGCCATCTGAATGTGGAGGCTAGGGCCTCGTCTCATTGTTTTCTAATCCCAGTGATGCTGCTCAGCTGTGTATCTGTTGCCAAAGAGATAGCATGATTCCTATTGTGAGTCTGGCTAAATTTTCTATTCCCTTCTCCCCCGTCACTGACCTCTCAGTTCATCCCGTAACAATGGAAGTCAGTGTACAAGTGTGACAGTGCCCTGAGTTCTGAATGTGCTTTTTATATCACAGCAACATGGTGTGTTTCCAGGGCTTTAAGCAGAGGGGAGAGGCAAAGCAGGGGTATCGCTCAAAGCTCGGCGAGCGCCTGGAGCCAGCATCTTGCAGAGCAGGCGGCGGCTGCCGCGCCCGCAGCGCCCGGGACCCGCTGCGTGCCCGGGAGCCGAGCGCAGCCGCTCAGCGCTCCGGGTACTGCAGATGCTGCCCGGCCCTGCCCGGGGCCCGGGGCTGCTCCCGCCGTGCCAAGTGCTCCGTTCCCGCCGAACACCCGCGGCCCTTCGGGAGGGAGCTGCTTTTTCGGGAGCCGGGGCTGGAAACGTGGCACTGCAGCGCGCTGCCACTTGCTGTGCTGCCCCCAGGACTGGCTATTTCTGTAGCTGAGCAATCATGGAATCAGACCGGAGGGGCCCTAATGATCCCTGCAGAAGGCAGCTGATTAGTGGCTTGCTCCAGGAGAAGGGTAAACTGTTCCATCTCTGAGCACTCCCTGGATTTTAATGGAAATTTCATTAGCTGCTCGTATTATTACCTGTGCAAAAAGCAACAATACTCTGAAAATAATAGCTCCAGCTGCAATTAGGGCGAGCCGTGGTCAGCAGTTGTGATGCATGAATCACGCTTTTGTTAGCTCTGCTGGCAAAGGAATTGATCTTTTGGATCTGTTTCTTGGTGAAAAATGGAGTCTCCAAAGATGCCTGTCTCAAATCTCCCTTTCTCCTCTGTACAGGCACGCTCTCACCGTTGTTTTCCGTGCTCCTCTGGATAGCAGTGGCGTTTTGCACAGCAATGCTGTTTTTCATCTCCAAGCCTGTTGGCATTCGACCCTTTTTGGTGTCTGTTATTCTCAGGTCTATATATACTATAGGGCTTGGTCCTACCTTGATACTCCTTGGGGCTGCTAATGTAAGTACTTCAAAAGCAATCAGAATTTCCCTTTCAGCAGAAGGAAAGATACTAAGGGTCTCATATTAAAAAACTCGTTTGATTAGAGCTGTGCAAAAACTTCTTTTTCTGGTTCATCGGTTAAGCCAAAAAAATAAATAATTTCCAGTCATCCTGAAACAGCAGTGTCAGCGAAGTGGGAAGCTAAGAAAAGAGCTGGTTTAGTTTTGTGCATATGCAAATATTTTAAAAACAACAAAAAAATAAAATTTAAAGAAATATTGCTGCATTAGGGCAATCAAATCTGCAGTTTCTCATGTTAAAAGAGTCATTTTCTCTATCAGTACTCTCAGCACTATTGACACAAATTTTTGAAATGTTTCTGAGACCTTAAATATATTTTCAGGAAGAAAAAAGTTTTCAGAATTAAAAATTCTCTCAGCCCTTTGCCAGATCTCTTAACTTAGACATGAATAAGTTTGCATGCTTACTGAGCTTGGTAAGATACACAGTCATGGTCACAAGTCATCTATTTAAATTTCTGCCTGACTGCTACAGCTCTAATTCACCCCAGCACGAAGTATTGGGCTGTTTGCCTCCAGTTCTGTATGTGAGAATTTCACATACTGAAAAATACCTAGACATATAGTCAAAGGTAATGGCAAGTAGGCAGAGCTTGCCCACGTCATATTTATGAGCAAAGGAGTCATGTTGATTCCATTCCTTGTCCTGGACTCCCAGAGAGATGAGGTGAGACCCTTTCCTGTTCACTTCTACACTGCTGCTCATGTGCTGGCAAAGCCCAGGAGCTGTGGAGAATCTGATGATGTTGTTTAGATGCTATATTTCAAAAATGTCCTCAGTTCTGAGGGCTCTTTGTAGGGATTTTAAATTGAACACGATCTGAAGGAAATAGATCTCACACAACACCCACACACACACTTTCTGTTGTGTTACTATTGTTCTTTTGGTAGTAGCATGCCTAGCTGCTCTTACATAGTTGCGGGTCTAAACTCAAAGCTGTTGGAAGTTCACTCTTCAGCTGGATTTTAATGCCTCTTGACATTAACTCTGCCAGCCTATTCACTGATGTTATAGGAATAAATCACAATGTAATGAGGCACAGTGCAGTGTTGGAGAGGTGATGTACTTCCACTCACCCTCCATGGGCTCGTTCCTAGTGCCCTGTCAGAGCTGGGTTTCTCTCACCTCACTCCAGCTATCTAAAGGTTGTGCATTTAGTCAAAGCAACCTATCTAGGCAGCAAACCAAACAATAAACACCAGGATTTTTATGATGGCATAAACCTAGCCTTCGTTACCCCCCACAGCTCTGCAACAAAATTGTGTTCCTGGTGAGCTTTGTTGGGAACCGTGGGACTTTCACCCGTGGCTACAGAGCTGTCATCATGGACATGGCTTTTCTCTACCACGTGGCCTATGTCCTGGTCTGCATGCTGGGCCTCTGTGTGCACGAGTTCTTCTACAGCTTCCTGGTAAGTATGTGCTGCTGTGGAGGGGAAAACTTTGCAAAAATAGAAAATACCGTTACCCGTGCAGCTGTCTTCAATTTCTTCCTGACAATCAAGCCAAATCATGTGTATTTTTAGCATGCTGTTGTGTTGCTGCCCCTTAGGAGCTGCTGTTTTTATTAGAACCTGTTTCTGAAAGGACTTAATCTGTTTTAGAGCTGAAAGTTTGCTCCTTTCTTCTCAGACAATCATCACCCAGCCCACTGCCTTTTCCCAGTTTTCTGCATATTTTGTGTCCACCATTCCTGTATCTTCTGTTAGTCTTAACATTTCGGGGGCAGCTGTCCAGGGGTGTGTGCATCATACCTGTGCCAAAGGATCCCGTTCCTCATCCCCAGTACATTTTTAACAAATTACTTGTGGAATAGGGATGGCATGCCTCTGGTGTAGCAGGAAGATTCATCACTTGAAATGTATCCCACTTCATTTTCTTTTGTTGCAATTACCCAGATGGAATGCCTTTTAATAACATGATACAGGTGCAGGTGAAAATGAATCACAGGTACAGGTGCAGTGAAAATGAATCACACAAAATTTGGCTAAACTCCACTATCTGCTCCCTTCATGCTGAGTAGCAGTAAAAGGTGTTTCACTGCTCTTGTTTGCTAATCCTTTTGTTCTATAGTGAAACACATGAAACTTGTAGGGAGACTGATTAAATTGTGGTCATTTACATGGGTCCATTTTCCTCTTGTATTTTTTTTTCTCAGCTTCCTGAATAGTGGTGAATTCCCAGCATTTCAAAGATGTGTTAAGCACACTAAAATTTTCAGGGGTTCAGTGCTAACTCAGGTAGCGCTCCTGTTGAAGTCAGACTTTCCAGATTTTGACATTAAAGTCTGCTTCAAAGTTTGGGCAGATTTCAAAGGAGCCAAGATTGTGGCTGTGGCTGTAGCTGCAGGACCCTCTTCAAATGCATGTAACTCTCCTGCTTTAAAAATGCACAGATTATATGCTGTTCCATCAATGAGTTAGGTGATCTCTATCTTAAAATACTTTGCAAAGTGTCAAGCAGCTTAAGAAGAAACTTAAGAAACGTTTTATGTGCTTACATTTTTTTTCAGTGACTGCTATTGACCAATGTCCATGACTCATGGACATTATCCACAAACCCAGGTTGCTTCCAGGTGTTCACTTAGCAGTGGATGTAGTCTAAACTCTAATATTTGTTTATAACTGTCTCCCCTCTTTCTTCCTTTATTATTAATCCTTTCACAAGGCTGTGGATTTAAGATCTTATAAATTGTGGCTAATACCTTCTTCTGTGGAGCATTTTGATAAATCATAGTGTCTCGCTTTATATCTGTAATCTGAATGTTTTGACGTAGAAATACATACATTATAGATAAGGTCCAAAGCACTAGAGAACATCAGGAAAATTGTAAGAGAAAAAAAAAGTTGCAGGTTCTTGTAAAGCTCCTGTCACATTTAATTGCTGGTTTAGGCTTTTGACATTTAAAGCAATATTATCTTAATACATACTTTTCTTTAAAGTTAAATACCAGGGAAGCATATAGTGCAGGGTAGAGAAAAATACAAGTTTCTAGTCTTATACAAACAGTACCGTGAATTTAACTTTGTCCTAAAAAGAGGCGGCCCCGATCCTTGTCCATGCAACATTTACATGATGCCATGAGCTCAAAAAAAGTTTAAAAATATGTAATTACCTACATGTATGAGTGCATTTTTGAATTGAAGCCTGTGCATGTTAGTCAGATGAGAGATAACATGAAAAATTACTTTGTAGATATAGAAGTATCTATAACATGAAGACACTTTTAAAATTTTAATCTAGCCTGGTTTTAAGCACGGGGAAACAATGGATCTTGATAGTAGGTGTTGCCCATCTCTGAATCAAGCCCAAAGATATTTTGTGGCTTTGGATTTTTCTATAATTAATTTTAAAATTTAAAGTGCTAGATTTCCTCCTCCGTAAGCATGACCAGCTCCCACTGAAATCAATGTGAGTTTATGAAGCTGAGAATGTAGAACATGGCTTGATGCACATTTCAATAGTTCAGGTTGTTTTCCTGTGTAGCATCTATATATTGCCTCATTTGTATTCATTTTTCTTCTACTCTCTGCCTTCCCCAGCTGTTTGATCTGGTGTACAGGGAGGAGACATTGCTAAATGTGATAAAAAGTGTTACCCGGAATGGCCGTTCAATTATCCTCACTGCAGTGCTAGCACTCATCCTGGTTTATCTCTTCTCCATCATTGGCTTCCTGTTCCTGAAAGATGACTTTATCATGGAGGTTGACAGGTTGAAAATCAGCACCCCTGCTGCAGGTATTTTTTTTTATATTAAAATTTGCTTCCAACATATCCCTCTTTCTGTCTGCCTAACCTAAGTTTTCATCTAAGGACATCAAATTTCTTTATTTGTGCCTGCATGAGAGCAGAACTAATTCTATATACCTTAGAACTCAATTAAGTCTCTGTGTAAAATTTAATGTGTATAGGGTTGTTTTAGTCTGGGCTTATTTGTTGAAATGCTAAAATCTGACACATTTGATCTATTATGTTTGCTTGACAAACTCGTGATAGCATTTAAAAAAGTCACTACTTCCTAAGTATTTTCCTAAGTGAAAAGCAGCTCCAAGTGGATTGTATTGGTTCTCATCCCACCTTAAAAGCAGCTCACAGTAATTTCTGTGTACTGTATGAGGCGTGTGATCTTAACATGTTCATTAGCTGTTTTCATTTCATTGCTTTTTAAAGTTCATCCAGCAGAAATTTATTGCAGAATTCACATTTCTACTGATAAAAGCATCTTTTAAATTCAGTGTGTATTTCATGATTGTCATTGTTAGTGTATAATCCTAGCTTCAGTAAAATCATTGGGAAGTTTGGAACCAGTTTTTAAAAGGCCCAGATTTCAGATTTCTGGAATGACACACTTCAGCATAGAGAGTTACAAACTTGCTTTTCTAGGGAAGAACCAGGTCTGGTCTGTGCAGAGCTTTGTATGTGCTGCCAGCCAGCCTGCTGGGAGCATGGGAGTAACTGGCTGCAGAGAAATTCCAGAGAATAGCTGGTGATTAAATTCCTCGAGGCACGATTTCCCAGATGCTGAGCTCTTCAGACATGTACACAAGGACAGAACTGGAGGAACCCAGCTGGAGCTGTGTGCACTCAGTGTTTGCCAGTCTTCTCCTAAAGTTGTTTTTTCAGGATTTAAAGCTCAAAAACAAGGCAAAGGTCATTTAAGACCCATGGGCCTGGCATACTTCTGCAGCTGGTTCAAAACCATATTAAAAAAAACCAAGAACCTGACAGATTTCTTTAACATACCATGATTCTTTTTTTTTTATTTATTTTTTCCACTGATCACACACTAAGAGCTACATTGGATTATATTTGACTTACCATTCATTTTTGGGACAGACTTAGGGTATGAAATCTAATTTTGAAACGTAGTTGTGATCATCTTAATAAAACAGGCTGCACACATCTCTGGTCTGATCCAGGACAGCAGCTCCTGTGTGTTTGTCTTGCTTCTGTTGAGTTCTTGGCAGATTTTTGTGATGTGGGTATGTTCTTGCTGGCTTCATACATTGCCATTTCTGATCAAAAACTCATCAAGAAAATATGCTGACTGCCTGTTGATGGAATATTATTCTTCCCAGGACAAGTGCTTTAAATTTTTTCTTTATAAAGTAGCAGAAAGAGTAAGTCAGAGTGCATGTTTTCTGCATTACACATACTGTCTTAGGCTGCTATTTTGTTGTATAGTTTTGCCTTCATTTTTTTCTCCTTAAACCTTTTTGTATCTCTAATTTGAAATGCAGAAAATTGTTGAAGGTGCACAAGAGAAAATTGGTTTGATAAAATCAAGCTGATGTACACATTTACCACTTTTGGAATGTTAAATTAGTGTTTTACACAAACCCATACATATTTACAAATGAGTACCAAACTGTGTTATCATCCTTGAAAACCCTTAAATATTCTACATTCAGGATAACTGAACATCAGCTTGGTGTCCTTCTTGTCAGCTTTTGTGAATAATTTATCTAATGGTTTTTAAAACTGACATTATTTTCATATCTGACAGTTGTTTCTTGCTTTGAATATATTTTGTTCTCACCAGAAGCAGCCGCATTTGATGTAGATTCATTAATTTCAGGAGATGAAATGGGAATAGCTGTGATATACAGTAAATATAAAACTGTGTTTTTGTTCATTGTGATTGCTTTGAGCTGTTGAGGCAGACTCTTTCAAGGAGGGAGGAATTGCTGGTGTAATTTGTTCTGGTTTTCCTTCTTAACTCTCCAACCCAGTGATTTGCTCCTAGAAAATAATGATTTAAAATTTAACATCAATGTAGTGCCTGTCTTTTTGTCAACATCCTGCTTTTTCCACAGGTATTGGTGAAGTTCCCACTACAACCCTGACATCAATGATGGGAGCCTGTGCAAAAGAGAACTGTTCCACGAGCATCCCAACTCTTAACCCAGGTCAGTACAGACGTTCCCTCAGGCTAATGATCACTTAGAACCAAGGGTTCCCTGGAAACATCCAAGGCCAGGTTGGATGGGGCTGGAGCAGCCTGGTCTAGTGGAAGGTGTCCCTGCCCATGGCAGAGGGTTGGAATGAGCTGAACTTTAAGATCCCTTCCAACCCAAACCACTCTGTGATTCTCTGATCTGTGTGTTGCTGTTGCAGGGACTTCTGCTGGTGTGAGAAGTAATGATGACTGTTGTGAGTCAGAAATGCTCAACTTCTGCAAGGCTTGGAGCTTAGTTGGCAGCTTTGCTGTTAATGGGAGTGCTTCCCACACCTGATTTCCAAATGCACTGACATTAATTTTGTTATTAAAAGAGCCTGCTGAATCATTATGCTTGAATGTACAAGTTGCTTCTTGCCAAGTGGCTTAGCTGAAAGAAGCATCTTGCAGCTTGTCTGCAGCATCCTCACCTGCACACACTGAGCCACTGTTAGATCCAGTTAGGGCCGCAGAAATTCATCTTCATGGCACAGCATACCTATCAGCAAGCTTTTGTGTATTTTTTCTACATGCATCTGGGCCAAGGCTGTATTATAGCCAGAAGACCTAAGAACCCAAATCCAGGCCCTGGTGTCTGCTTGTCTCCCACTCTTTCCATGGGGCACAGTGTAGCTGAGGTGACTGGTCTTTCACTGCAGGTATCAAGTTGGGTTTACTGTGTTGTGGCCTTTGCAGTGGAGGTGTGTGCACAGTGGATGGTCTGCAGGCTCAAAATATTTATTACCACAGTTGCCTGTGGTTGCTGGGAGCTGAAAGTGAGGACATAAATGGTCCTTTCCTGCGTGCCAGTATATGTTGTTTCATAAGCTTTATTCTTCCACTACTAATTTTTGAGTTTTTAGGATCAAAGCCTTAAGGGAGAGGGCTATAAAAGTAGGCTTTTTCTCCCCAGCTGGTGTGTAAACAGGCCTCATAAACAACATGGGAAGCTGTCTGGCTAGATAGAGAAAACAGTCTAAGAGCTATTGGCAAAGCTGCTGCATTCAAAAAGTAATCAATCAGTCAAAGAGATGCAGTGTGGCTTTTGCCAAGCTCTTTAAATGATAGAAATCTCACATTTCTCATTGTTTGGGTACCGCTTCTTTAAAATCAAACCATAATGAAAGATGGCTGTACAAAACATCTGAGTGCACTCTTACTTAAACTTGAAATTCTATTTATCCATCACCATTAAAACCCACCAACATTCAGCAAGAACAGTTTTTCTCACCTTAGCCCTCTGGTCAAAAGAATTGTTCTACTTTCTGTCTTTTCCCCTCTGGCAAAAGTGTGAGTGTGGTGGAATGCAAAGGCATGAGATCACCATCTCTGGAAGTGTTCAAAAGCTGTGGGGATAGGGAACTTGGGATGTCATTTAGTGGAGAACATGGTATGGTTAGGTGGTTGGACTCAGTCTCAGAGGTCTTTTCCAATTTGAATGGTGCTATGATTCTATGAGATTTGGGGAGTTTCATATTGCAGCACCAGAGAAGCCCCACAGCTGTGTGTGGGAAAGGGAAAATGTTCTCAGTGGCATCTCAGGTCCTGAGTGAGACATGAGTTATGTTGCTTTTCAGATCAGATCACTGCTGATCATTTCTTCTGATGAGACTCTTTTTCTTCCTTCGGTTTCACTGGTGGAGACTGTGCTCAGACATTGCTCTTACTGGTGAGGGAGTTCCCTGGGAGCCAGTGTGTTGTGCCCGGAGAGCCCTCCTTCTCTGCAGCCTGCTGCTCACTGCTTCTCTGGGCTGTCAGCATACAAATACTTCATCTCCTCTGCCTTGGAGTCTCCCTCTCTCCACTCCAAAGACATTTCCTTATCACTTCAGTCTATGCCTGGTGAAGTGCCTAATCACTTAAAGGAACTTCACATCCTACAGTACATATCTTCTTATCCTCTGTAGCCCATAAAGACCTGTGCTAGAAGGGTGCACAGATACTTGTTTGTAAAAGGGTACATTTCCAAAGACTCATTCCACTGCCAGGCCTGGTCCTCCTCTGTGCTGGATCCACATAGGCACAGGTGTGTCTCACCTGATGTCCTTGTGTGGCCCAGGTAGCTGTGGGCTATCAGATGAGGATTTCTGAAGTAAATCTTCCTATTATCCCTTCTTCTGCCCCATGATTAACATTGTGAGGTGGTCTTAGCACTTAACCTGTTTTTCCTGTGAATTAAATTTCATCAGAAGACAGCCTGCCTAATGCTGTCCAGACCCTCACAAGCCACTTTCCAGGGTGGAACTGTTTGCAAATAACACTCCCTGAACCTCAGTTAGTGTCAATATTGGGTCCTTAACAACAGTGCATTCTACAGATCCACTCCTTCCTTTCAAGTATGGGCATAGTTGGTGGCTAGAGGGGTTGAGCCTGCACTGTGAATGCTGTTGAGCATTGAAAACAGACAGCTGAGGCAGAACGTGTGCCTGTAGGGTTGCCTGACTCCCAGGTTGAAGGTAGCTCTCATTGTTCCACGTCTGGGAGTGGAAATAGAACAGCAAAAACTATGTCTGTAACACTCCCCACAGCCTACATTGCTGCACTAGAGGTTTCTGCCAGCTTTGGGCTGCCTGGTGCTTTGGCAAAGATCTTGCAACCTGGTCTTGCTTTGCTGGGAGCTTTTCTGAGATGCTGACACTCTGTGTTGCAAGATGTGCAAGGTGATGTATCTTGTTTCTCTGAAGCCTGGCTCACTCTGAATTGGCATCTCAGTGGACAGGGAGAGTTGGGCATTAGGGCTGCTGGTTGGTAATTCTCTCTTCAGTTCTCAGTCCCAGATTATCCTCTCTGTTCACCAGGATCTGATCAGCTGCTGCTTCCAGCACCTGCATCTGGTCTTGTGAACAGTGAAAATACTGTAGCTACCTAAAGGAAATATAAGCTTTTTTCAAGGCTGTTAATTTATTCTGTGGATGGTCTCCTTCTCAAGCCCAGCTCAAAAAAAAAAAAAAAAAAAGATGGGGTATTGTTTGAAAGGAGGGAATAATGGCAGGATACAACAGCAAAGATAATTTGGTATGAATATCATCTCTGTGCTAGTAAAAAAAGTCTAGGTATGGCAGGATAAAATAGGTTTCTTGTTTCAATCCTTTCAGTTTCAATATTTAAGCAGTTATTTTTAAGTCCAGGATTATCTGTGGGAGTAGTGTCTGTAATGACCATATAGTTTAACAGGGAAGTCTGTCCTGATATCTGCTTTTGTGTTTCTTTTTGCTCAGAATTCCTTCAGTAGGGAGTTGTTTCTTATTTAATTTGCCTGTGGAGCAGAAGCAGTGGTGGTAAAAGCAGCAGACACCAGCACTGTCCTGCCCATCCCAGCCAAGATGCGTGCACCACAATTTGGTAACCCAAATCCAAAATTAAATTTAAATCCAAATTACTTTGTCTGCAATGTGAGTGCTTGCAGTCAATTCAATTTATCAGAGTCTATCTCAACGCCCCAGATGTGGTGGTTTGGGGCTGTTAAATATGTGTTTCAGTCAACTCTCACAGCGGGATGTTGTTATTTATTAAACTATGTTACAATGAGTGCACCCAGCAAACGGAGTGTGAATCGCTGCCTTCCCCGCCTAAGCAAGCGTGTCCCTAAAGAGGAAGGAAGGCAGGAGGAATGGCAATCACAGCCCGGAGCCTTCAGCCCAAGCCAGCAGGACACAGGGAACAGCTGTGGATGCAGTGAGTGTGTGGTGGGAGGGACTCTGGCCAAGGTGGACAATTCCCCCCGGGGTTGGTGTTCCAGCCCAGCTCCTCTGCACGTTCAAACATCTCCTGTACAATAGTACCCTCTGTGGCTCGGCCAAAACCTCGCAGCAGCTCTGCAGCACAGATAAGAACAGAATCCAAGCTTTCAAGCTGAGGTCAGGGAGAGCCTTTCATTTAATGTCTGTCAGACCTGTGCTTGGGCACGCGTGCTGGTGGAAAGATCATGGACAGACTGACTCGAGCAAAAGCCAGCCCCTCCTTAATGGGTTTGAAATGCTAACATGACTTGGCTTGTATACATGAGTAGGTAGTGATTTCACAGGAAGGCAATCCTTTTACAAATGTGGTTCTAATTCTCTGTTTATATTGCTTCTTGTCTGTGCTGCATTTTTAGGGGGCCCACTGGAAAAGCAGTGGGAAGACTGCAAGGAGAAGGGGTACTCCCATGAGCAGAGATGGTGGCTTTGGGTCATTAACAGCTCTGGTGGGAGCCCTGCTTGTGATTTTCTCCGTCTTTCTTCAGGCTATGTGTGCCTGATGTGCCTAAGTATGTCACCAACAGCGATGTGCACATGAGTGGGGATGATCAATGAGGTTCTGGATGAGAAATATGAGAGGCAGATGTGTCTTGCAGTTGTTTTCTCTAACAGAGTTGTGGTTTTGTTTGATGAGTGATTGATTGATTGATTGATTGATTGACGCTGTGGTTCCTGTTTGCAGGTGAAGAAGAGGAGGATGGAATAGAAAGGACCTGTGACACCCTGCTCATGTGCATTGTGACCGTGTTAAACCAAGGCCTGAGGAATGGTGGGGGTGTGGGAGACGTGCTCAGAAAGCCTTCCAAAGATGTGAGTGTTTTGGCTCAGGAAATGCATTACTCCCTGTGCATCTCATGAATGCCAAAGTCAGTTTTTGGAGGTTATAGACAGTGTTTGTATCTTGTCTGATCTCATGTCACACAGTTGATTTATCCATGTAATTTTTAGATCCCAGATGGGATATTTAATGGGAAGAGCTAAGTTTGGTGTGGTGATGATACTTGAAGAAGGATCTATTAGTAGTTGTTTACAACTTCTGGAAAAATGCAGAAAATCATAACCTTCAAAGCACTGCTAGGAAGTCAGCCCTGGAAGCACATCTGGAGTGCTGTGTCCAGTCCTGGGCTCCTCAGGACAGGAGGGACAGGGAGCTCCTGGACTGGGGCCAGCAGTGGCTGCAGAGATGATTTAGGGCCTGGAGCATCTGTGACAGGGAAAGGCTGAGGGAGCTGGGGCTGTCCAGCCTGGAGAGGAGCCCCAGCTGAGAGGGACCCTCATCCCTGGGTGTCCCTGTGTGCAGGGAGGGCTCCGAGCAGGGCCCAGGCTCTGCTCCGGGGGGCCCAGCAATGGCACCAGAGCCACGGGCAGGGACTGAGCCCAGGGGGTTCCACCTGGACATTTTAGCTTATATTCAGCATGGCATCTGCCCTGGAATAGGTCCTGTTGTTTATTTGTTCTCAACCAGCATGAAGATTGAACCAGAATTTCATATATTAGGGCATATTTTCTCTTCCAGAAGTATCCTCAAAGATGCAGTTCATTTAAGCACCTCCCTTAATATTTGGGTGGTTTCGTTTTTATTTAGATTCAAAAAGAACATCACAAATAAAGGCAATCTAGCAGTGCTTTGCTTGATGAGCCACACCATATGTGTTATAAATAAATTCAGGATAAAGTAGGATCTCAGCAGGGTTTGCAAGAGTCCAGAGACAACTCAAATCTGGATGGAAGAGCTCTCTGTGCTGGTAGGAGTCTATATCCTACCTCACAGACAGGGAGGTTGTGCAGGAGCCAAGGTTTATCCCCAGTGGAGTCTGTAAGCACTTACAGACTTTCAAAGTGACCCTTTGAAATTGACCCTTGCCACTTAGCAGCTCTTTAATGTTAATTATATTGAAGCACTTCACAAAGGGTAGTGCTATTATTCCCATTAATGTGTGGGAAACTGAGCAATTGTGTGACTTCAGGTCTCTATCATGGTGAAGAAAAAGACTTAGGTAGTCCCTTCCTAGTCCTGTGAGTAAGGCTAGCAGAATTTGGTATATGAAAAGCAAGATCTATAGCTTTGCTTGAGCTGATGTGGAAATGTTTAATATTTTAGATATGTGCTATTTTTATACCTTATTGCAACCTTGCTATTGCAGGAGCCCTTGTTTGCTGCACGAGTTGTTTATGATCTTCTGTTTTACTTCATTGTCATAATTATTGTTCTCAACCTGATCTTCGGAGTCATCATTGATACATTTGCTGATCTCAGGAGTGAAAAGCAGAAAAAGGAGGAGATACTAAAGACCACCTGTTTCATCTGTGGTAGGTGTTACTGATCTCTTGAGAGGTGAGGGTAGAAGGAGTGAAAATGAACTATTCTTCAATAAATAAAACTTGGACCCCAGGCGTTGTTATCTTCTACAAAGAGTCTGTAAAAATTCCAAAGGTTGATCCCAAACTTATTCCCTTTCAGTAGGAGACAGATTTGGTTTATGAATCAAAAACTAGCTTTGCTGAGAGGTGGCTTCACAGTCTCCACCCAGAATCCGAGGCAGAAGAGCCGTTTCTCACGCTTGCATCATCACCACTAATGGAGATGGGGCAGCTGCTGACTGTTTCACAGAGTGTGCTGCAGATGAAAGTGCAGCTTCTGTTTCACAGCACAGAGCATTCCAGAGCAGCACGAACTGCCGATTTTGGGTGGTGATATGAAGCAGGGAACAAAAGAATTCTGTGGAAATCATCCCCACAAAGCCCACAGAAAATCACACTTATTTTGAAGTGCACTCATAAAGAGGGGCAGACCTTAATTCCCTGGGGGACTTCAAAAAGCCTTTTTTGTAGGCTGGGTGCTGTTTCCATGGTTGTACTGACAGGGATGGATGCGGTGCAGAGCACAGCATGTCTTCAGTGTCTGTGGACAGGAAATCCAGGGAGGAGGGTGGAAACATGGAGGCAAACTTTGGTGATTCCTCTCCTGCCTCATTTCTGGTATTCTTCTTCAGAGATCTGGACCATTATAAAGAAAAATTTAAACAAAATTTCTTATGACTGCAGCTCTGTAAAGACTGTGTGACAGCAGAGCTGCAGGGACTCACCTCTCAGGTTGAAGCCCACAAACAATCTCACTGAAGCTTTAGTGGGACTCTTTATATGCTTGATGCTAAAAGTATGCATAAATCTTTGGAAGATCAGGGCCTGGACTGCACACTACGTGCTTCCCAGTACACATCTAGAAAGAGCCAGAGACAACACTTGTAAAACACTTTATAGCCCTCTGCATAGAAGGCACTGTAAAACTGTAACATATTTATTATATTGTTATTGTTATTAAGAGGAAATATCACAAAAGAGAATAAAAGCTGCGTTGAAAGACTTCTGTCAGGAATGCCTTCTGGCCTGGTATTTCTTGCCTGGCAGTTATGGCTTTTAAATTAAGATCCTTCAAATTGATGATCCTTTAAATTAAGTTAGGTTCCTTTCTCTAACATATTTAACAGATTTGAGTATTTTTATATTGTAGTAGTTTCTTTTTTGGCTTTATGTTCTTCTCTTTTTGCAGGACTGGAGAGGGACAAATTTGATAACAAGACTGTTTCATTTGAGGAGCATATAAAGGCAGAACACAACATGTGGCATTATTTGTACTTTATAGTTCTTGTCAAAGTTAAAGATCCAACTGAATACACTGGCCCAGAGAGCTACGTGGCACAAATGATTGTGGTAAGTCAATTTGGGCATATGCTTTATGCAACTGAGAGATGCTCCTTGCAACTAGGGCAGAGAACATCTTTCTTTTCCCCTCCCTCTGAACAGTAGGAGGCATCAATCTTTATTTTTAAAGATCATTTCACGTGTTTTTGTCTGCAACAAAACCCAGACTTAAACATAATGAAAAAAATGAAGGTGCAGGCCCCAATCCCCAGTTTGGCATTGGTGCTCTCATGCTCTGTGGGTTCTGCTGCTTCATTAGGCAGAGCTAGGGCAGGAGAGCCTGCATCATAACATCTGCTGCTGCTCCAGCTTTGTCCAGTGTCTCTGGGCTGCTGTCCAAAAAAATAACATCTCCTGCTGCACACTGAAACACGGGGTCAGTGCTCAGGGCTGGTGCTTTTCTCCTATGGCTGCTCTGAACAAGCTAGTGAAAAGACCAGGAAGAGCAGCCACAGGGTTTGAAGAGCCACAGAAGCTGCCTTGCGAAGCAGGGAGAGTACTTGGATTCAGCAAGAGAACTGTGATGATGCTGGGCCAGAGAGGAGTTTGATTACATTTTGTTTCCAGCCTGCTGCCGAAAAGGGTTTGTTCTTCCGAGTGAGCAGAGCGGATTATCAAGGCTGCCTGGCTTGGGGCTTCATTTTTGAGGAATTCTGCCTGCCTGCTGGGATATTGTGGTGCAGCATTTTCTTCCTGTGGACCTGCTGGCAGGTATTGCACTGCTCAGGGCCTATGCCAGGCTCTGTGGCTGCAGAGCTGGCATATGTCTGAATCCCAGAGGAAGCTGTAACCAAATGCGCATCAGGATTTGCTGTTCATGCATTTCTGGAGCCACTTTTCTTATCAAGACTATCTCTCTTTTACCCCTCATCAAGCCTTTGACTGGACATACCACCCAGCCTCATTACTGAGGTGCTGGGTGGCCTTTTACTCCCCAGTTCAGCCAAGGGGAAGATGCTTCTCCTTGCACTTCAGCTGTCCTCAGGTCAGGTGCCAGTTTTCAGTCAATCCCATCTCTTTTCTGCCTTGTCAGTGCAGAAAGCTGGGTTGTTTATCCTGCCTTCAGATGGGTGTCCGGGATAGCTGGGCTGACTCACCTTTCTCTCTTCATTGAGAGCCTAAATGGTTAGTTTAGACAAGATGCCTAATTGAGAGCAGGCTAAAATTAGAGCTGACTCCCAAGCACTGGGCAAGCTTATGCAGAGCTTACCTTGAAGAACTCACATTAGTGGAAATGGTGGTGTTCAGACAGGAGTGTGTGCTTGATTGCTGCAGTTAAATGGAGCTTTTGTAAGTGCTATTGCCACTAGAGGGGAAGGTGCTGTGGCAGGTGATGGGAATTCAGTGCTCAGGTGCAGAGGAACAGTTTATTTCCTTCAATTTTAAACCATCAGTCTCATTGCCCAGCTCAGGGTGTTTATACTGTAGGCAGTAATGGATCTACACTTCTGCAATTTGGTAGGCGAGATAGAAAACCTAAAACAAATTCTTGTAGACTCTGTTGTATTATGAGAAATTATTCATAGCAGCAAGCTGTCCAGTTGCTCATAGAAATATTTTAGCTTATGTCAGAAATACATTTTAATTTGTGGAGTCAGACTCTAAGGCCTGTCTCATTTGTTCATTCCTCCTCTTCCTCTCCCTGCAATGTCTGTGGGATTTTAAACTTTGTAGTATGTATGTTAAGTATTAATGTTTAATTCCAAAAAATGCATTAATATTTACAGTAAGTGTATGCATCCTGTGGCAGCAGTGGTTTGACTTTTCTGATGTGTGATTCACTAATATATTTTACTTCTGCATTAATGGCTAGAACTTCTCTTTGAATATTTAAAATACTAACAGAAAAGCACCAAAAACTCACACAACCTCAAACACTGAACTGATTTCTCAAAGCCCCTGGCCCCTGTTCCTCTGTGGCAGAATGCTGGTTGTTTAAGTGGTTAGCAGTAATGCAGATTTTGGGATTATTAAACTCTCTTTTTCCGTAAGTATATATAAAGTTAAAGTTATTACAGGTCATGGAGAGGTACCTATGGATCTAGAAATGTAAAGCTTACGTGGAATGAAAGTAAAAATGGTAGAGTGGGAGAAAAAAAGATAAATAAATGTTTGAACAAACTGTAGATGTCTGGTATGGGATTAGTGGTTGTGTCTTTGTGTAGTTTAAATTCCTAGTATGAAAGCCAGGAAGATGTGTTGCATAGCAGAAGCAACTGGAACTTCTTAAGTGAACATGAAAAGAACACTTTCTCCTGGAGCCAGAGAATTTACTGTGTACCCCATGCTACAAGTAATACTAAGAAATTAAATAAAATAATCTGACTGGAGGAATGGAGTATGATATTTGACTGGAAGAAGAGATTTAGAGATCCAGTTTTGCCAAGTTCCAAAAGAAGAGTCAAAAGGAAAAGTCTCAGAGACAGTTTTGCAGCTGTCAGACATACGAGCTGCTGTAGCAAGTGTGTTTGGTGTGTCTCAAACACAGCCTGATAGTCAGGACCTACACCACAGGTATGTGAGATGTGCTACATTCCATGCACTAATTAATCCTGAGCATGGCTTTTATCATGAAGACAGAGAGAGAAGCTGATTCAGGCTCCATGACAGCCTGGAAGCTCTGTGGTCATCTTTGTGATGCTGGGAGAGGTGACCAAGTCCTGGGTAGCTGGTTAGGATCTGTCAGAAAAGAGACTTGAAATTAACCTTTCACAAGGGACTTGCCAATGGAATTGATTCATTGCTTAAAAAGCTTGCTGGGGGTGTATGGGATTGCAGGAAATTATAAATATGGGTGGTTGGGATAGCAGGGCAGTCTTGGGACCTCTTTGAAAAGGACAAGGTGGAATGAGATTTTATATTTCATACTATACAGAATATGGCTGAAAAACCTCTGTGAATCATGATCTTGAAAGAACTTTCTTCATTCTACTAATTTTTGTTATGATCAGGAATGCCTTCTATGGCTGCTTCTGTAGTTTTAATGTATTCTGTGGAATTTAATGGAATTCTGTGTTTTCAAAGCCAGATCACTTAAGAAGAATTTCTTCCCAAATCCAGTCTTCAAGTCCTTCAATACACGTCAAAATTTTGGAGTATGCTGCAATAACTTTAATAGAAAGTAGAGTTTAGCTCCAAGCATCATCCGCACTCTCCCTGCAACTGCAGTGAGGAACCAAGTATTATTGCATTTGCCTACTCCTGCCTTGCAAAGTATTACAAAAAGTAACATTGAAATAATGATCAGTGTTAACTAAGCACCAGGAAAAACATCTACAATTTCTGATAGTCCTTTTCTCTATTGCCCAGCCTCATCAGAGTCCAAAAATATGTCTGTCCACTTTGTGACTCTGTGTATCATTTGTCCAGCAAACAGTGAGGCATCTGGTTTGAAGGCTTGCTGATAGCACAACAGATAAAAAAAAAACAGGAATACTGTGGTCTCCTTGTTTTAGAATGTTATTTGAAAGGCTGAATGCCAAAATGGATGTGAGTTATTTGCACATCATAGTTCACCTCTCCAGTTTTCCAGCTCAAGATGGGGAAAGAACCACGTGGGTGATGTTGTACGTACCCCTCACTCAAAGGCAAGATTCTTGCAGGTTTACAAGTTCATTTGTATTTCTGTTCCAGGGGTGTTTTGCTTCAAGGCATTCCCATTGTCTTGTCTCTGGCCTCAGAAGACCTCAGGGTAGAGCACTTCTTTTGCTTTCTTGCTATGGACTGTGGACATTGTCTCTGCAAACTCCTGAGTTTTTGATCTTCCCAGCAGCTCTGTGTTTGCTTCAGTGCTTAGCATACTGCTCTGAACAGTGATTGAAGTAGTCAGGAGCTGTCCAGCTTTCATAAAGAAAGGTATTAATTTTTCTAGGATTTTTTTCTTTTTAGAAAAATGCATCAAGCATAAAATGTTTTCTGAAGCAACATGCAGTTTATACACCTCAAGCTTTATGGAGATGTTGGTGGGAATAAAGCACTTCAGCTCTTCCAGTGCTGCCCTTTCTTCTTGCACAGTATCTTTTATCAGTTATTGGGGAAAATATTAATGAATATTAAAGCAGGGTAGTAGGTTTTATTATTTGTTTGCTCCCCAGGCCTCATTTATGAAGTCAGATAGGTATTATACAATATCCAAAGAGACAGAAACTTTGAAAAGCTGGCTGCATGCCTTGTGTTTGCACTGAGAGCCTGCATGAATGATTCCCCTATTGGATTTTCATTCCTGTAGAAAAAACCCTGTTTATCTGACCCATTTGACCAGAAACATCATACCTAGCAAACCCAGAGATGCACATAACTTGTATTACATCGATACAGCAATCTTTGAATGTTCCTTGTGTCCATTTTTCAGAGAAGACAGTTTAATGTGATAACTGGAACAATGAAGGTTAATGTCCAAACTTTTATACTTTGCTTTTCAGAGGTGTAATTTGTACACGCATATTTCACCTGAGCCTTGGTAGCTGTAAATAGATATATAGAGGTTAAAAAAAAGGACATAATTAGGACATGAATTTTTTGCAGCTCAACAGAGATATGAATTATCCTATGATTTGTACCTCCATTCATTTGCAAAAGTAAAAGGCTATTGGCTTAGCAATTAAATTAATTGTTTTGCCCATTGGAAGAATGAAAGACTTTGGCAAACAAAGCCCTGAAAGTTTCATTCTCATGTGCTCTGTCCACAGTTCTTGGCAAGTATCATAATGGCTTTTATCAGCAGTTGTGCTACCTGTCATAACTACATAATTACAACACCTAATTATATTATTACTTATTTACCCTAGTTATGTAATTGGATGTAATTGTGCAATTATGTAACTCCTCAGTCAGCTGAAAAATGCTCTAAAACCAGCCTATGCTCCTAAGAGTAAAGGTGAATTGGACCATCTCTCTAAAGCAAGGCAGTCTTTGCTGGGAAATTACAGGTTCTTTTCTCCATTATGGTCATTGGGACCATGAACCTTTTATTCCCATCAATGTGGCCGGGAGGAAGCAGTAGAGACAGATTGAACAACACCAGCCTGAAATTCTGAATTGTCTTCTGATTCAGTTCTTTTAAAAGCATTTTTGTGGCACAGCAATGACCTGGTATTGGCCATGTGTCAAAATATTTTGACTGTTTTAAGTATTTTGAAGGTGTCAGCTGTTTTTTCACTATTATTTTTCTTTTAAATTATTAAAGTATTTCGCCTTGTCACGAGGAAAAATTCATTCCCCCTTTGAACCATTCCGATTGTTTTGTTTGCTGTTTTTAAATACTTTTGAAATTTTGAAAATTTGGCTGAATTTAGCACTCCTTTGAGCTGTTACAGTTGTTTCTGTTCTTCCTACCTCCAGCCTCTTGATTTTGCCTTCTTTTTCTATTAGATACTCAGAAGTGGGTGTTAGATTGAAAAGCAGTGCTGGGAATAATGCCAAATGAGCCATTGAGAAGCCTCACAATAGTTGTCATTCTGCCCATGCTGTGTGCTGGGCAGCACCAGCCCTTTTCCCTCGGCACCCTCCCCTCTCCTGCCTGGCTGCTCTGCCTTTTGCCGTGTTCCCACCTCGAGAGGGGAGGTGTGATGTGAGTCATGGCAGCTCCTGGCTGCTCCCAGGGGTCAGGTGGTGGCCAGAGTTGCTCCATGAGGCAGTGACCCCCCCGGTACAGGAGCAGGGTGAGGGGACAAGCTCCCTCCTGGAGCCAGAGCTGCTTGCGTGCAGCCCCTGGCACACCTTGCAAAGGGGGTTTTTTGCATCTTAGCCAACCCCAGCTGACGTAGCTGACTGTCAAAACAGCCAAGGTGTGAGCCAAGGGTGCCTATGGAGCCTGACAGCTGTGGGTCAGGAGGCTGCCTGCCTTCCCCTCACACCTTGGGAAGGTTGCTCCAGGGTTACTCAGTGATCAAAAGCCATTTCACCGATGCCAGATCCTGGTGTGCTCCCCTGATGTCTGACAGAGGCAGTGGCCATCCCCAAGCAGACCACGTGGAGCTTCTAGGGGGAGGCAGCTCCAAGGGAAATTCAGGCAGGAGAGGTGGAGACAGTGAAAAAGCACTGTACAGAAAGGGGAAGGGCATGCTGACAGCATGGGGGTTTGTGGAACAAGCTGTTCTTTACTGCTGTCAATTTTTCTCAGAGAATGTAATAAAATTATATGTACTAAGAGGGCTGTTGACCTCTGCTCTTAAAATAAAGCTTCTATGGAGAAGGAAGAAAAAAAAGTTCTGACATCCAAAATTCTTCTATTCTGTTATCCATCACCCTTTTGAATTTTGGAGGTAAAAGTTTTCTCTGCTGGTTCTGTAGATATTCTTATTACATCCAAGGATCACAAAATACCATGTGGGTAGAGAGAATGACCTGAAGCAGAGAAATGTCAATCCAAGGTAACGTGAATGCTGCAGAACGGGCACTTGGGATCTCGGGAAGACACTCTGTGTGCTTTTCACATGCTCCCTGGTGATTCATCCCAGACAATTCCAGGAGTTTCAATCCCCAGATGTCCACCAGACTCTTCTGCTACAGCAAGAGCAGAGAGGGGAGGACCAGGGATGTATCTGTTCACTCCTGAGCTGCTGCAGTTCACAGCCCCAGAGTACTAATGTGAAAATTGATGGCTGCTGAAGTCACACCAGTCTGAACTGCACTGGTTCTGCTGCCTCTGTGTAGGTGGGATAATATCAGCAGGGAGAAAGGGCACCAGCTGATCAGTGACCCCTTCAGCTGCTGCAGCTGAATCTGCCAGGGACAGTGAGCTGCAGCTCCTAAACTGGCTCACTATAAATAAACTCTAAGCTCCTAAACTGGCTTCTTCATTATCATAAATTCTAGTTCAGCATGAACTTTCTGATCTGACAAGTCACAGGCTTGAAAATCCTTACAGGACTTGTGCACACAAATGTGCTGGAGTAGGACATGGAGTTTATAGCTTTTTGGAATCTAATAATGCTTCCATTGTTAGGGCTGGGTTATTTGACTTTTTAAGACTGGCTTTGCTCCAAAAACTAGCAGATGTTATCAAAGCCAAACTTGCAAGAATGAGATGTATGTACATATCATTAAGCAATGCAACTTTTTCTTAATTACTTTTAAAAGGCTGATACAATGCATGTCACGTTATGAGTAATTACTTACCATGGCAGTAACACCAAGAGCACGAAAGCCAGCTGCTAAATAAGATCTGAGGTCTCTGAGAAAGGCTCATTTCCTTGGAAATGCAGTGTGTTGGTTTTGTCTGCAGTTGAGTTTTTATAAAATAAGCAATTAAAGAACTATGCCTAAATAGATGGTTTGCATCTCCCATTTTTTTGTTGTGCTCAAAATAGGAGAGTGAGTGAGGACACAGCTCTCTGTCCTTCCACGTGGGCCCAGGCCCTGTGGGGAGTCCAGGACTTTGGATTAGGTGCACCAGGTCCTAGAGAAAGTCCTTTGTCTGAAGGTGAAAAAAAGCTAAAACTGGGCTTTACACAGGTCCAGATACTGCTTGGGTATATAAGGGGAGTTCCATCTGCCCTCAGATATCCAAGTGTTATCCAGGTTTTACATGTCCAGAATAAATTGAGGCACTGTTCTTTCTGCTGCTAGGTATTGAGTTATTTTTCTATTGTTGCTTTTCTTGTTGTTCAAAAATAATTTTCATTTCTGTGGGAAGGCCATTGCTATTTTTGCTTCTTTGTACAATTTTGCCTCTACGCTATTATCTCATTAAAGTGCTGAACACCTCCCTCTCCACTTCATAAAATAAGCAATCACAGTAACGTGCCTAATTAGCTGCTTTCTTGCTCATTTGTGTTTCTCAAAGCGTGAAAAGTTAGCATCATGTGAGGACTTTGTATCTTTGCACAAAGCTCCTATTCTTCAAGAGAGCTGGGCATCTTCTTTTCTCTTTGAAGGGTTCTGCATCTTCCAGCAATGGGTTCTTTGGTTTGCCATAAATAATTTAGTTGGCCTGCTTGGCTCAGGGAGGCATGAGACATGAGTAAATAAAGGGAAAGGTGGGCTTCATTTGGTACCTCCCTGCAAAACCTTGAGGTTTCAGTGGCTTTATCTTTATACACATCCTTTTCAGACAGGCAAAATTAATTATCCTGCTGCTGCTTGAACAGAAAGCCATGGATCTGATCCTGTCTCCTTAGAAATGATGTCATTAGCTGGAGCAGAAGAGAGCTTGGTATCCAGGGCAGGTGCTGCAGCACAGGCAAGTTTGCTGTGTGCAGTGAGGGGGTGGTGATGACCTTCATCCCCCAGCTGACTAAGGGAGGGAATGGCCATGGCACAGAACCCTTGTCTCTTCTCAGCCCCTCAGGTTCTTGTTAACTTCTAAAGCACCAACACAATCCTGTCCATTTTCCTTTTTCCTTTGAAATCACTTCTGTGTACACAGCTGTAATGTAATTTCAAGTTACAGAGCAGAGCCTAAAACTCCTCAAAAGTATATTCATTGATATTTGGGGTTTTCTGCCCCCAAGATCCAGAATCAGCAGTTTGATGCTACCCAGACATAGTCTTTTTGGCCTCTGTGATATTGTGGCTCACTTGTAAGCTCAGCTTGATTTCCTCTGTATTTTCAAGACTTGGCCACCAATTCCAAAGATTTTGCTACAAAGATGGGTTCTGCCTTGATAATACAGTGTAGTCACAGCCTCCTTGTCCTCCTTCCAACTTCTTCTTGTTCAGTTTGCAAATTAAAATAAATGAGGTGAGTTGGGTTCCTGTTTGCTTGCTGCTGGCCTTAAAAACTCGAGGAGGGGTCTGGACATGAGACTGTGTTCCTTGAAACTTGCACATGCCCAGGGACAGGGAGTGGAGGTCTTCCAGCTGGAGCACCCTCAAGCCAAGCAGCGCTGCTGGCAGGACACGGGCTGCAGTTCCCTGCTGGAATCCTCCCTCGCCTCAACCTGCCAGTGTCTGGAGCTGTTAACTTCCAGGCAGCCTGCAAAAGCCATCTTTTATCCCTTTGTTAAAGAAGCCTGTGGCTTGAGATGGATCTGTGTGTGGGCAGACCTTCAGTCTGTGATTCCAAGTGATGGAAAGGCTCTCCAAGGCACTGGATAGGCACCTCCTGTTGCACTTAAAATCCTGCCAGTGACAGAGCCCTGATTCTCCTGGGACTTGATGCACAGGGCTTTGCCAGTGAAAGCTGGACCTTAACTGGGATCACAGCTAGTGATAAGAAGTTGAACCCCAGAGGAACAATGTGATGAGCAGATCCTGGAATGTGTCAACTGAATTAATTTGATTTTGCTTGATGGGAGAAGCAACAGACACAAAACACTTCAGTGCTCTTTGAGAATATTATTGTAACATTTGAAAACAATTATTGCTCTTTGTATTACGGTGGTACTAAGCCTCTGGCTGCTTGAATGGGAGAGAGACTGAAAAATTGTCTACAGCCAAGACAGATAACTGCAGATGCTGAGGAAAGGAAGGACTGCGGGGTTCCCCAAAGACATGAGGGCAGTCAGTAAAAGAACAGAGAGTCTAATTTGTTGCCTTACCAGGAACTCCATTTAAAAGTAAATAGGCCTGAAGTTATTAGGACTCAAAACATAACAGTGAGATTCTGCAAGATGCAAACCAGGGAAAGGCTACAAAAAATGCAGTTCTTCTGACCTCTCACAGTGCAGAGGCAGCAAGATTCAAGGGGATTTGGTGCAGCACTGGTGTGAGCTTGATTTACAAGGTGCTACAGATATGATGAAGTTACTTGTTTGCTGAATCTATCACAGGAGGAAAAATGCACTGGCCCATGTTACTCTGCATGGATAAGTTTCTGGATTTGTGTAACTTTGGTCTCATTGTGTCATTTATCTTTTGGGATCAGCTTTATGAGATTTGTGTCAGGCTTTTCTATTTGGTTGTAAGGCTGCTTTGCCAAATCTTCTCTCTTGTTCGTGTGGTGGATGTGTGTATGATAAAAACCTAAGATTGCATCATCTTTAATAAAAGCAAAGATGTATAGCCTAAAGAAATCAGATTACTTGTAGAGAAAGAAATCAATCAGGTTGGCAAATTGCATCTATGGGACAAAGTGCAAAATGTTTGTTTCATGCAGTATTTATTGAACAAATTTGTTGAGAAGATGGTTAAAAAAGGTCTACAAGAAAAAAAATGGGAACCATTTTGTTCAATTTAAATGGCATTGATGTATTTTTTACATCATGAATTCTTGCAATATTACCAACAACAATCCCTGATAAAGTGCTTTACACAATTGCCTCACGGGGCATTTTGAGATAAAAGTATATATCGGAGATTGTAAAGTGGCTGCATCCAATTTATATATAATGGCACCCACTACAGCCATCCTCCAAAATTCAATAGATGAGGAGTCACATTACATTTCTGTGAGTTTGGGGTAGTAGGAGCTCTAAAGAGCCTCCAGAACAAACAGGCAGCTTTAAATCATGTTTAATGAACCCTGTGTATTTTATACACATGTGATTAAAATGTTTTGTTTCTGTTTTTCATTTTGCTGGGTGACGCTGAAGGAAAATCCTAAGTTTGGGTCTGTGAAACCAATCGTCTGCTTGTTCTCAAGCAAAAACTCAGTTTAACTGAACACAGTGAACCTTTTAAAATGCTGGACTGAAAAAAAATAAAGAAAAAGCAGATCTGTACAGGGGATACATTTTAATATTTCCTAGCAAAAGCACTAAATGAAAATGTAGTATAGGCAGATAAAGGGTCATGCAGTACCATGGTGTTTTTTCCTTTTATTCATTTATGCCCGCAGCCTTGGAAACAACCCACAATAGACACAAAGCTGAACAAGCAGAGGTCCCAGTTTTGCTGGTTCCCATCTATTTCCTGAAGGGAATAAAATGCTTTGAGCTTCCATCCAAGTGGATAGGTGGCACCTTGTGTGCTGCAGCCAGACCTGCCAAGGGGCCACTCCTTGACATCATGTCTGCAAGGGTTTGCTTTTGCTGTGCAGAGGAAACCACAGGCAAGCATTTGAGCAGAGCAAGGGGCCAGAGAGCAGGCTGATAGTGTTCAAGCCCATAGGGCTGGAAGGTGGCCATTGCTTGGTGTTTTGTCAAGAGATGTTTCATAGAGAAACTTAAATCTTAATCCTCTCCTCTGAGTGGTACTTGAGTATGTGCATTTATGATCTTCCAGGTCTTTTCCAACCTTAACAATTCCATGATTTTGTGCGTGTGTAAGGTATGTGCATAATTATATCATTGCTTAAAAATCTGTTCTGTGTTGTGATAGTCAATAATTCTTACTAATTTTCAAAGAAAGTGTTGTTCTTTCAGTTGTCCTTTCATATTGCCCCATGTGCAAAATACATCAGAGTGAAAATGGGTCTGAAGGAGGAACATTCAAATCAGGACTCAAAATGCCTCTGCTCTGGCAGTATCCTAAACCAGAACAATTGCGCTGCAATCAGCGGAGCTCTGCCTGTGTAAAGCTGAGAACAAGGTCAAGTCCTGAGCCTCTGAAAAACGAGTCTCCAGCTGAGTCTTTGTATTTCCCAAAGATTCTGTTACACCAAATTGAAGCTAAAGCCAGGAAATGGACAGTACTTGCAAAATACAAGGTGACAGGACTGGAGAATTAAAGCTAAATGTGGGAAAAAAACCCCAAAACATAAATTTCAACAAATATGCTCCTGAATCCTGTGCTTCAAAAGCTAAGAAGCAGAGGTCATGGCTTGCAGTTTTCCAGGGAGGTAGACCCTTATCCACTGGATCAAACCATCAGGCACATTGACAAAAGCAAGTCTGAATTTGTGGTGTCCTCACCATTTGGACAGTTCATATATATCTAAGGAGGAGACTTCATCTGTGTCTTGGTACTGCAGGGTCATTTACATTGCAGTGGGATTCACAGCACTGGCTTTTGTCTGGGTTCAGCGTCTGGAGTGTGCTGCTGGAGTGTTTTGTGAAGGAAAATCAATATTAAAAGAGGAATGGGAGAAGTGGGGGCTTCAGCTTGCTGGTGCAAGCAGTGTGGGAGTGGGAAAGGCAAGGGGCTGGAGAGGTATCAGAATTCTGGTCACTCTAAACAAAGCCAACGGGAAGCAGCGGTGCCGCTGCCAGGCTCGGCAGAATCCTGGCCCACAAACCAAGGATGAACTCACTGAAATGCTGTGGGGAGCAGCAGGGGAAGCAGAGGGAGGAACAGGTTAAAGCTGGAGGCATTTTGGTGGCAGAGCTGGGGCTGCACGGCAACTCAGCCCCTCTGCTGTGCCGGGGCTGTCCCAGGTAGCGCTGGGGCAGCTGAGCCTGGGGGGTTCCACAGCAGCACAGCTGGGAGAGCACGGACAGAGACCTGCCACCTTCCCCTGCACACAGGCTGCCCTGGCATTATGCTGGGCTTCCCACACCAAGACAGCTGGAACTGAACCAGAGCCCCCCAGGCTGCCATTACAAGGTCCTTTCTTTAAGGGCATGTGCGCCTCATGTCAGAATATTGAAACCATACCCACGTGAACAAAGTTAGTAAGCCAGTGATTCATTGCTGTTTCAAACCTCTATCTAGCCACAGTAAATTTCTGCTCGGTAGTGACAGTCTGTGTCCACATGCAGGCTATGATTTACAGTTCTGTGTTTTGTATCAACAACATCTGTTTAACAAAAGAAGAAAAAAGAAAAGCCAAGAACATTTATTTTCTAACCTCTGTACCAGATGTTTCATTATGCACGAGATCCAGGGATTATATCAGAAATAATTTAATTATTCTAAATGAATAATCTGAAGTGTTTTTCCCGAAGTATGTCTCGTAACCACTAACAACATGAAAACATAGGAATGTGGAAAAATAAACTAATGTTTTACATAAATCTGTAATTATATCTGTTTTAAGGGTGCAGATATTACAGACCAAATCCTAGCTTTTGATGGTAGTATTTGTATTCTTGAAGAATTGCACGGGATAATATCAATTACAGGATTATGAGAGAGATGAGGTGGCAGAGAGCAACTGATAGAGCAGAAAAAAGCAACAGCTCAGAAATGTGCCATGGGGAGGGGACAACACCAGAAGTAAACGCGTCTTCAAGGAGGGCAGCACAGTGGTGGGACAGAAGCTGAAGCTCTCCAAGCACACAGTGGCTGTGCCTTGGCTCTCCCATGAGTCCCCTGTGGTCCCTGCACACCTGCAGATCCTGGGGTTCCACCTGCACAGTGGCTGGAATGTGCTGTCTCAGAGACAAAGCTGCTTAGTTTGCTTTCTACTTTGCACCTTCCAGCACAGAGTTGCTGAAGTGGGATCCCTCCCCATGTGGCTGCTCTCTGGCTGCTGTACCCCCAGTTCAGGGTGGCCTTTTCCTCTCTAGGGACACCCTGTGACTCACAGACATGCTGTTGGCACGTGGCTTGCCCACAACAGCAGTGTGAGAGGACATTCAAACTTATGGAAAAAAATACTTTCATTATCTTTTCCATCTTTTGGAGGTAAATGCTAAATCCCGTAGGTGTGTTTGATAAGCAGAAATATTGTGGCGCTTGTCCTTTTCAGAGCTTCAATTTGAGTGTCAAAACTGCCCCGTAGAGCATCAGAGAAAATTCTTCACAATTCGGGGTTTATTATCATTCCTCACCCTTATTTTTGCAGGGGTATCATAAGTGGGAATGCTGATACAGAAACACTGAGACATTTGTAACTGCCTGGCCTGGATATCAGTCTTGAAGAACTCACAATTACTCAGAATTACGGTGATAGATTCTGTTGCAGCCCTCGAAAACATCCAGCCAAGTTAAAATGAAAGTAAATGCATCAATGACACTGCTAAAGCTGACAGTGGGTCTGTGTTGTGGTTTTAGCCTCCTTTCAGGGCGTAACAGGTCTTTCTATTTTTCTGTGAGCTGTGGGAGCTGTAGCATGTATCAATCCACTGTAGACCCAGCCAAACCTATTAGTTTTCTTGTTGCATAAAAATTTATCTGTAATTGCCAAGGTTTATTTTTATTTTCTTTGAATTACTGTTCTGGATGCATATAGATGCATAACAATTCCCAATTTCCCTCCCTATATTCTTGTACAGCACAGATTGCTTATCAAATACAGTCTTAACATTAAAGTGTCAAACAGGATTTGCAGAAAGCTATTTGGGTTTGCAGTTTAGGATGAACATTTATCAAATTGTGGATTAGCTGAATCATGCACTGAACCAAATTATTATTGTCTGTGATTAAATCACAAAGTGGTTATTGCCCTGTGTCATCTAAAGCACACGATGGCTTAAATCTTGAAAATCCCTTTTTAAGGTGGCTATAGAGCTACATAACTCCAGAGTTTTAGGAGCAGACTATGTCCCTAGACAAAAAAATAATAGCTTTCAAAAGGTCATTTGGACCGATCCCTGTCTGCTTATATGGGCAGCACCTTTGGGAAGGGAATGGATGGGTTTATTTGCATTTCAGACATACAGAATAATTCTCAGTAAATAGATCTCTTTGTACCCAGCGCTAAAGTGTTTATTCAAGGTGCTGGCCGAGAAAAGGGGAGTGAGCTGTTCTCATTCTAGTGCCTGAAAGGGCAGGGGCTGCCTGCTGGAGAGCAGTGATGCCCAGTTTGTTTGCCCTCATGCTGAGGGCACAGAGGGCTTTCAGTGCCACTCCTCAGCCCTGGAGGCTATGGGGTGACCAGCAGGGTCTCTCCGCAGCACCAGTGCAGCAGAATTTTACCACTCCAAAGGGATACTTGAGGGGCTGCAGTCTTTCTAAAGAGATTCAGTCTTCCTAAAGCTGTAGGATCCATTTTTGGGGGCTGCTGCTGGGGCTGCTGCCTGTCCACAAAGGTGTGTTCCAGGACAGCCCAGCGCAGCACATGAAGGCGCTGGTAGCAAACCTTCCTGGTGACTGATATCCACGCTCCTCTTGTGCACCCTTCCGCGACCATCTAGCTGAGGAGCACCCCTATTTTACCAGCCTTGCTGTTAGGGCACAGCTCTCCTGATGACAGCCTCCTGAGTCACCAAGGAGAGAAGGATCCTTGCAGAACTGTGGGCTGGGGGACACAGAGGCCACTCCCCTGCCCTGGTGCATGCAGCAGGGCAGGTCACAGCCCAGGAGGAGTCATGAGCAGAAATCACCACTTTTCTTGGTGAACAGATAGGAGGGAAGTCCTGAAAGGGCTTGTTTTCATGTGGCAAGAAGGGTCACGAGGTGGAAAGGGCTGAGAGTCACTGCTTTAGAGCATGCTGGAGAAATGAGTCTGGCACAGCTGACAGTGGCGTGGCACTCGCAGCCCGTGGCAGTAGCACCAGCTGAAAGTATGCATTAGGCTCCCTTTGCTCCTCTACTTCATCCCCCTTGTCCTACTCTTTGACCTATTTTCTCTCACTATTATCTAGTAATCTATTTTTTAAAGGCTCAGCCCAGTCTTTCCTGCTGGTTGCAGCTGAGCCATCTCGCTGCTAGCCTGTGAAACCAACACCTCCTAAAGAAACATCCCTCTGCCAATTACTCCAAAGGCATGGATTCAGCTCAGCTTGAGAGCTTGATTGAAGCCAATTGGCTGTGCCAACAGGACAGGGATGGCTCGAGAGAGGCTTCGTACAAAGTATAGAAACTCTAAACAGATTTCTTCAGTCTTTCCTCCCTCCATGCTCAACCAGAGCCAGCGGAGTCAGAAAAATGGCAATATTTTACCGAAGGGAGGACTTATCCCACACCTCTGCCATTCCCCTGGAAAGCCCACAGAAGGGAAGGAGAGAGTTGCACAGAAAACTGCAGGAGGCAGACGCAGACTTTCGCTTTGAGGCTGCCTCTCCGAGACGGAGGGGTTGAGGTTTTCCAGCGAGCACAAGGAGCGAATCCTCTAAGCCCTGTGATTTCTCAGGCATGTGCCCTCGCCGTGGGCACCTAGAGTACATGCACCCAGAGCACTTGCACAGAGGTCTGGCCCTGGGGAAGCTGTGCCTGTGGCTGGAGCCTTGCCAGCCAAGGGGGAGGATGGAGGCAGTGAGCGCGCTGGATCGCCACACCAAATGTCTGCTCTGCTCGTGTGCAGTCTCTCTGGCCCGTAGCCTTTTGGCTCACCCCACCTGCCTTTTTTCCCTTTCTTTTCCTTTCCCCCAGCTGAACTGGCAGAGAGGAGGCTGCAGCTCCTTTCTGTCCCTGAAGCTTTCCTGTCTGGCTGATGCTGTGCCCTGGACACAGCTGTCTGCTTAAATATGGATCCTGCGAGGCACAAGTTATGCTTGCGGGAAGAGTGTGGAGCAGGAAGATGCTGTGATCCGTAGGTGGGCTGTGAATTGCTGCTGTCCAGTGCAAGAATGAAATAACAGTAGCAACATACTGCCTGAAACCATGGTTGTTTAGAAAGAAGATTTTGGTACATTTTCACAATTAATTATTTGTCCAGGCAGCTACTTCGTTTAAAAGTGTCCCGTCCACATAGCTCACCCTCTGTGAGCTCATTAATGCTTGAGCAGTGTCACCTCAGGCTAACCTGGTGGCTGTTGATTGAGTCCCGTGACAGCTGTTTGCAGAGGTTTGCCCTGCTCCCTGCCAGCAGCCTGCTTTCCTCCTCCAAATTGCCCCTCAGTTCCAGGCAGGATTCAAATTTCTGAGTGAATGCTATCGTGGGCAAAATGGTTGGATTTCTAAGAGTAATAGGTAAGGCATGACACATAACATCCTGCACACCTCCAGGAGTGCTCCTGCATATTACAGCTTGAAGGTGTTGGTCAAGGTGAACCCTGGACCAAGCCCATAAACATTTAAGTCCCCAAAAAATTGTTTGGGGTTGTACAAACATGTTAATGACCTCCAGTTAATTGGCAAGTAATTACCTTGAAGTAAAAATAGCTTTCCCATTGCTGAGCAGTCACAGGAGTGCATGTCCCCCTGTGAACACTGAAATTTTTGGCCAAGGAGCCTTGTTGAAATTGCCTTCTGGATCCTGACAGATTTGTGATCAAAAGTTTGTTGTCCCCAGCACCAACTGCTGTTTGTCTGTGGTGGGGACTCAACAAACAGAGTTGCCTGCCACAGGTAATTTTCATGCTGCCCTTTAATAAAGTTCTGCAGTTCATAATGCAGTGAAAAAGTAAGATCATATTGACTGGCAAAAGCTTGCAGTTCAGCAAGGGAAGGTGCCTGCTGTGTGCACTATAAAGGAGCTATCACTGAAAGCTAGGTAAGTATTTTTAACCTAAAGACAGCTTGGCAGGCTATAATGTGTCTCCTACTGAATTTTGAATCTTTCTGATCCTTTGCATGACAAAAATACACAGCTGGACTGATTTTATTAGATGTGTATTGCAGCTGAGAAGCGAGAGGCCTGCACCTAACACAGCTCTGGGACTCCAAGGGGGACCTGTGGGCAGGTGTTTGACCTGTTGCCTCTCTGCCACCTACAAAAGTCAGCAGCATCTTTTCATGAGCTCGCCAGTCCATGCAAACCATCAGCTTCTCTTTGAACTTGGATCAAGTCCTTGCTTGATCCTCCACAATATTTTGGGAAAAAAAAGGCCCAGATTTTCCTGATCTGTAACTAAACCACACTGGGTTTCTCTCCTGGAAGAGATTATCACAGCATTTCTAGGAAGCCAAAACTGGGCACGTGTGAATGAGCGGAGCCTGTCGCTGGAGTCCTGTGACTCTGGGGCTCGTGGTGGCTGAGATGAGCTGGCACGTGGTGCAGGGTGGTTCCAGCTGAAGAGCCACATCTGCTCCGTGTGCTCCACAGCGTCGTGTGGCAGGGGATGCGGTGTCTGCCGCCTGTTCCTTCCCTGTCTCCAGCTGCTCCTGGCCATCCCTCTCTCCAGGCAGTGTAATGTCATGCTGGGGAGGAGAGAAGCAGGTGACACTGGGAGCCTCAGGAGAGCCAGGGAGTCTGGCATCCGAACAGATTCCTCTGGATGCTGCAGTGTGGTGCAGGATCAGTCCACAAAAATCTTCCCAGAGCAGCCGGAGGTCTCTGCCTTGTGTCCTGGAGGAGTGAGGGAGTGGCAGATGGAAAAAACAAAACTATCAAAATACATTTCACAATCCTGGCAGCAGTACTCAGCAGAGAGGAGCCACAATGATGGATTCTCAGATTACTCTCCCTGTGCAGCCTGGCTTTAGGAACTTTGGCGTTGTGAGGTTTGAAAGGGCTCCTGTTCCCTCCGCTGGTTCCTATGGCCTTGCATTTGGTATCTTCAGGTGCTTCAAGCAGGAGGAACTGTAATGAGTGCAGATACCAGAGCTTTCCAGGAAACATTCAGGTACAAGTACAGCACTGTTCACTTTAGCTGCCTTGAATTAAAGTTCTGTGCCTGTAGTGGCAGACAGATTTGCTGGCAAACATTTTGGAGGGAAAAAAAAAAAAAAGGCATAAATCCAGAAAGGCACTGTGCACAAACTAAGCTTAGTATAAATGAGTACACCTGTGCTTGACACCAGGCACGTGATGAATGCTCTGCTACATCCTAGCCAAAATAAATTTAAAATAAATATCGGCGTGTACTGGTGGAAGATGAATGCTGGTGTTGTAAGCAGGACCGCATGTGGCAGAAACAGGAGCCTCCCGCTCCGCGTGTCAGCTGGGGATATCCACAGGGAGGGTCACGTGCACTCCTCTCGAGCTCACCAGCAGAGCTGGTGAAAACAGGTTTTGATTTGAATGAGTTATGACCCATTGAAAATGGCATCATGTGTAACCACAGTAAATTCTCATAATGAGATCACGAGGCTCGAGAAGTGAGCGGAGAGCAAAGAGGCCTCGTTCCACCGGCGCCCACGGCTGCCAGCCCGGGGCTGCAAAATGCAACCCAGGGACACGCTCCTACTCCCTGGGCATCTTTGTTGATTTAGCGACAGAACCAGGGGTTGCACAGCCAGACAGAAAACTCAGTGGAAGTTTTGAGTTAAAAAGAAGAAAAAAAAGCTAAAATTCATACAGCTTTGCATTTAGTCTTATCCAGAGTAACAGAGGGGACTGGGCTAACACAAAGAGTGGACAAACATGAATGCTGTTAGTGCTGCCATGCTCACCCAGGCTTAGCTTGGTTGTTTCTAAATCATGCTGCTGTAGGAGGGGAGGGTTTGTTCATCAGGGCAGAGCACTACAGAGGTGAAAAGAAATCCTCCAGAAGCACAATTAAGCCTTGGTATATCCCAGGCTCACAGCTCTGCTCCTGGACCTGCTCAGGCACAGCTGCCCTGGCCTGCCCAGCTATAAATGCTGCAGAATCATCACTGCCTTCTCTATTTTCATAGGAAAAGTAGAGGCAAAGTCTAAGACAATGATCAGTTTGATGGGTTTAAAACTTTACCAGATACCTGGGCAATGTAAGTAGCAGAGCTCCTGCCTTCCAGGTGTCTTGTAGGTGGACTTTCGGAAAGAGCTCCTTTCCATTCCCCCCACCACAGTGCTGTTGGTGTGGGGCCATTCACAGCTCAGGGGACTGGAAGAAACACACTCATTCTGTTTCTCTTCTCAAGTTATCAAGTGCACATGGCCCAGTCACATCCTCTTGCTCCCCACAAGGCACAGGGCAGAGGTGTGTCCATGTAATGCACTGCTCACTGCAAGACCTGCTCTGTTCCCTCTGTCTCAGGGCAAAGCAGGTTGCTCTCCACATGGCTGCCACTCCTCCTGGTCTTGCACCCTTCTACCTCCTCCGTCTGTTAAGCTCTGCACACAGATATCTGTGCTCCTGAGCCACGGAGACAATTTGGGCTCGTGCGGAGAGGCAGCACCTTCCTGACTCATATCGTCTGTTTACAGTGTTTTTGTCATGGCTGAAGTCATAGCCTGAGTTCCATGGATAAAGAAACACCCAGCTCAGAGCTGTTCCATGCAGTGCAGGGTAGCCCTTGGCCGTGGGGTTGTGCTTGCATTTATCCAAGATACACGGTCTGAACAGCACATTGAAGCCTCATCTGTTCCCAGGACCCCACATTTCCTATTGTGAGCAGCTGGATCCACATCCCTCTGCTCTTCCAGTTGAAGTGCTTGAGGCTGGTTTGGAAGACACTTGTCTTGTTTGCCTGGTGTTGGCTTGCTGACATTGCTGCAAGGACAGCTGAAATAGATGGAGACCAGCCAAGCTGAAGAGGCAGAGGGGAAATGTGTCCCTGCATACACCTAAGAACAAAGCACAGGGAGCACTGAGGCTTTCCTGGTGTACCAGAGGAGTCTTCCCAGTGGGGGCATTTCTGCCTGACAGAGCCACAGGTGAATGTACCAACACTGCCCACACTGCAGTACAGGTGCAGCTGTGGGGAACCCAGATTTTCCAGTTGGGACCTTCTCTGTAGCTAAGGAGAACCAAGAAAAAACTGCCTGTTTTAAATACTTCCTGAATTTACTGCTTAAGCTTACTTGCTGTGTGTCATCCACTGAGCAGAAGTCCTGAGCCTTCATTCTCTAGTCTCATCTTAGTAGCCCTGCATAAACCCCTACAAACACGCCTTGTTTTTCTAATACCCGTGTAGGAGAAGAATTTGGACTGGTTCCCTCGGATGAGAGCCATGTCTCTGGTTAGCAATGAAGGCGACAGTGAGCAAAATGAAATCAGGAGCCTGCAGGAGAGGCTGGAGTCAACCATGAGCCTTGTAAAACAGCTTTCCAGTCAGCTGGCTGAGCTCAAGGAACAGGTAAGTGCCCTGTGTGGGTAGTGAAGTGAGCATGTGTTGGTGAAGGCACTGCCTTCCATCAAGTCACAGTCAGGACAGTGTTACAAGAGACTTTTGTCTCAGGAAGGTTTTATCTTTCCCTCCAGCAAGCTTTCTGGGTAGCTACACTGATAAAGGTTTGGAGTGAAATTGTACGCTGTTAGCAGCAGCAGAGATCAGGTAAGGAGAAAACTCTGAGGGGGAATTAGTCATTAAATGCTCCTGGTGAGTGTGCAAGGACAGAGGGGAAACTGCAGAAGGGATGAGGGACTGCATTACCCGGCAGTGAAAGCAATGTAGTGTCAGGAATTGCTGCATACTGATGGGAGCCTGGAGGAAAAAAAGCCTTCTGTGTCCAGCCCTCGGGTTTTTCCCCCACTGAGAACATCAACAGTGCCCTTGTGAAAACAATTTGCAGAGCCTGTTGCTTTGCTTGTGTCACCCTTGTGCTGGTGCCCCTCATGGGGCTCTGTCTGCTCTCCCGTGTGGAGCACAAATTGCTGGCCTCCTTTAAAGCCTCCCTTAAAGCCCTGCTCCTGCCCCCATCTCCTGCCTGGTGTGTTTGCCCTCCCTGCAGCATCAAAAGGCCAGCTCCATTTTTTGCTACAGGTGATGGTCACCTCTGCTTTGCTCATTACAATTTCAGAAAAACATCTGTGTGTTTTCTTTATGGGAAGCACTTCAGGAGCATCGACAGAGTTATCTAATTATTCCCCTTCAAATCCCTCCATAAAACTTCTCCCTGTGAAAAAGCCAACAAAGGTTTAGGCTGGATGTGCTGAGACCATTTCTCATTGTGCCTACCCACAACATCCTGGTGGGATTTTTTTCATCCCCCTCTGGCTGAATCTGTTCTCTCCTGGCTTAAATTTAAACTCTGTGTGGCTGGGGCCATCTTTTAGTTCTGTGATTCTACAGCACCAAGTGCAAATGCTGACCCTCTTTAGGGCTATGCAACACAATAGCAGCACAAATAATACTCTGTAAGACCTGCCGGGGGATAAGAATAATGTATAAATGAGAATAAAATGTCCATACTTTGCAGGAAACAGGTCTCCCACATCAAAGACATCCCTTACTTGTAATTTTCTATGCTGAAGAAAAGAATTCCACTCCCTGTTGTTTTGCTTGTATGTATCTTGCTCTGTGACTGCTAAATAATAGTAAAAAGAAAAGAAAAAATCTCAACTTGTCTCTCTCTCCCTTTCCACCTTAGATGACAGAACAAAGGAAGAATAAGCAGAGGCTGGGCTTTCTTGGATCAAACACACCCCATGTGAATCATCACATGCCACCACCCTGATACCACGGGGAGAAGCCGTGACTAGCCTTTCATCAGTATTCCTGCTTTATTATAGAATAAAAAACTGAGATTGAGAGGAGTGAACAGTGCCTATTGTTACAAAGTTAAAAACAACCAAGTGCCAAGATGTTAAGTGGTTTAGCTCTGGGAACAATTTGTAGCTGTTTTTCATGGTTGAGAGGGACCACAACCTAGAATGTGAGCGATACAAGGAGGCTCATTTGTATTCCCTGTCTGGCCCGGCTCGGCTCCACAGCTCTGGGGCTGGCTGGGACAGAGGCTGGGACAGAGGCTGGGACAACACTTGGCCACGTCCTGGAGCCCCTCTCTCCCGGAGCGGCGGGAGAACCGAGCTGAGCAGAAGAAGGAGAGGTGTTTATTGAGGCACACACGACAGCCTGGCTCAGAATCAATAGGTCGTCTCTGGCTCACTTGCCAAATAGCAACATTAGTCATATTTGCTTGGCATTTACTATTTTTTAATTACCGTAAATATGTCAGTCCATAAGCGTGATGTTGCTTCAAGTAACTTCTACTGGGAGGGAAAGGGGAGAAACCTCAAAAGGCTGGGGAAGGAAGGAAAGAAAAAAAAGGAAAAAAAAAAATAGAAAAAGAGTTGCAAAGAGAAACATTAACGCTTTTGAATTTTAGCTGTCACCATGCAATTTCTTATTTATAACATGGAGCACAATGGATCTACAGCTGTGGGAATGTTATGCACATAACACTGACAACATAACTGGAAGTGATTTCTTTCTCCTGGCTTCAGATGTTCTCGATTAATGTGGCTGTGAGGTTTCACATACTGAGGAGTTAAACTGTGTTTTAAATTCAAGTTCCAATGGAGGATTCAGGGGGAAAAAAAATGTACCTGTAGTTTGAAGCATGTATGGGATTTTATTTTTTAAAAAAAGCTCAGAAATGTCTTTCTGTACAGAGCTGTAATGGTGTCATTACCTACCATAAACTCATCCTCAGCAAGAGTTGACTTGAGTAAATAAACACCCTATTCTGCCAGCTTTTCTCTGAGCTAAAGATCATGGGTTGATGGTTCTGCCTGCCCTTCCTGCTTCCAGGGGTTTTCAGGGAAGCCTGCTGGGGAACAGGGAGGCAATATCAGAGAATCTCCTTCCAGCTCTCAGCCCTACAAGAAGCAGCAGCTAAGTCATCAGGCAGGTTTCTGCTCTAGCCTGCATTTCTTGGAATGGCTTGAAAGAAAATTAACAGGGTTTCCACAGAGCCCTAGGAAACTCTTTTGTCTTTTAGGAAGAAAACTGAGGGGCACAAATGGGAGTTGTGTTCTCAGCTCACTTTCATTTTCAGTGGGTTTTGGTTACCAGATGTCTGACATTTGAAAATGCACCTCTTGTTACATGGAGTCACTTTTAAAACCAAAATATTTTTGCAAATATTTGCCCCTGTCAAATTTTCATTTTGTTATAAAAGCCATTTTGATGGAAGGAAAAAATATTATTGGTGTGAATATTTTCCAGTTTCTTCCTGGAGAAATGCTATTGTCCTGGTTAAGACACTATTCAAACCAGCAGGCCTAGAGTAAAGGGAGAGGTATTTCACTCTCTTTGTCCCAAATTCAAACCAGTTCTTGAGTTTTTTGGGGTTTTTTTTTTGTTTGCTTTTTTTTGTTTGTTTGTTTGTTTTTTGGGTTTTTTTTGTTGTTTTTGTTGTTTTTGATGTGTGGCAGTGATGTGGCTGAGATAAAAGTAATATATTTTAGCAATATATTTATATCTTCTACCACTAAAACATCTCCCATTGGTTTCAATTGTGACCTTCAAAACTAGTGTAGAAGTCAGAGAATTGTTTATTTCACTGGAAGAAAATATCTTTCTATTTGCCTTAGTCCTGAGAGCAGCCTGGTTGTGAGAGGTGACGGCCAAAGGAGTTGCCCACAAACATAAAGTCAGCAGTAAGTTGGTAGAGACTCAGATCCTGTAGCTATATTAATTCAAATTAGTTCATACAGTTAATCAGATCTGCTCACAGCTTCTGTTGCAACAGCAATTTCCTCTTCCTCACACATGTGGTTCTAAAACACAAAGCGCAGTTCAATTACAAGATAAGTTAAACTCTTACTATTTATTGGGGGGTATGTGGTTGGCTAATACTGGAATTGGTTGGCACTTTTCTTGTTTACACTCAGAAAAAGCAGCTGCACCTCTGCACATCAGGGGAGGCTGCTGCTGCTGGAGCTGGAAGAACTGGAGGCTGGATGGGTTTGTGCCCCGAGCTCAGGGCTGCAGTTGGGTGCTGCTGGTGCTCCCTCTATCTCACACCCCAGACCACATCCCCTCGGGCTCAGGAAGGGATCCTCCTGCTCTCAGGGGTCTCCTGCTCTTCAGAAGGGAAAGTTACAGCATCAAAATCAGAGAACAGATGCTGGTTTGCCTTGGCCATGGTGCCTTTCTGCTGTTCATAGCTTCCCAGAGAGACCTCAGTAATCAGTAACAGTAGGTGATGCTACTTGCACAGACTGTAAATATATTTCACTGACAATTCTGACATCTTTACTGTTTCTGTCAAAACTTAGGTCCTGCCCTGCTCTCGTCTATGTGAGCAATCTGTACACTCACACATGGTAAGGCAAACAGGAGGCTCCTTGCATGGATAATGGTGGCAGGGCCTGGCCCCAAGACTTAAAGGTTGTGAAATATCCCCATGGATGAGTTTATAACAAAAATCATTGTTTTATACATATATTTATGTGTATATCTTTGTTTAATGCAGCTGGGGTCACCTCTTTCTAGGCAAGTATAATTTACCTTACATATTTATATTAAATGATTGCAAAGAAGTTAAAACATCTAAGAGCTTTTAATGCCTTAGAGAGATTAATAATTGCAAGCTCCTTGACAGTTAAAAATCTACTTAAGTAAATGTGTCCAATGCTGCTGAATGTAACTTTTAATAAACTGTGTCATTTCATATAGGTCTGTCTCATTCTTGGTGCTAAGGTTGAGGGGAAATGTGTGTTCTGGTTTGGGAAGAGCAGGCTGAGGGACCAGGCTGTGGGTGTGCACCCATTCCTTCAGCCCTGAATGGATGGAGGCTGAATGCAGCAAGGAAAGTAAGAATTGGTTTTATTTCAGGCATAGATTTCTCCCTCCAGGATGATGGATCCAGGAATGCACCTCTTCTGGAGCAGTTGGGTGTAGGATGTTAGGATGTGCTCGAGTGCTCTTTGTTTAGGCCAGGGGAGCCCTGGCTGAGGGTGGGCAAAGGCAGGGTTGAACCAAACAGCCTCAGGGTTTCTGCTGCCGTCTGATATATGTAATATATATATTTTTTTTTTAGTGTAACTCTTTCAGGTAGCTCATTGAAAGAGAGACCAAGGGCTTTCCCCACTCCTCTGAGTGAAAGAATTGAGAAATACAAGCTGTGTCTCTCAACTGAGACAACTTGGGCTGAGGATATCTGTGGTCTTGTGAAAAAAGGAAGAGCCCTCCCCACAAACTTGTGGCCAGCAAACTACACCATACAAGTCCTTTTTGTTCTTTTTTTCCCAGTTGTTTTTTTTTACAGGTGGTCAATATTAATGAGAAAAAGAATAAGGCCTCTTCTTAGGGAGAAAAAGCCTGCTAATTAATTAGTAAGAAAAATCCTATTAAATAGAGCATGCTGTTTCTCCTGTGAGCTTGTTCCACCAACTTACTGAGGTTTGGAGTAGAATTAACTTTCTTTTCTATTCTCTGGTATGATTTTAAGGCTAAATAGAAAGGAGCTTGTTTACTACTAGGTTTGTTAGATGGTTTTGCAAAAAGGATATCCTAAGAGAAAATGGGGTTTCATGCAGCAAGCTTTCAACCTAAGATTACAGTCATACTTTAAAAGCCCCCAAACCAGCATTAAGCTTCTAAGCCCACAAGGGAGCAGTTTCTCATGCAGGACTGAGAACCTAATGCCAAAGGTTTTCTTTTTCAAAATGTTTGCCCCCAAGGCACATTTTAATTCAAGAGGTGTTTCTGGGAGCAAACCTCTCCCTTGGCACTGGCTCTGGCCTGCAAGGGAATTCTGCTCCTCCCTTTCCACTGTCACTGTTGCTGCTGCTGTGACAAAAGCATCTGCAGGCAAGGATGTTTTCTTTGGAAAGCACGTGCTTTTTTTTTTGGGGGGGGGAGGGGGGGGAAGGCTGCCAAGTTGATTTTTGAGGGGGAAAAGCTGAGAGTTAAGGATGCTAACCTCTCCACTGCCCCGGGATGCCCCAGGAGCACAACTCCTGCTTGCAGATGCCTGTGCTGAACAGCCTGAATTTGCACCAAATCATTCAAAATTCCTCTAAAGGAACTCAGGCTGTGGGGGTTTTAAATGTGCAGTGGTGTATTGCTATCATAAGCTCACACTTGCCTGTTCTGTTTATATGCTGCACTTTTTCAGGCTGAAGCAGGAAGCTGCAAGGCAGAAGACAAGCAGCCTTTCTAACTTTGCTATTTCAATGTGTTTCTCTTGCTGCAAACAGCCAAGAATTAACTTTTTTTTTGTATTGGAAGTTTCATTCTTTATATCTGCACCTTTGTCTGCTGCCACTCAGATAAGGTGAGACCTGGGCATGTCCTGGACCATGTGGTTTACTAATAAACCAAAGGAATAAGATAAAATGCATAGGACCATGATGTTCTGGCAACTTAACAATTCTGTTTAAATGTTGTAGGTCATCAATATCCAATATCTGACTCCATGTAAGCAGGAGGTTTTCCTAGCAGCCCTTCTTGTGGAAAATTATTGCAGAGTCCTCATCCCCTGACGGAGCAGCCATGTGGCCTTTGCTAAGGCAATGCACACCCATGTGCAAGGCTGTGGGGGTCAACCCAGCCACTGCTTTGTGTGGGCCCTGTCACCATTCAGATTTCATCCAGATGGCAAGAGTAGTGTGGGGATCCAGTTACAGCCCAAAGGCTCCAATTGCCTTTGTAAGTTACTCCCTCTGGCCCCCAAAATCTGCAACATTTATAGGTTTTGTTCCCAAAAACACTGAGCTGCCCACAAAACCTGTGGGTTTTGGGCACATCCTCAGTGTTTCCTGTAATGGCCTTCAACTGGGATATGTCAATCTGAATTTCACAATCCTCTCCTAGGAGCACTTGCTCCCTCACCAAAGATATAAGGATATTTTTTCTTGCTTCTTCTTCCCTGCCCTGCCAGCATTACAGGATGAAACACCTGGGACCTGTGTAATCTCAGTCCCTGCTCTAGAGACCCATAGCTGTGTTCAGCAGAGCACAGGACAACCTTGAAACAAGGTTTAAAAAATTCCATTTTCAGTTGTGAGTCAGGGTATGATGATAGAAGTTGGCTCAGAGTTTGTATAATTTTTTTCAAGTCAACTTTTGCTGGTTTTGAGGTTGGTTCTGGCCCATTTGCTGCCCACTGGGGAGTTGCAATGGTGGCTTTGTCTGGCACCAAAGCTTCCACTCCAATTTGATAAAGCCAGCAGAATTCCTGATGCTTCCAAAAACCTCTCCCAGCCCTTCATTTTTCTGTTCTAGGAGCTGAGGGTGTTGGTGCTGCGTGTGACCACGTGTGGTTTGCACACATGCAGCCCAGTCTGAGGGTATTTGGGAACACTGGAACGGGAACAGGGACGGGTTGGCTGCGGCCTTAAACAAGCAAAGCTGGAGTGAGCACTGCCCTCCCATGTGAAATGCAAATCCTGCTGCCTGTGGAGGAGTCAGGAGGGGAGATTTTGTTCCCTGGAGCTGTCGTCGCTCTTCCTGTGCAGGTGTAAACATCTGTCCAGGTTCCTGGTTGTCAGCAGGGATGTGGGAAGATGCTAGCAGGGTATTGTGCACCTGGCCCCAGACTGTGAGAGCTGCAAAAGTGATGTGCTACAGTGCAGGGAAAGAAAGGGAAGGAAGTAAGTTTGAGGAAAAGTCTCAAGGGTACAAGAAAATGTCGTGAGGGATGTTGATTTTACTAGTGGGATTTGCTAAAAGTTTGCTTCTGAGTTACTGTGAAGAATTAGTATTACCAGAAGCTGGCTGTCCATGTCTTTTTCAGTCTTGAATGTCTTCTCAGAACAGAGGATTCACTGAAATCTCTATCGTTCAGGGTCCTCAGTCTATGAAATCTGGTGGGATTTTTTGCAAATTTGTCCACAGCACCTCACTTGGAATGAGTGCTCTCTTACATGGCTAGAACAAATATAAATAAATACAGAAATACAAACCGAGCTGGAAATTAACTGAGTACAAGCTGTCTTGCAAAATTGCCTGTGTTTCCTGGCTCTGATGGGATGGAAATACCACAAAACTCCCTTCTCTCATAGTAACGTGATACCTCTGCTTCCGGGCTCAGCGCAACACGGGAGGTGGAAGAGTGTTCACGAGAGGAAAAAGAAAAGCAAAAGCAAATTATAATCAAGCTCCTTTTTAACATGGCACTCTTAATTAGAGTGCTGGAAGTGGCCACTGTGATCATCTACTCAAGTGTCTTGTGTAGTGGGAGGCGTAGAGTTTTATCCATCTGCTCCTCTGTGGCATAGAGCTGGAAGAGGGAGCTAACCTGGCCTGGAAGTCTCCAGGGGAAGAAGACATGGGGTGTATCTGCCAGCTGGTTCTCATCTGACTCTTATTCAGCTCAAGTGCTGCATCCTGGCCAAGCAAACCTGGTTCCCCACAGGCCATGCTGGTTCCCATTTCTCCAGGAAAGGGAAATCCAGTCTAATGCAATCTCAGGATGCAAAGCTTGTTCTGCAGCACAGGAATTGTAATAATAGCCCACATGTCTCAGCACATGGCCTTGGCTGGTGGCTGGGGCATTTGGCCACCCAGCCTGTGGAGGCAGAGCCGTGCCCACCCCACTCCAGGTCATCACCTCCAAGGCAAGGAGCACTTTTGTGGAGTTGTCTCATGGGCTGAATGTGGTTCTTCTACACTCACACCAAATCTAGGCAGGTATGGTGCTGCCAGACCACCTCTTTTTTCCCTGCAGATGCCTTTTATTTTGCCCTGTTTTAGCTGTCAGATCTCCCTTCTCGATGGCCTTCCCTCAGCTGGAGGTTCACAGTCACAGTTTCTCCAGGCATGTGACAAGTTATCTTATGAGGTCCCTGTAATTTTGCCCATCCCGCCAAATATTTGGAGGCAGAAGTTATGTCAGCTAAGGTGGCAGGGAAGGAAACAAAACTGTCACTGCTGGGACAGTGTGATGTGGCTGTGATGTTGCTGTGGCAGATAATGCCCATGGTGTGAGCAGCCACATCCTAAGGAGAAGATGGCTGGGAATTTGGGGCACAGCTCCTCTCCCCGCTGCACCCTCCAGCACAGCACCTTCCTCAGAGTGGAACACGGACATCCAACCTGCCTTTGTCACTGCTCCTCCCTCAAAAGAGCACTGCCCATGTTCCAGGTGTCCCCTCCTGCCTTTGCCAGAAAATGTCCTATTAACATCATCTTCTGAGAACTGATGGAGACCACACATATCCTTTCAACCAGGCCAGAAAATAACCTTCAGCTAAGTCTGCCCGGGGCTGTTTTGGATCTGGTCACCTGCATTTAGAAATAGTCTCGGTATTTTTAAATGTTGCCTGAAGCCATCTGCTCCTCTCTTCATTTTATGTTTTAATTGTCATTTATAACATATTATATGAGCTATTCAAAATCCAGACAGACACTGGAGGGAAGCAAGCAAGTCCCAAGCTGAAATACACAGAAATCTCTGAAAGTCTTCCCTCAAAGGGCTTTCAAAGGGCTTGGAGCTGGGGCTCTCATCAAGGGAGCCCGAGTGGCTGCAGCTCTGTGAGATCCTGGCTCTGGGACACACCCCATGCATTCCAGGATTGCTGCCAGGGCCAGGGACTTGCTCTTGGCTGGAGGGCTCCTGGTGGCCGCTCTCACAGCCCGGGCACAAGGAGGTCAACTGATTTTCTCAGGTCACCAGTGCGTGAGCAAATGATTCATCCCAGATTTTCCTGGCTCCTAAACCTTTGCTCAGACCACAAGGCTGCTTAGTGACTTAGCAGGGCTCCGAGGAAGTCAGCTATAAATTGCAAACACGCTATGGCCAAATGACCAGCTGCAGTGTTTTCCACGTGCCACTTGTGAGTCTGGAGGGGCTGCCTGGTAGCTGGGGATTACTGCCAGGGTGAGGAATGCCAGTTGTTTGATGAACCAATGGCTTCAGACAAAAAAAAATTGCCTTGCCTCCTACTTCATGGCAAAATCTTTCCACCTCCTTCTATTCTGCCTGGCTCGGTGCAGGGCCCTGCGCTGTGACCCTGTAGGGAATTGCTGCTTGGAACTCGGACTGGATTGTACAGCCTGAGCTCAAACCACCCCAGGTGACAAAGCCACCACCCGAGTCCTGCAGCCTCAGCAGGGCAGGATGGCCAAAGGGCACCCTGATGCCCTCCAGGCTGAGTGACACCTCCCAGGAGCACAGATGTCCCAGGTCAGGCTCAAACACAGCTGTACACCAGTGTGCCAGCAGTGAGAGGATGGGCATGGATGAACCCACTCAGCCCTGTGGGATGGCCTAAACTCCAGCTAAGACCCTCAGCTTTTGAGAATGATGGCTAAATGAGCTAACCTGTGCTGGGAAATGTGCTGATGCTCTTCAGTGACATCTCAGCTTACTCTGGTGGCACCATGGTGCTGGCAACCATCTGAAATCCAGAAATATTTCCTTTTAGGAGATGCCTCTTGATTTCCTCTTGCTGGTTGTGCTAGACTCGCCCAGCAGCCAAAGACCAGTAAATGCAGATGGGTGAGAGGGCTGCAAATGCCCCAGGCCAGGCTGCTCTGGCTTCTGAACATCCTCACAGTATGGGGAGTTATTACCACATTACTCTATTTTAATAATAATATATTACACTTCAAATGTATGAAATAAAGCAGGGCACTGAACATCAAGTTGCCTGAATAAGGATTTTATGTTTGGGGTTTTTTTAGGAAATCCCTGGACACCAGTGGGCAAACTGAGCTAGTCAGATGCTACAAAGAGAAGACAAGAGAGGGGGCCCAGCTCCAGGCCCTCCTCTCATCCCTGCAAGGAGCAGTGCAGGACAGCTGGCACTAATTGGCACTTTCCTTGGCGGCAGATGAAGTGTGGAGGAGACAATGGGGCCTGGGCTGGTTCCTCGTGCCTGGAGGTGATCCCCAGCACTGAGACCAAAGCTCGCTGAGAGCACAGCGAGGAGAAGCTGCAGCTCCTGCTGCTGTCAGGGGACAAAAGCCCAAGTTTAGAAGTTGGGAGTGTCAGGATATGTACCCACCACCAGGGCACATCGAGGCAAGCCCACGGGCACACAAAGGGACAGCAGGGCCCGGAGCACACCGTGCTGCTGAGCACTGAGCAGCAGTGGCGTGGCAAAGCCCGTGGTCACCTTGGCTGGCCATGAGCAGCTGCTCAAGCCCATGACTCCCATCAGGTTTCCTGCAGGGTCCCACGCTGGGAACTCACAGCAGGAGGGGAAAGGGATTATGAAAAGCTCTGTGCAGCGGTGTTGTTACTTCATGCAGAGCTGGGGAGAAATGTAAAGCTGTGACACCTGGAACATGAACAGGCAGCTAGAAAGGACAGGCAAGAGCAGGAAACTTCATAACAGGACACCACTTGGAAAAGAGGGATAAAGGAAACATAACTTTTTCTTAAGAAATTAAATTATCATGTAACTTCTGGATTGTGTTATAACAGGGATTTTTGTGTGTATGAGCAGTAATTCCATCAGCACCACACGCTTTTTTTTGGTGAAAAGTATATTCATTATCTTATACATCTATTGGCAGCTCTGAGGCAGCATTTCCTCTTCAACTTCATGAACAAATTCATATTGGGGAGGGGGAGAAAACCATTCCCACTTTCCAAAAAGCTCTCCATGGTCAAAAGGGCCCTGAGCTTAAGCTGCACTAAGTCTCCCAGCCAGCTGCAGCAGCGTCCCATCAGTGTGAGATCTGAACCCGTGTTTAGGATTACCACCCAGGTTCTCCAAAACTAAAGATGCTTTTACAATTATTTCGTTAAATGCAAGCCAAGTAAATGATGCTCTCCTTGTTTGTCCCCTGGGGTGGGAACACACAGTTTAGGCTTTGGTGCTTTCCCTCGTCCCTCAGCGCAAACAGGAGAAGCAGCTGAAGGACTTGGAAGCTGCAAGGATGTGGTGGAGCTCTTGGGCAGTAACCAGAGCTGGGCTGAGGGAAAACAGCTGCAATCTGGACACCAGCAGTGTCCAGTGCTGTCCTCAGGGAGGGATGGGAGGGCTCTCCATCACCTCAGGAGTTCCTCAGCCCTGCCAGTGCTGGGATTTGTTCCCCTCCAGCATGCCCGGTGTGGGTGTGCAGCTCTGCTGCAGCTGGAGCAAACAGCCTGGTGGGGAAGGGGAGCTGGGGAAGGAGAGGAGCTCAGCCCAGCAGGATAACGAGCTCACAGAATGCAAATGCACGTTTGAGCTGGAGCTCCCACACAGCCACAGCCCAGACACTGACATGCAGAGTCTCAGAAACACCGAATAATTCGGGGTGGGAGGCAGCTTTAAAGGTCATCCAGCCCAACCTCCCTGCAATGAGCAGGGGCATCTTCAACCACATCAGGTTGCTCAGAGCCTCATCCAACCTGACCTTGGATGTGTCTGAGGGTGCGGCATCCACCGCCTCTTCGGGTAGCCTATTCCTGTGTAAAACACCCTCACTGTGACATACTTCTTCCTTAAATCTCATCTAAATTTACTCTATTTTAGTTTAAAACCATTACCCCTCGTCCTATTGCTACAGGTCCTGCTAAAAGTTTGTCCCTATCTTTCTTATTAAGCCCCCTTTAAATGCTGAAAAAGCAGCAATGAGGTCACCCCAAAGCCTTCTCCTGTCCAGGCTGAACAATCCCAATTCCCTCAGCCTTTCCTCCCAGCAGAGCTGCTCCATCCCTCTGATCCCTTGGTGTCCCTGCTCTGGGCTGGCTCCAGCAGCTCCCTGTCCTTCCTGTGCTGGGATCCCAGGGCTGGATGCAGCCCTGCAGGGGGGTCTCAGCAGAGAGGGGCAGAGGGGAAGAATCCCCCCTCCCCTGCTGCCCTGGGGCTCTGGGTGCAGCCCAGCACAGGGGGGTTTGGGGGAGAGTGCACACTCCTGGCCCATCCAACCCCAGAAGCTGATGTCCAGCTTGCACTGATTTTCTCAGGGCACATCTTTGCACCTCCCTTTGCAGGCTGAAGAAAGGATTTTTGGCTATTCCGTGATTGATGTGTGCCTCCAGGGTACAGCCCAGGACCAGCTCAGCAGCAGGATCTGACCTGGGCTACACTCAGCTTTACATTTCCACATTTCCACCCCTCTGTACTGATCTTGGCATCTCTGGGCATTTTCCTGTAAAAATCCTGTCTGTGCTGTTGACTTAGACAATAGTAATTGAGCTTCAAACTTAATTACAGTATGGGAACAAGCTGTCACTTGATTGAAGACACTTCTTGATTATTTATTGAAATTAATAATCTTACCTGCCTTTGCAACTTGACATGAAGGGACTAGACATTGGGGTATCTTTTATGGCTGTGTTTATATCCTTCCTGTCAGGTACAGCACTTCAATAAAATACCAAACTCTGGCTTCCAAAATGCTCCCAGAGATTCTCCTTTCTCTAAACTTCCATTAGTGGTTGTTTAGAGAAAGAAGAGACCAGAGAGGGATTCTCTCTGATCCCTCGCTTCAAGTCCTTCCTGACTCCCACCCAACTGATCCTGCTGCCAGGCTGTGCTCTCTTCCACTGAGACCAGGGGATGCTGGGCAGTCAGGATTTGCTGTGGCTGCAGTCACACCCTGGGCAGGAAACATCTCGAATTAAAGGACTGATAGGATGATGCAGGGGATAAAACCATGGCTTTTACAGGGATATTTGGGGCTTCCAAACAGGCATTGTGTCCACAAGCTTGTCCTGGGAAGCTGAAGTGGCTGAAGAGGCTCTGAGGCTGGGCCTGTTGTTAAGAGAACTCATTTGCTTCTCCAAAAAGTACTGAGCAGCATCATTTATTGCAGAGCTCTTTGCCTGGGATTCCTCTGTGGGACCATATCACCTCTAAGAAGAGACTCATTCCCTTCAGCCTTTATAGTTGCCCTCTGTAATGACCAATGTCTTGGGCATTTGGTTTTAGAACAATAGTTTTTAAAGAGCAATTCTTCACTGCTGTGACTTGATGTCTGCCTCTGACTTCACAATCTGAAATCCATCCTTTGCCAGCTGTTCCAAGCCCAAAAAAATGCATCATACAGAAAGTTGAGCTCCAGGTTCAAAACACAAAACTGGTTCTCATGTGCCAGGATGTTGAGCTGCCTGAGACCACCTCAGACTTCAGAAAACTTGAACTTCTGGCAAAATTCAAAATCAATGCCCATTTATATTTTGCTGGAGTTGTTTCCTACCAGAAATCCTGGGTTTATGTACAGAGACATACATTTTAAGGCTGATGCTTATTTTATAATCCCAACCTAGTGATTTTTTTTGTACGCACTTATTTATGGGTGAATCACACACCTTGGTTGATGCACTCACATCGCTTTCCTCACAGATGTATCAGCTGCAGGTGTGTCAGAGAGAGAAAAACATTCTCTTCTGATACCTGAGCCTGAAGCACAGGTTTGAGTTCTTTGAGTTCTCCTGCTTATGTTTCAGTGAATTCCGCTCTCAAAATAGAAACTTGGGAGTCCTGGTTCCTGACTGCCAGGTTACAATGTGCAAAAAAGTTACAAGAGTGGGATGCACACCCTGGGGGTGCCTCAGTGACCCTCACCCCGCTCCTGTCCACCAAGCCAAGGGGGTGTGTGAGCAAAACTGTATCCACCCAGGGTTCTGCCATCTCCTCTTCCTACAAACTCAAACATGACCTCAGGTACCAGCTTTCCTTCTGCTGTCCTCTTTGTTACTCCCTTTTGGGTCTGGGTGAGTGTTCAAAGAACATCCTCTCTTGTCCTTCCAAGGGGCTAAACATTTTTAAGCTTTATGCAGGCAAAGTTTTTATGTCACATTCATGACCTGAGGCAAACAGACATGTCTTATGAAGAAGGACCAGGATGGTTTCTGTCCCATTAAGGGAATTTATGAGAAACTCGGCACAGTTTTAGGAAAAAAAAAAAAGTGTTGGCTTAGATGATGGACGTCTGTTAAATATTAATCTTTTCTGGGTATATCACATGCTTTCTTAAAGAAAGCCTAAATTATTCAGGAGTATTTGCAGGCTGAGATATGGCAAATTTACAGGGAGTACAAATCAGACTTTTGCATCTTAATATGAAAGGAAAGTATGTCCCAAATTTAGCTTCTTAATACTTTATTGGCCATCTCCTGCTAAGTAAAATAATTAAGCTGCTCATTAAGATACACCATATATCATGCCGGAACAATGGCCACTTTAATCCTTATACACATCATTGGCAAAATAACTGCAAGATGCCACAAATCCATATTTTAGGTTATTCTTTTTATGCATTTGCAGTTGTACGGGATGGAGCGACAGGAACGTCACCGGTGACAAACAGCAGCCTCTGCCCAGGGAGGTGACAACCTGTGAGGGCTGGGGAGGTTAGTGGCCACCAGGGCTGCCATGGGGGGCTGTCCCCCACTTTGTCCCCCTCTGTCCAGGACAGTGATGTCGCTGTCACCCTCCTGGCTGTGCTGGCCCCTGTCCCCACTGCAGGGAAGCGCCAGCCTTATTTATGTAACAGCTGCTGTTTTTAGGTGCTGTCACTCACACATTCGCTGGAAAACATGGTACTTGAAGAGCTGCTACGTTAGTACAGCATATGCCGGAGGCAAAACTATATATATATTTTAAAAAAAAAGAAAAATCCTTGTACAAAAAGAATTAGAGCAGGATTATGGCAGCATGTCAGCCTCCCAGTCAGTGCAGTGTCTCACCAGGGCCACATTTTGGAAATGCTGTTCTGCCAGGGTTTAAAGCCTTTGTGGATGGAATTGATTTTTATTTCTCTGGTCAGGATCACAAGAGATGCTCTTAGGTGATCCAAATTCCTGCTTTTGTTACCAGCTTCAGGCCAGTGCCAGTGATCTCCTGTGGAGGAAGGAGCTGGGACTCAGCAGTCAGGCAAAAGCAGCCCCTGTCAGGCTGGGGCTGAGGGCACCCTGCCTTCCTCTGCTGCCCTCCACCTACCTCAGGGTCACAGGTTTCTCCCCATGTCCAGTGCAGGGGGAAAATACTCTCAGGTGTACATGCACAGGTTTTAAATGCATGTGATGCATTCTGACTGAAATCCAGCAGTGCTGGTTCTGAATGGAAACATCCAGAATGATTTCCATCAAAAGTCCTGTTCATGCAGTTGTAAACTGTGATGCAAAACAAGAGCTGCTGCCGAAAATGTCCCCTCAGACCAGGGCAGTGTGTGACCTCCATGGATCTGAAGTCTTTCAAGTGATGATGGCTTATCATCAGAGCTTATCCTTCAGATTCCTATTGCTTGCTCTCAAAAGTAGATCTCTGCTGTAATTTAAGGTTGTTTTAAAGCAGCTACATGGATTTTCCTCTGTCCCCCAGTTTGTAGAGGTGAATGTGTGTAGGCAACCTGTTCTTCCTGGATGACTGAAAACCTCTCTGCTGGCTCCAGGGGACTTTGTGTTTGGATTTCCCAGTAAACTGTCCCAGCCAGCATCTCATGTTCCCCCCCATTTTTTTGCATCACACACACATTGAATACACACCCATAAGCAGCTGAGTGTGAAAGAAGGGAGAAACCTTCTTAAAGAAATTAAAGAAATCAATTGAATAGAGTAGAATAGAGGAGAACAGAATATTTCACTTGAAAGGAAACTACGATGATCATCCAGTCCAACAGCCTGAGCACTTCAGGGCTGACGGAAGGCTAAGGGGTGTTGTAAAGGGCATTGTCCAGATGCCTCTCAAACACACCCAGAGCATTGACCACCCCTTTAGGAAGTCTGCTCCAGTGTTTCTCCACCCTCTTAGTAAATAAATGCTTCCTAATACCCAGTGTAAACTTCTCCTGCACAACTTTGAACCATTCCCATGCATCCTGTCCCTGGATACCAGGGAGAAGTAATAATCAAACCCTCTTGCAGGGGAGAAGATGACAGATGGATGCTTGGTGGTCTCCTGTGTACCTGGGTGATGGCCACATCTTCTCTCAGCTCTGCCAGCAGCAGGTCTCTGTGGGCACAGATGTGGGAGGAGAAGGGAAAGGGTGTGATGGATGGTACAAAATATCAAGGATATGCCATGTGTCCTGCTTCCTGCCTGGGCCAGAGGAGCCAGGAGGGAATCCACCTAATGGAACACTTCACCTATTGCGTGGAGCAACCAAGAAGGCATCACCTTGTCCCCACAGCTCTCCTGCATCCCTCAGTCCCTCCCCAGAGTGTCTGGTCAGGCTGGTGTAAATCAGAACCTCCCCCCTGAAGCCAGTGCAGTGACCTGCAGCAGCTGGGAAGGAATTTGAGGCGGCTTGCAGCTCACCCAGCTGTGTTTGATTTACATCTGGAGCCACTTGGAAGCTCACGTCAGAGGAAGGAAGGGGCAGAAGCGGAGCAGGAGGGATGGCTTGGAAAATGCCCTCTGCTGGAAAGAGCCAAGCCCCACGGGAGGCAAACGGCTGGGAGAGGAGTCAGGCACTGATTTGCTCCCTCTTCCCCTTGCCCTGACGATGCCAGGCTTCCTGCAACTACTGATTATGATGATTACAGTGTTTCTGGTGTGTGTATGTGTTTGTGCACACGTGTGCAGTGGTTTCTTGCTAAACCCCTCTCGGTTGGACACTGCCAGATGGTACAAAAGCTTACCGGAATTTCATTTTCAAATAAACCACAGACTTGGATGAGCTAATGTTGTTCCACATAGAAAGCCACAAAATTCAACAGAGTGATGTTGTTTCAAGACGAGGACATGTCAAGTGAGGGAACCATCCGGTCGGCTCTGAAAGAGCTACACACTCCCCCTCATGATTTTGGAGGCTGTTTATGTACAGATGCCGGGCATGTGGCACTGCAGCTCAGGTTAAAGCTCTCCCCACAGCTGATGCCTGTGGAGCAGAGCCTTGGCAGAAGTGGTGCAGCAACCACATCTGCTCACAAGCCTTCCTGTTTTGTTTTAACTGCTCCTGGAAGGCTGGTGCCCCCCAGCATCTCCTTCTCTACCAGGACAGATACACCAGCACTGTTGGGAGATGTGGCTCCAGGTAGATACCCTCACTGCCGCCAGGTGACCTCCTGTGATCCTCAGCTCCAGGCCCAGAGGCTTGGGGGTGTCCTGGCAACCAGCTGTCCATTTGATGTGCAGCTCTGTACTGTGACAGCTTTGCCAGGAGCAGTGGCTCTGGCTGGGACGAGGACAAGCGACTTGGACACCAAGGGATAAAGCAGCGAAGTAACTTCAACACTCTAGCGGTTCCTACATCCAAAAGCACATCTCCAGAGGTCTTCTCTCCCTCCTATACCTCCAGGATGAGAGTCACAAATCTGGCAGCAACAGAGGCTGAGCAGGGCAAGGATTCAAGTCAGCCACAGGAAGAGATCCCTGCTCAAAGACCCACCTCACCACTGCCCCAGGCTGGCTGGCAGAGGCCAGGTACATAGTTACTGGGCATTTAGTCCCAGACAGCCTAATGCTGGCATCCATAGTGCTGTGATTTAATAACAAATTGGCAAAAGCCTTCCCTTCCCAGCAAGAGCCACCTCCAGCCTGTGGCCAGCGAATTAGGTCTTGGCCTGATTTGAGGATGTGTGGCTGGGGAAAGCGAGCCTGGTGCTGGGAGCCAGCAGCCACAGCACAGCCTCCCACGGGATTCTGGCACAGGGCAAGCCTGCAAAAGGGCTTCAGTGTTGTGACAGTGAGAGTTTGCAGCTCCCAAGCTGGAGGACCAAAAGCACAGTGCTCAGAGGGAGCAGGTCTCCAGCTTGGGAGAGGCAAATGGAGTCACCAGCAGTGCTCTGATGAGACTCACCAGTGCTGGTGTCATTTTCCCACGTCCCAGCACTTCAAGAATCACCTACAGCCACTTTTGTCACAAATAAGATTTAGTTTCAATTTTAAAATGCATTTACTATTGATGCCCTGCTGTGGAGGGCTGAGCAAGCACCAGCTCAACCTGATGGATGCTGCACTGCTCTGCCTTGGGCTGAGGGTCTCTGGTTGCTTTTCATGCCTATTTTCAGCTGTTGCCATGCTGCCTATTTATTTCAGCCTGTTGTTTCCAGGGATGTGGCCTTCTTGTTCCTGAGGAAGCATCCAAACCTCAGCACAGAGAGCAGAGACATACAGTAAAGGCATTTTTTTCTTCTTAAACTCACAAGCCTGCAGGATGGATTTTGTTTCAATTGCATCTTCATAAATAACTTTCTATTTCACACTCACCTGTTCATTTTGTCCTAGTTAGAATCAATATCACTGATAATTGTTTGTCAGAGCATTTATACATCACTGGAAGGTAACTAACAGGGGAAAGTATTTTTATTTATCTATATTTTTTCAGACCACTTTCAGTGAATTAACCAACGAAAGATGGCAGATTGATGTAGACTAGGTCCTAATTTTTACCCACAAATAAATGCATTCTCAGAAGGAGAAGCAATCAGAGCCTTCCTGGTAGCTTTGACAGTCCCAGCAGGAGGGTCATCCCATGGAGATGTGACCTTTATTCCTAAAACATCCTCCCTGGTGGACATCCGTGTTGCATCCCTGGCTGCCCTCAACTCCTACTTGTGCCTCCCCCACCAGTCCTGCTCTCACAACTTGCCTCCCCAAGGACGTTCTTCTTCTCCCCTCATCCTCCACCCAGCATGAGTACTTTCATGGCTGAGCTTCTTAGTTGACCCCTAATCTATGTTTGGAAAGTTTTCTTTGTCAGCCAAAGCAACTTTGGCTGGACCTGCTGCTAAAATGATGAGTGAATATCTCAGGTCAAACTGCCCATTTTGTGGTGAGCTGTCCTGTATCTCCTTTTATTTCTTCCACCTTCCTGTTGCACTGGTGTAAAACAACCTTGTGAACTCCTTCTTAGTTAGAAACAGCCAATTTATTCGTCTTTTGTACAGCACCAAGTGTTCTGGAGCCACCATCCACTGTGGCACGTAGTTTTTTACAGCACATGAGCTGCAGACACCTCAAATATTAACACAAACAAACCCCTGGATAAATCCTTTTGCTAAAGCTTCTCCAAACAGTTCCATGCAGTTGCCCAAGGGAGAGAATGAGCCAAGATGCCCAGCTTGCTTTGGAGGCTGAAGAGCAGCAGCTGACGTTCAGCACCACACAGCAGCCTTCCCCTGCTCACCTGGAGGGCAGGGCGGTGCTGGTGGCCCTGTCCTGAGACCCTGGAGCAGGAGGCTGGCCTCCATTTGCCCTGTGCTTGGTTCTCTGCGTGGCCCTGGTGACAGACGGGGGTGATAAACCAGCTGCAGGTCACTCGTGTCCTCTGTCATTCCTCGTGGGGAGCACAGCCTTGCGCAAAGCAAGTGGTTGCACGATGCTCAGCGGCAAATAAATCCTAAGAAATTCATCTACGAAGAATTTCTCCCTCTCCCTTCTTTGCAGAGTTACCGGGACCCTGTCCAACAAAATAACAACATTTTTGAAAGCTGAGGCAGTAATTTACAGTGGTGTAAATCAGAAATGCTGCCCCAAGCCCAGCGGGTTTGCCCCACATGATTCACACGCTTGTTTACAAACATGAAAACCACGGTCCCCGGCCAAAAGGTTTGCAGCTTGGGGAGGGAAAAGGCTGGGAGCAGGAGCACAGAGATCCATGGCTCTCTGGGACCATGCTGGAGGTCAGTAGCAGAGCTGGGTTTGTGCTCTGCTGTTAGCACACATGGAATTGTGCTGCCAGCTTCCAAATGACCGAAAGGACAGCTGATGGGACCAAGCTGTGACAGACTGCTCGGGGTCCGGATCCCAGCAGGGGCATTTGCCAAGTCTGAGACTTTGGTCCATGATGGGAAAATCATTACCCCTCTTTCCTCTCTCTCTCCAAGTGTTTTGAGGCTGGTTTTCCCAGAAGAGCTTTGTCTCCTGTGATGCTCAGAGCCACACAGGCCAATTACTCTGTATGTGGAAGGGAATAGTCACCATGGAAATGAGTAGCTATCAGCTACAGAAGTGGATCTTCTAATCCCACAGGATGAACTTCAGGTTCAATCCCAGAGAAGGTGGTCCTCCCATCAGCATCTGGTGACACTGCTGAGTGCCAGCATCTCCCAAAAACTGTGCTGCTGGGGAGGGCACAGCAAGGGCATTTTGGATGGAAGCTGTGGGATACCTTAGAGAAGAAGAGGAGGAAGAACAACATTTCTAATTTTCCCCCCCTTTTCTTGTACATTTTTTTCTTTTTTACTTGCCCTAGTTTGCTGCAATTATCACAGCACACGTGGCCCACTAAATAAGGGAAAATCCCACCAATTTCAAGCAGAAATGCTGGAAGATTGGAGCATCCTGCTCCTTGCAGATGACACAACCACGCTCAGGCTTTCACTGGAACAGAAGGTGGGTTTGGGTGATGCCTGCAGAGGCAGGGGGTGACATTTGGAGGAGGGCTGGATTCCATATGCTGGGGTGTAAGTCTTGTGGTTGTGCTGCCACAGCTTGCCCAGAGGAGCCTGGGATGTGGGATGCACTGTACTGCTGCCAGAGCCAGTGTGCCCAGAAGCCACACATTCCCTCTTCTTGCACAATGTCTTGGAGGGGGGGGGGGGGGGGGGGGGTGTTGCTTGAACTCCTTGGCCCTTAGGGTGCTGCTCTGCACAAGCACTCGTTCCCTTGTGCTTGAGGGAGGTGCCCCCAGCATCGTGGCACCCCAGAGATGAGGAATGGCTACTCCCAAGTACCAAACACACAGAAGTTCACTCCAGTCACCCAGAGGGTGATCCCATGATTAAAGACAGGAGGGGCTGATTCACTGCTCTCAGCACCCAGCACAGTGTGGGTGGTTTGGTTTGTTTCTTAACTCCCTTTTGGGACACTGCCAGTGAGGACATCCCCAGATGATCAAGGTGCAGCTGACGGTGACAGGGCTTGCAGGAGGATGATAGCTCATGAGAAGGTGAGCAGAGGCTCTCCAGCCAGCCAGGAAGCCCAGGTGCACGGGGAACTGCTGGGATGCAGCCCTGGCATAGTGCATAGGGAAAACCTCTGCCAGCTGTCCCCATCACCTTCCATGGCCTTTAGCTGTCCCTGATCAAAATAGCCACTCACCCCTGTGCTGTGCCTGCAGCAGGCAGCTGGGCACTGGCACTTTCTTTTTCAGCTGATTGCGTGGCATCTATTTTAGCAAGTAGCTGCTCTCTAGAGGTTTTGCTGATGGAAACACCTGCCCACTGCTGTGCTTGCCCCAGCCAGCCCCCAGGCTCTGCAGGCAGCTGGTGCTCCCAGTGTGTTCCTGTCCTGCATGTCTTCTGCCTCCTCACAAAGCCTATGGCACTCAGTTGGTCACTGAATTTGTCATGCCTCAAAACTGGGTCTCCTAACATCACTGCAGGGGATCAGCTGGGCCCTCTGCCTTCTTGGTGAGCATTTCAACCAAAGATTGCAAAAGTAGGTTTGGGAAAAGGGACCCATGTTCTCTCACTGTCCCAGGAAATGAACAGGTTCAAACTAAAGTCCCAGGGCAGGCTTTGTCCCACTTCAGCATTTAAATGTAGGTCCAGGGACCCATCACAAAGGGGTCTTCAAGAAGGAGGTGTGTTGTGAGGAGACATAACAACACATCCTCTCAGACCACGTCTTGTCTCTGGAAGCAGCAAAGGTGCTGGGGGCAAAGTAGTTCTGGTTTGGGTATGGTTCATGTCCAGCCTCCTTTCTCCACTGTGCCTTTGAGCTCCAGCCTGTGGCTCCACACAGCACTGCTTTTTCCAGGAACAAGTGCTGATCTTGGGAATGATGGGGCAGACACTTCAGTAGGGCTTCTGTGCTGCACCACACAAGGCAAACCCCTGACAAGCCCTCAGCACAGGTAGGGAAGGAGATATGGGAGTTAAAGGTCTCTGATGCTTTTATTTTCAGAGGCAATCAGCAATTCTGGCTGTCTTCATTGTGAGTTCATCTCAGGGCAGCTTCAGCTGAGCTGGCTTGCAGGGGCTGTAGCTACCTCCTGTTCTGGAAGTCAAGGCCTATGGAGGTCTTTCAGGTGGGAAAAAAGAGAGTGGGTTGCTCTGCCATTGCTGAAAACTACATCCCAGGAATGCAGCCGTGCATGGTCCCCAGAGGCTCCCCAGGCTGCAGACAGCCTCATCCTGCCACTGCTGGCTCAGCAGCATCCCCCTGAAAGCAAGGGCTGCCAAGCTCCACAAGCAGTGATGGGACACAGCTCTTGCATTGCAGCTCTCCCTGTGTCCCCTGTGGGAGGCACTCAGGTTTGGGATGGGCTGGAATGGATGGCTGCAGGATGGAACCTTAGGGAAGGAGCTGAACAGCTGCTGTCTCCTTTTCCTCCCACTGTGTGCTGCAGGAAGCACCCTGAGGAGTCAAGTTCCTCCCGCTCCCACTCTCTTCAGCCCTGGAGTCTGGTGGACAGGGTAACAGGGGAGAGCAGATGAGTGCCTGTGGTACTTCCCATGGTCAGAAATTTTCTCACCTTTCACGAGTTCTCCCAAGCCCTCTCTCACAGGATCTCCAGGTGGAGGCTGGAGGACATCAGGCATCCCTTTCATGGAGCTAGCAGCCTCCCTGTGGACGCAGGTCCTGCCTCTCACTTAGCTACATGAGCACTGCTCTCTCTCTGGCAGCCTGCCCAGGCACTGCCACAGCTCAGGGGTGGCCCTGAGTCCCGAGAGCCTCAGCAGCAGACACCCACTGCACCCTCAGGTTTTTGGCATCCACCATCCCCTGCAACCCTGTGCCACGCACCCACGGCCAGGCCAACATGCCACTTCCCAAGACATGCCTGCCATAGCTGGTCTGCTCCCTTTTGCCTCTGAAAACAGAGCCGTGGGTGATGCTGGGAAGCAGTGAGGCGGAGGGAAGGGGTGCAGGACTCCAGCTTGCCTCCCACCATGTGTCCCCTGGCCAGGCGAGCTGTTTGCTTGTGCTGCTGCAGCCAGCCCTGGGATGGTGCAGAGCAGCCAATTGACGTCAGAGGAGGGCCCGTGGTTTGTGTGAGCTGAGGAACTGCTTCTACTCAAGGTGGGTTTCCAACACCACACAGAAATGCTTAAATCCCCCCCCTTCCCCTCCCTCTGCTCCAGGAAACAAGTGCCTTATTTCATTCATTGGCTGGTTTGGTTATGGCGTGAATCCTGCCCATATTTTGGCTACTCGGTTGTTTGCTGAGGACCAAGCAGCCCAGATAATGCTAGCAAAGAGCAGGGGAGTGAAAAAAAAAAACGAGGGGGAAATAGGGCAAAGCCAAGTTTAATGTCCTCTGCCTCAGTTTGTGCCACATGTTTCCAGACAGGACTAAAGCCATGTATTTTTTCTTCTCAAATCGCCTGCTATGTTTTTGATGCTTGTGAAAAAGTGGGATGCTGAGTTCCTGCCGTCCTTCTTCTCTTCCCCTTCAAATCACTACATGTTCTGTGCAGTGTGTCTGGGCCAAGGCAGTTTGTTTGACCTTGCTGCATTTCCCCTTGACTGGTCAAGTTTTCCTTCAGACACTTTATTTTTATTTTGTGTCGCACTTTTTAGCTACAGCCCCTCTGTTTTTCACTTGTCTCTGTCTGGATTTGGCAGTGACAGTGTCAGTACATTTTCCCTAAGCCCAGTCAAATGTCTTTAACTGCAACATATCTTTCCAAACCTGGAGTGATTCCTACAGGAAGTGTTTGGAGGAGTCGCTGCCTTGACTCCCATGGATTTTGGGTCAGGCCTGTGCTCTCGGATCACTCCATTTGCATTGCTGCCAATCCATGGGGCCGGACCCTTTAAGATTGTCCAAAACAAACACTCAGTGGGTGAGATCAGTGCACAGACCATCACGTGAAAAGCTCTGTGATAACAACTGACTGCGTGTTTGCTTTCATATGGCATTGATTCTTATTTCCCTGACTATTTTTAGTCTTCAAGGTTGTTCCTTAATCAACTCGCTTTCTTTAATAGCTGGTGTTGCCCCTAGTGTGCTGCAGCAGGGCTAATGATGCTTTTATTGGGAGTGGGAAATATGAATTAGTTCCTCGTCCATTTCAGTAGGAAATGTGAGTTAGTTTTTTTCAGTGCCTTGAATCAGGTCTTCACAGAGCCACTGAAAGAAAAACCCTATCAAACTCTGAACTCCCCGATCAACCTGTTGGTTGATCAAATTTCCTGTTGGTGGGGAAAGCCTTACAGTAAGATGTACCATGCTCACACAAAAACAAATCAAACAAATCTTTATTCCTCTTCTACTCTACCTGCTTTTTCCCTCCAGGGGTGAGGATTTGTGGCTCCAAAGCTGTCTGGGGATGAGAAGTAGAGCAAGCCTGGCACTGAGCCCCAGCTGGAGTGAACCTTTCAAATGGGGTCAGCTTCCCCTAGGGATGAGTTCGAGCCTTCGTGTGATCCTGCATGCCCTGCCAGCCTCTCTTGCTCAGTGCAACTCCTGAGCACAGAGGGTTCCCTGGTTGTTGTCTGTAGGTCCTGAATTTTCCCTTTCAGGTATAATTTGGTGGCGTTAAGAGCAGGGCCTGCTGTTCCCACCAAGCAGTAGCCACACTTGCCACTTGGGCCATTGAAATGCCCTTGTTGTCTGTGAGCAGGCAATTATCCTGTGGGATTTTCAAGCACTGAATCTCTGTCATTTTTTTTATTATTTGCCTTAAGCAACAGCATAATCAGTGGCTGGAGAACTCAGGAGAAGCCTCAGGAGCCAGTTTGGAAATCGTGCCTCCTGTGCATTGGCTAAGCAGGGGTGGCTCACATGGAGCCCACAGAACCTGTGACTTCTGTGGAGTCTAGGGATGATGTGCCAGGAAAGTCCTGCCTCACTGGAAAAAGGCAAAGCAAGAGAAGCACTGAAACCTGGGTGGGGTGACTGAGAAAAATTCTATTAGAAAGAAAATGGAGATGCAACTCCTGTTAATTCAGAAGCACAGCATTTTGCCAGCTGAGGTCCTACAATTTCCTTTTGTACACAAGAAAAAAGAAAGAAAAAAAAAAGCTGAATCTATGCAAAAAGCAGCCTAACCAGAATACATATATAGATATATGAGTACATCCCATAAACTGCCCTATCCCATCCCTCCCCTCTCCCAGGCAGGTTACAAAATTGCCTTCCTTTGGTGACAGCAAAGAAGCCTGGCTACCTGTGTCTGCACCTGAGGCAGTCTGGAAGAATTGGACAAGCTATAAAAATACACTAATTTTCACATTCCTAACCTAACAACACTTTGGATCCTGAAAACCCAGAGTTCCTGATTCCTGGGGGGTTTATTTTGTGCACATTTTTACTGTTTCTCAGGGGGTTGGCAGGTTTGGGCAGCAAAATGAGGTGTGAGGATTTTGTATTTCCTCTTGGGTCCCTTCATGTGCATGCTGCTCTCCTGCCTGCATTCACAAGGTGGAAGGGAAAGTGTAAACATCTATTTAATTCACCTTTCACTGTGATTGTTCCCTAAGTTATCCCACCAAATCCCAGTAGTATCAGTTTAAATGGGGATGGCTGCAGGGCTCGGTTGACTTGGGCACATTATGGACCTGGGACATCAGATTCCCCTGCCCTCCCTGTGTCAGCTGTGGCAGCTGTGAAACTGGAAGAAAATGTCACAAGAAATATATGAGGGTGGTTTCCACACACCTCTGCATGCATGTGCAGCTCTGGCTCCAGTAGTGATGCTCCCAGGCAGCTTCATGGAGGACAGATCAGGAAAAGGATTCCTCACATCATACCTTCGGTGAAAGAGAAATCCTACACTGAAGTGAGGAGAAATCCCTCTTCAGTTATCTTTGGGCTAATTAAAAATAGTTCTCCTTACACAGCTGTGAGAGTGAAACGGGGTTAAAACCCTGTCTCACTCAAATATCTCATTTTCAGGACACTCAGGGCTCATAAAACTGAGAGCTGCCTTAATCGGAGCCACTCTCTGTATCTCCTGTAACTTGAGGTCAGCCCAGCTCTCATCAGTCATAATCCCTCTGACTGAAGGAGAGGCAGGTACTCAAATCACCTCTGCAGGTCATTCCCTCCTCTCAGACTGGGCTGCTGCTCACATTTGGTGGCTGACTCTCAGATGTCTGTGCTAGGCAGGGATACCTGGGTGCACCTGGGTGAAGTGGGGGGTCACTGGTGACTTTGGGGGCCCCAGCTCCACACTCTCTCTCCAGCCAGTCACTTTAAGCCAGCCTTAGGGGCCACTGCATCTTTACTCCAATGTAAAGATGGCTTTGTGGAGTACTGAGTTAACAAATTAAAGAGGTACTGCCCATATCTTCTTAAAAAGGAAAGGAAAGGGAAAAGAAATTGTCAGCTCCCCCACAACAGGTTTGAAGTTTAGAAGAGGCTTTCAACCATTTGCTTGGACAAAGGCATGGAGACCAGGTACCAGAACCAAAAGAAAAATGTACCCCAGTCTTTGTAGATGCAATCGCTGTTCATGATATTTGGCTACAGAGGCAACTTAGCAGAGGATAAATGCTACTGGGTAGCGGTTACTAGAGGCAGCCTTTTAGCAGAAAGCAAAAATCCCTGGGGAGGAGGAACTGCAGATGAGCTACCCCCAAAATTCACCTTCTTGGAGCCCTTGCTGCAGGTGTTGATGTCTGTGCATGGCCACTCAGAAATGAACAGGCAAAAATGTTCCTGGCTGAGGGTCCAGCACTGCCTGATGTGACAGAGGACAGGGCTTCCCTATGCCTCAGAGCAGCTTGTCCCTGCCTTAGGATTTATGTTACAGGCCAAGGAGGAGCAGAGATCCTGCACTGCAGCCACGGGAGCAGAGGGTTCCCGGCGCCTGCCGTGCCCGCTGCCTTAAGGAGGCCTCGAGCTTCGCGCCCGGGACTGAGCTGCTGTTGTTCCTCTGCACCTCCCTCGGATCCCCCTAGGCCAACACCCTTCGCTAAGACCGAAAAACATTTTCCAGACGCAAGCATGTGTACGTGTGTGGGTGGGTGGGGTGCAGGGGACTATGAAAATTTCAAGGCGAGGTATGACATCCTGGCTTTCTAAATATAGAGGACCTGAGCCACGGCTTCTCTCACACGCTAGCAGCGTGCTTTCTCTTTCGAAAGGCCCCCAAAGCAAACATTGCACTGGCTGGGAGCGTGAAAAAAGGGAGAAAAAAAAAATAGAAAAAGAATTAGTCCTGCGAGTTGATTGCAGCTCTGGGCGCTCTTGCGCCGAGTTGTTTTTTAGGCAGAGCTCCAAGCGGTGCCCACGCAGAGCCGGCCGGGCCAGCGAGGCGCAGATGGCCGTCACATGGAGGCTGGTGGCAGCCCCAGCATGGGGCCAGGCCCTGGTGGGGCTTCCCCTTCGCCCACCAGCCCCTGGCCTTCCAGGGCAGCACAGGGGAGAGAGAGGGGCACAAAGCCTGGCGGGGCTGAGGATGTGACATTTTGGCTCCCTGCCTCTCAGTTCCCTTTTCGCTGCCGTTGTCACTTCACTGTTTGCATAGCCCGACATCAAAATGCCTCAGAGCCAGAGGAAAGTGGTGGCTGCTGCTTCTCCTTTTAGAAGCCCGAGCAGTTATCCATGTAACACCATCACTCTGTGTGTGCTCAGGGTGGAGGAGCAGGCATGACACCAGAGGGTTATGGCCTTTGGAAAAGTTCTGCAGAACTGAATTTAATTGAGACTGATGATCTCTAAGCCAAGCCATAAAATCCAGCGGAGAGTTATAGACCAGTAATAGACCCTATTAGAGGGTCTAGCACAGTCTATAGAAAGGATCTCCTCTCTATTAAATTCTCTAGGGCTTGAGTTCTCATTTACACAAAGGGCCCTTTTAGCAGTGTAAAATGGCAATAAAGTAGGTGTAAAGATGATTGATGCCATCTTTACAACCCCTTTACACTGGGAAAACAGTGTAAAGTGGCCAGAGTGCAAATGAAAATCACACCTGGGTTTGTGAGAGTAAATTACATTGAACTCTTCGCAAATTCTGTGTGTCCATAGAGGTTTAATCCTACCCCTTTCTTTGGAATTCACCTAGAAGATAAATTTCCTGGGCTTGTAAAAATTGTTTTCTTCTTCAATACTTCTGTCTTTTCCAAGTCTTTTAGTCCCATTTTTTTTTCCTGGTGCAGTCCACATGGACACTGACACTGGGAAAAGGCTGGAGGTGTCTGGATATGTTGTGGTAGGTGAAAATCCTTTAATTAGTACCTCCCCAAATTCTTAATCCAAGCAAAATACACATTGTAAAACCACACCCGGAGGGAAACCAGTCCCTAAACCTTCTGTGTCTGTTTCCCCATCTCTCCTGTCCTGGTTTTATGCTCTTGAGATACACAAAAAGGAAATAAAGAAGTTTATCTTTGCTAGATCAAAATGCCCCATATTTATTCATTAAGCATATAAACCATCAACAGAATACATGATGAATATTACTTTCTTCCAGAGCAAAGGGTTAAGCTGCATGGTGCTGATTAGCAAACGGGATTCGTGGCTGGAAGTGGAGGGTGAGCTGATATGGAGGTGCACAGCTTGTTAAGAGGAGCAGGCTCTGTTATCCAGACCTCCCTTCTCCTGCCTGCCAAAGGCATTTACAGCAGCTTTGTGATCATCCCCGCTGCATCTGCCGTGCTCCAGAGCAGCCCCAGCAAATCTCAGCCCAGGGGTGAGCAGGCAGAGGCCAGGCATGGCCAGCCCAGCCCCATCCCACAGCCTCTGGAAGCCCAGCACCTGGCAGGTGATGGGAGACAGAGAGTGTGCGTGAGGCAGAGGTCAGAGGATTAAGGAGGCAAAGGGCAGCTCTGGTGGGAATGCTGCTGGGCCAGGGCTGGAGTGCTGCACACCAAGACATGCCCTGAACAACAGGGACATTTGAGATGGGATGGGAGGAGAGCGAAGGATGCCCTGCTCTGCCAGCAGAGCCTTCCTCTCGCTGTGCAATGGTGAGGGTGGGAGGAGGCCCCAAAGCTTAGCTGTCATTCAGACTCCCTTTGATCCCTTTCCTGCTTCTTGTTATCTTCTGTGTGGAGAGAGGAACCCACATTTTTGGCTGGAGAGAGGGGCAGGTGCACGGAGGGCTGTGCAGGTAAGGATCCTCTGCCCTGAGGTTTCACAGAGAGCACAGTTGGGGGCTTGTGTGGGATGGGGGACAAACCTGAGCACACCACAAGGTGAGAGGCACCCCTGTGTACCCATCTCCAGGCAGGATGGCTCTGGCACAGGTCTGTGAGCACTGCCGGCAGCACATTCCACCAGAGCCATGAGAGATAGCCTGGTTCCTGCCAGTCCACAGGGACAGTCCCAAGGATGAGTCTGACATCACCAGCCCGCCATCCTGCTCCTCTGCTGTCTCATCTTGCCCCAGCAGTTCCTGGGAGGCAGACTGAGGTCTTTGGATGGGTGGTGACACAAGCACCCTTGCAAATGTGCTCTGCAGCCAGGCTTACTAGTGGTTGTTACTTTAAGGCGCAATAAAAAAGATCATTTGGAAACAGATCTCAAAACCCCTCATGTTCTGCAGCTCCTCACTTTGTGGCTTGGCAAAGAGCACCTTGGTGATGCTATGTCTCCTCCAGAAGCACTTTCCATGACTAAAACTACAGCCCCTGCACCCAGCTCTGTTCTAGGTGGGCCACAGGAGATTTCACTACACTGTGATCTTCTGACCCTGGAGGCCTGATGGTCTAGCCCCTGGATGATGTGTGATCACCATATGGAAGACAGGGTTTTTTTCTAGGATTAAAGGTCCTCTGACAAGTTTTTTCCAGTCTGGGTTTTTGACTTTTTGATGATTATTTTTGTTGCAGAAAGTTGACTTTTTTTTTTCTTTGAAGCCTTATATAAATTTCATTTGCTTCCTCCTAGCTAATGATTATGGCACAATTTTTCTAGCATGTGATTGCTCCACCCCACCTCAGAAACATCCTTTTTCTGACTGGGATCGGGAAATCCCTCGTCATGGCAGGGTGTGAGCACCAGCTGTCTTGCTCCTGCACAGATATGGATCAAGAGGCAGTGCCAAATGCTGCCAATTAGGAATTGCTCCTAAATTTAGATGTCCATGCTGTGCAAGTGAAAATGGCAGTTCAAGGGGCAAACCAACATAGTTGTCTTGTTATAAGGTTAATAAGATGTAAAGCACTTCTAAAGCTGCACTTTCAGGGTGAAAAAAGCACTGCTTGAATATGCTTTGTTTTTCCATCCTCATTAAGAAATCATTATTATGTTGCCCTCATCATTATCAAAGATGTCTTTAGGAGACTGGCAGTCTCTTCTTGCTTCCCTCCCTCCACCCCATTTTAAAAACATTCATTGTTGCAGGGATATATCTTTCAGGGCTGCTGGCCCAACTCCACTGCTGGTGTGCAAGGCTGATTGTCTTCAGAGGAGTTATAGCAAAAATGCATTTGGCCTTTTGTACTTGGAGTATAATTGGTGGAACTGGCTAAAATCCGGGTCTGTCAGCCTGCAATTAGAGCAATATGGACATAGTTTTCAACATGACTAGTGATTTAGGGCTCCTCAACTTCAGGAGTACAACTCAAGGTTCCTTATATTGATCTTTTCTCCCAAACATCAGAAATCTGCCTTGGGTCTCAAGTAGTGCCCACCAAAGACCCTTCAGTGAACTCACTCATATTTGTTATTTATTAGTAATTGGGTTAGGTAGCATATATCATTAATCACTCTGAAAAGTTGTATGTATATTTATATGTCAGTCATCAATATATTCACTTGGGTGTTGGTCTCAACCTGCATGGGAAGAGGTTCTGACCTCCCTCATTACTTTCCTGAATGTTAAATTCCCATCAGGTTAGTGTAGATTACACCCAGAGCACCAAGACATGATATATAACTGAAGCATGTTCCCACAGATATAATTAAGCAGTTTGGATCAGATCCTTATCCAGCAGAAATGGGCATAGCTTTTCTGAAGGCAAGAGGGAAATGGTCCCTGTTTTGTAATGGCTGTAGCCCTGCAGATGAGTTCCCAAAGATTTTATCTATGGCTATTAAAGATGCTCTTCGGGGAGCATTTGTACAGCTGCATCTTTAGGGGTCTGTGACCTCTAGCTAATCTCACAAGAGGCTTTTTCTCAAGAGCAGCCATACGAAATGCTCCTGAAATGATTGAAAAATGCACTCGTTAAAGCCGTGTGAGCGTTTTTCCTCGTCCAACACCTTCCAAGCACACAACCCTCCATGGTGTCTGCGGTGGCAGTCCCCATCCCTGGCCACAGCCCCCTTCCAGCCCATCCCTGGCCACAACCCCCAGGCAGCCCAGACCCTACACTTGCTGCCCAGTGCCTTGGGCGGCTGTGAGAGGCTGGAAGCGAACGCCCACGTAGAAGACCTGGTATCGGTGCTTCCACACCACAAAGCACATCAGGAGGCACACCAGGGCTGCCACCAGGTTCAGAGCCATCTGCAGAAGGAGGTACAGGCTGAGCATGCTGGTCAGGCTGCCACAGTCAGCTGCGTCCTGGTACACAAAGGTGCGGCCGAGGGGGTCTGCAGGGTCCAGTTTGCACTGGCAGGACTCCCGGACAGTGTCGCAAGTGAACTTGGTCAGCTGCAAGTAGTGGTGTGCAGCAAAAGCCACTGCCAAAACACAGGCAACCAGGGCCAGGGCACTCAGGAGAAAATACAGCAGCTGAAAGAAAGAGAGGGGGAGAAAAAATAGAGGTAAACCCCTTTTTTCCAGCTTCATAGAGGAAATGGAAGGAATACACAAGGAATGCAGAAGGAAGGCAGCATGTGTACTTTGCAGGGAATGCATACCCACAATGCCACAATGTACTGTCTGGAGATTGGGTGCTTCAACGACTGCAAGGTTCCTTATGATGAGAAGTTCAGCAGGTCATCTCAAGAACTTGCCTTTCATGTTTTATATGAGCATTGACTCCCAATTTTGAGGCCTGGGGAGAGCACCAAGGAACTGGTGTCTGTACATCAAGAAGCTTTATAGAGAGGGAGGGAGCATTTTTCTCTGCAGTAGTACCTGCATTGACAGGATTCAGGGTCATCAGCTGAGACAATTTAGTGCCTGGAAGCAGAGCTGAGCAGACTGAGCCTTGGGTTGCCATCTTATCCCAGGCTGTACTGAGCTGTAGGTATTTTTGAGATTTTGCTCATGTGTTATTCTGTTTGCATGTCCAAAAAATCTTATTTGTACTTGCAAATCAGTCAGTGGGGTGGCTGATCTCCTGCCTATGGCCCTGTGGATGTAGCCAGCCTGCTTGCTTCCCAGGTCCCACTGTGGAATGGGAATGCAGATTTCCACAAAAAAGCATGTGCTGAGCTTAGTCTGCTTCCAAAACATGCCCCATAAACATGGGGAAGTCTTCCACAGGCATGAAAGGGCAGCAAACGCCTCTCTTTTCCCAGTGCTACAGTGTGAGAAGGACAAGGGTCTGCTCGTCATCTCCACTGCTCCTCACAACAGTGGCAGCTTAAAAATAGTGTGGCTTTTATCAAGGGTAGCTCTGCAGAGTCCACCCCCACAAACACATGGAAACTGGCAGCAAGTCAGAGCCTTTGACACTCCAGGATTCACCTGAGAGCTTTGGATACCAGCACATATGGACTTCCCTTTTCTTCTGATAGCTGGAACTGGCAGTTGCTGCACTGCGTGCAGAATATGTGTGAATGTATATTAAAATCATGTTCTGTGTTTAGCCAAAATTGCATTTTTTGGTTCTGCTCTGAACTGTAAAAACATTTATTTTCCTTGGAGTCTTATCTGTCAGACACATGGCATGGTTGGGAATTTGTTATTTTAAACAGCAGCTTCTCTCTCTCTTTCTCTCTCTTAACCTCGATACTGAAAACAAAATACCAATATAAAGGTATTTTTTTAATGACCTTGAAACTCCAACTATGTATGTCTTGATAAAGTTCACACTCCTGGTGTATTTGTCTTGTATCTACACTGTGAATCAATCTTCTGTTTGGTTGCCAGCTTGGAAAAAAATATTTGGGATTATTTCAGGTCCTGTAGCACTATATACATTTTCCCCCTCGTATCACCAAATTCTTACTGAAAGGTCTTAGTTTCCAAGACTTACTATTAAATTTAATGACTTCCCCTGTGGCCTTGAACCAAGGGCAGCTTCAAAATGAAGGTGGCTCTTATTAAACACCATTACTTTGCCCTTACAACTTTCCAGGGAAGGGTCCTTGGGAAAGGTGAATCTGGAAAATGGGGCCACCTTCCCATATGAATCATACAGAAGATGGAGTGCTGCTGACTGATGGACCCCCTCCAAACCAAGATGTGGGAATTCAAAAGCCAACAGCATTGTTTTCAAAGATGGTGCAAATGTGTCCAATGGAGAAAACAGAAAATGGACGAACACTGGTTGTTCTGTGATGTAGAGGTCCTGATGGAAGTCCTTGGATTCAGCCCAGCAGAAGACAGAATCAGGCCTCCTTAATAGATGAGAAACTAAGCCAAGATTACACCATGTGCCTGATTCTTCCTTGGCAGGTATTTTATTTAGCTGCCAACTTCTATCCAAAGGACACAACAGCCTAATCTATGCTCTAGGTACAGTGAGGAAGAATTTGTCTGTTGTGTTCCTAAAGGGAAGGAAGTATCAGAATCTGAATACACACGCAGCTCTTTTGATAATCCTTGGAGGCAAAGGGAGGTGCATGGGGGACACAGGGCAATTTCCAAAAAGCTTATTATTCTCACAAGATATTTGCAGAGGAATCTCTCTGCGAGCTGCTGAAAATGAACACGTTTCCAAATATTAAAGGTGAGCCAAATGCAAGCACTGCCTCTGAGGAAGCACAAGACAGTGAGTGCTGAGATTCTATCAGCAGATTAATCACATGCCAGACCTGGAGGCAACTTCAGCATCACAAATACAACTGTGTGGTGGGCTCTGCTCAGGAACCAGGACTTGCCACTGGAAAAATGTTTTTGAACAGCTTCAGAGAGATAGGTACTGCAATTGCTGGTTAAATAGAAGGAGAAAGGGGAAGTGGGGAGAGACAGTGTACGATGAGGTCAGAGCATGGCAGCTCATCCTCCTTTGTGTTCCCCATATGAGGAAGAGACATTTTAGCAATATTTACTGGCAGTTGTTTTCCTCTGTGACTAAATTGAAATAAATAACAGGAAGATGGATGAAGTTCCTCATGGAAAAGACTCCTCATAGTTATCAGAGGTGAAAGCAGAGGGGTTTGCAGAGGTGGATCAGGAGGCCCTTTCTGAGGTGGTGGTGGCTCAGAACAGGAACCGTGGTGTGTCACGGCATGGGCTGGCTGTGCAGGAGCAGGGGGTGTCACTGCCCCGGAGGGTGTCCTGGGGAGGACCACAGGGAGAGATCTGTCAAATGTCAACACAGAGCCCAGGAAGCCCACAGGATGGCTCAAGATTTCCCTGCATGGCACTGGCTGTTGCTGTCCCCCTGAAGGGCACAGGCACCCTCCCTTTGGGTGGCCTCCCTTTCTCAAGGACACATGGCATGCTGTGGGTACCCACAGCAGTCTCAGGAAAGGACTTCTGCAGAAAGCAGTTCTCACACCTCCTTCTTTCACAGCATCCAGGGCTCATGCAAGTGTGAAATGAAAGAAGCAGCTGCCAAGAGGGAGGAAGGCAGAGAGAACTGCACAGGTCTCCTCCTGTTTTCCACCCCGAGGGAGTCGCTCGCAGTGGTCAGAGGATCACTTTGGTGGGTTGATCCAAATCCCCCAGGCCTCTGTGTGTGTGTGTGTGTGTGTGTGTGTGTGTGCATGGTCCTCTTCTCACAGTGATCTTTGGCCTGTGCAATGGAACTTGGAGTGCTTAATGCACTCCAGGGAAGTCCAGCCAAGGTTTTCCTGTAGGTTGATGCTTGGCTGATGGGAGCCAGCCTCCAGTGTGCGGGCATACCCGGTAAGGACAGTCAGAGCAGATTGGGTTGAACCCAACTGCAGTGCTTGATGAAGCATCAGGCCCTCAAGGAGAAAAGAACAGCCCTCTGAACAATCTGTCTCATGACTGCAATGTTGCATCTTCAGCCTTGTCATAGCTAATGCTCATTTTTAGTTCAGATCCAGCCTTTAAGTGAAATTCAAAGATTTGAGAAGTGATACTGGAGATGTAGATGAGTCCTGTGTGATCAAAGACCTGGAGGACAGTTTTAGCTCCTGCTTTGTTGAAATAGGTATGAGCCCTGCAGACAGAAGCCATTTGTCCCGTTATCCCAAACTGTGGGATAACAGCTCCCAGCAGGGACATGAGACAGGAGAGGTGAACAGCCTGGGAACGATGGAGATCTGTGGCACACTGCAATAGGAAATGCTGGGAAGGGGGTTTTGGGGAGGAGGATGCCTTGGGTAAGCAACAGTCCATAGACAATTGACTGAACCAGGGAGATTTAAGCTCTAATTCTGCCAGGTGACGAGGAATGGCCCATTCTACATGACCTCGGGAGCAACTCCAAAAGACGTCTGTTGTTTTACAGGGAGCACATTCCTTACCGTCAGGGTGGGTGGTAGACACATTTGAGCTGCCCAGCCCGACATGCCGTTCCCAACACGAGGGAATGACTCCCTTCCTGCCTGGATGCCAAACTCCATTTAATTGAATTTTAATTCAGGCAATAAAAAGCCTGGCGTGGCAGCCCCTGCCCAGCCCAGTAACCGTCCTTGGGGGCAGAGAGGTGACAGGGTACAATGTAGAGGCAGCTACAGGACAGGCACAATTGTTCTTCTCCTTTTCTTTCTTTCTTTAAGTACTGGAGAAGCTCGAGAAAGACACAAAAGACACACCGGGGTCTAATTTCTAAGGGAGGATGGATGCCAGGGTTTGAAAAGCTGCTCCTTGCATTTTGTTTCCTTCTGCCTTTTTCCAGTTCATAATCACTGTTATTTTGTGCTGCTTGCGTCGGTATTTTTCTTGGTTATTATGTGTCTACAAAATATTAAGAGCCCTGAAAACTACAATAATAAGGAAAAATAGCCCAGGAAAAATGGTGTTAAAAACAAGCATTCTCAGCCTTGCTCTTCTAGTTGCTCACCAGTGTCAGCAAAGCAGTTTTGGAGACAAAGGTGGGGTATGGTGCAGTTCCTGCAATGCTCAGATGGGAATTTGCTCTTTGGGAGAATGCATGTCCCCATGCTTCCCCAGAACTTTTCAATTAAATATTATGGAAATAATATGGCTCATTTTATGCCTCCCTTCTTCTTATCCTGCTCACTATCTCCACTTAATCTGCCTAAAATCTCTGAACACTTCCCAAATTATTCCAGCTTTGTATATATTCCTAAAACATGGTGAAAAAACAGTATTTTGTTCTGATTTTAAATGTTATTAGAGTTTCCCCCTTGTAGGATACAATTTCTTCCTTGGCTGCCTGGAAAGTTACAGAAAACCATTCCTGCATTTCAGGTGTATTTTCACTTCTTTTCCTCTGGTCTTAAAAATCTCCCCTGTAGCAACTTTGCTGATTATATGTAATGACATGAGAAGCAAAACAACAACAACAACAAAAAAGTTTTTAAAAATGTTAAGGTACCTTCACTGTGAACTGTGCACACGTCTTCTCATCGGGTTGGTACGAAATACAAAGCATAACAAATCCCACTAAGGCCACCACACAGACCTGCAAGGGAAGAGATGTAAAATGTGTCAAGGTTAAAAAAACCTTACAAAACACAATTTTTTTCCCCCCTCAAGCCAAGACATGTTTCTGTGTTTGCAGGACCGTAACTCAAGAAGCAGTGTGGAAGCAAAGTCATCAAATACACAGCACAGCAACAGCCTCCAGGATGTGTGTTGAGTTTTTGCCCATACAACCATCAAAAAAGAGAAGAAGGCTTCTGAAATTGGGCTTGCAAGCCCAAAGAGCACCATCCTATGTAGATCTGGGTGCTGACAGGGTTTTTCTGTCACCCATGCAAGTTTTAAATCATTAAATCATGGCTGCCACTGGGTAAGAAGCAGCAGAGTTTATTACAGAGGCTTTCACCCTCTTCTGGAATGGACACCTTACTAAAGAAAATATCCATCTCCCCTGCAATCTGAAACTGTGTTTTAACCCTATAGCAGTAATTGCTGAAGGTTAAAAGTAATGGAATACTATTTGCACATTTGTTTATTCACTTAGCTGTCTTTATCATTAATTCTGGATTTATCTGTAGGAGCAGATACAGGTAAGAAGGGACGATCCTCCTCTGAGGAACTAGCCCAATAAATGTGATTTGCTTTTTTGTCTTTAGAAAACACAGTGTGTCCCCACTGTGCTAAGCATTGCAGTCAAATGCCCTCTCCTCCCACTCTTTGGAAGATCAGTGAGTAAACCTTCCAGGAGGACTTAAGAGGAGCAGACTGCTGCTTTTTGGCAGTTCATCCCCTGGATAGAGGATTTGGGTACCCAGGCAGCAGGTGAGGGCTCCCTGTGGATCTGGGCATGAGAGAGGCTGTTGGCAGCTGGAGCTGTGTTTGAAGGAATCTGTGAATGTTTGAGCTGCCTTGGAAAACAGGTGAATTGATGGCATGCACATGTTTTTAAATGACCCTTCAAATCACACCTTTAAAAGCCATCTTAGGTGAGATGAGATCAAGAACTGTCCTTTCAGAGGTCCTCTCTACACCAAGGGCCAGGAGCAAGTCTTTACCTCCCTGGTAGGGCCACCTTTGTCATAAATGACAGCTACTAAATTCTCAGTGACTACAGCAAGATTCTATTTCTTTTTCCCCCTCCATTTTACTTCTGAAGTTTGGAAGAGTTGTCATTAATTCAAGGCTTTCTGCTTTCCCGGAGCAGTGGGATTTGCCCTCTTTGGCCAGAGCCATGTGTGAGCTGCCTTTGCCAGGGTGGGGCTATGCCATGGAGATGCCTGCAGGAGTGTGGGGCTCCATCACAACCCCATCCCCACCTGCATGCCCTGGAAGTGCTGCTCACATCCAGATTTCCAGCTCTTTACATGCAGTGAAACATGTCCAGCTGTCCTTTTGGACAGCAATGGATAAACATGTTCTTTTATGCTCTGTTGCAGAAAGTATAAAACTTTTTGCATCTGCATTGCTGGTGCAGGGCTCAAGAGAGCAGCCCTGCAAAGGAGAAGTGCCTCCCAACACGGTCAGAGCCATGTCCCTCAAGAACCTGGGCCATTAGTAACACTTTTCCCCATGAAGTTTTATTTCATGTCATTTCAGCGGGACATGAATAGGAAGTATTGCCTGAGAACATTTCTAAAGAATGCGTCAGTATTATTTACTCCTTTCCATGTCATGTGTATTTATATTCTGGTCCTGTGACTTACACACGGACTCCAATTTATTTGTTTCTTTCTTTTTATTGTTGACAGCCGTAGCTGACAGGGTTGTCTGGGGAAAAAACAACCTTTCTTGTCAAAGGTCCTTCAGTGCTGGGGCTTTTTTTCCCTGTAGTGCTTCTGTGTGACTCAACCATGTTTTATTTCTCAGGATTAATTGCCTATGTCCTTGGTCCCTTGCACTGTGTATGAACCTTTTAATTCAATTAACATGCCCATAAAACTTAAATTTTAAGAGATCCTAATGCTGATGATACCCAAATGATAAACTCCCCCAGTGCCAGTAATGGCTGAAGGAGAGAACCTGCAGCAAGAAATAACTAACTAACTAAATAAATAAATAAGTTAAAAAATGCTTAAACACACTGTCTTAACATCGTATCCCCAAAAATCATGACAAATCATAGGGGCTCCTCACATCAAAGCTGGACCTAAGTATTTGCAGGATCTGGTGCTGAAGGATCTTGTTATGAGCAATAAATCAAATTTGCTTTGCTTCAGCTACACTAGTGGCCATTTACACTTGTGTGGACTGAGAGCCAGATTTGCCTCCAGGTGACTGCCATGAGACATCATGGGACTGTTCCCACTCCTCCTTCCCCTCCCATTTAACCACAGAAGGCGACAGAGCTGCATTCATTTTTGAGGGCAGAGATCAATGCTGGAATTTTCTCTCTGCCATCAAGTGCCTCGGACGACTTTTGCAAAACTCCTGCTGGCTTCACACGTGGCAGGATCAGACCTCCCTCTTTAGGAAGCTTCCCATACAAAGGGCTATCAGTTAAAAAGAGCTCCATGCCTGCACATGCTTTCTAAAGGTCCTCTGGAACTAAAATAATATACTCAGGGACACTTGATGAGGCACATTTGTAGAGAGGTATTTATAAAGGATTACACTGGGTCAGGATTCCAGCAAGTCTTGGCCAGGATATTTCAGAAAGATTAAGTTTTTTTTTTTTTTTTGGTAACAATACAGTAACTTCTTTTCTTTTTTAACCAGAGATGTGTGTTTTTCTAAGTGGTAGTAAAAAAATAACGTGGCTGAGAATTATGACCCACATATGTTTAACATTTCAGCTCTTTAAAGGTAAATTCACTCCTTGGAGGAAACCAAAGCATGGAATGTTTATATAGGAAACAGCTCTATGCTGCTATTTTATACATTATTAATAGATCAGCTTTGAATTACACCTGTGAAGTGTAACAGAATAACTATAAAAATCCACTGCTAAGTATTTTTAGGAGCCTCTAAGTAACTATAACTGCTGCAGGCATGTTACAGGTGCTGTTAATGGTGATTGCTAAGCAGCATTAGATAATCCTGCATCCTGGTGCTGCAACAGCCACTGCCACATCCCAGTGTGAAGCACATTTTTCCCACACCTTATTGACTGAGCACACAACATAAAATGCAATTGAATCCACTTCAGCACGTGCTTGCCACCAATCGATGTGCATTTGTTACACAAATAAAACAGATTCTCTGAGACCGGCAGGACAGCATTTAATTAGATCAGCTCTGGTCAACTGTTATCCAGAAACCCAGGAATTTGCATTTCTTGGCATATTTTAACTCATGTTTATTTCAAGATCCTACTTCAAAATTTCCATATGGACGAACACACCCCTTGCTGAATAGGTAGTGACGTGAAAGGTTATCCAAGGGAAGAATTTAATTTTGGAAAGCACTGCCTAGAAAAAGACTGAAATGTGATACAGAAGTACTCAGGAAAGGTAAAGATTTCATTTTGCTCAAGGCATACTTTGTGAAATCCCCCCAGTTCGCAACCCAGGAGAACAGCTATTTGCTAACATTAGCTGAAGAACTTAAATATTAGGCTGTACAAAATTTTTAATACTGTTTCTTTTTTGAAGGAAGCAGTAGCCTCCTCCCATTGGGCAGGAACACCTCAGCACTGAAAAGTGACTTAAGAATTATTGTTTTTTAAAGCCATAATGAAAATAGGAGAGAAATCTTCCAGCTATGTCCCACCCCAAAGGGAGCAGGAACCTGTTGTCCTGTTATCCCATCTGGTCCTGCAAGGATCCAGCACAAGGTGTATGAGGAGCACAAGGACACCACGTGGCAGGGATGAGGAAGGTTGTGTGTAATTAGGGGAAATATGAACACGTAGGGCACAAATTTCCGCTGTGGTTTGCACTCATTATCTTTGCATGCTGACATATTCATGTGGTTTGCTTTATTCCGACAGATTTCAAAACCACAGATTGCTCTAATCTGTCTCCATCTCTCCCTTGTATGCCTGTGAAACTGGTTTTCCTTTTGTTATTGCTACAATTTTAGCCCAAATGTAGAATAGGTGGTTTTCCCTAGCAAACTGCCTCCTACCCAGAGCATCTTGAAAACCTTGGCTGGTAAAGCAGGAGTGTTGGGAACATCCAACAAGAAATGAAGGCAGAAGACAAAAACCTGGCTCTAAGGAGCATCATGGCTCTGTGTCACATCACAAAGCAAATGCTGCAAACACTCAGAGAGACACAGTATAGCTCTTTATACGGGGGCTTCGTTAGTGAGAACCTCCTGCCACAATTTTTAGGGGCAGAATGCAAACACACTTCAGGACAGGACGTCTCCCAGGTACAGTTTGCAATGCCACACAGCACTGCTGAGGCCCACAGGAGGACTCTTCCTATTTAATAAGAACGTAAACTCAAACTTCAGGAGGAAAATTGTCGTTAATAGGTTTAGGAAGATATTTCCATTATGCACAAGTTATTTTGTAGTTGCTCTTGGAGATAAAGGGGATCTTTTGTTTTTAGGGACACAGGTAAAGAATGATCTCTTGCAGCTATCACTGGAGTTTCTGGCTCTCCCTCACAGGTTGATGGTTCTCCCACTTTATCAGATATGGCAAGGTTTAGCTCCTGTCTACACCTTTGGAGAAGTCACTTTATCCACCAAACCTAACACTCCCACTGGAGAGTGATTTTGATGCAGAGAAGAACCTGTCCCTGTTGGCTTTGCCATTATAAACCTGGTTCACCTCTGGTGCCAGACATCTCTACAGGCTGTTGCAGACAGCAGCACTGAAGTTCATTTGCTCTACAAGGTTTGAGGAAGCTGTGGTGAAAGTGGGTGCTGCAGGCAGCTTTCACTGCCAGCTTTCATTAGACTCAGGTCAGCCTGGGTCTCACTGTCACATGAAAGAAAGAAGCCAGTCTGCAGCACAGAGGTACTGTGCCCGGATTTTTTTTTTTTTTACCCCTTATTGTTAAATTTAAGGATAGTTTAGTTGCATATAAGTTACTACCTGAAATAATAGCTATAATAATAATAATAAAGGTGTACACTGTGGTTTCAGGCAAAGGCCATCACCATCTAGGAAATAATTCTTTTAGCAGCCATAAATGCCACAATAACTGCCCATCCCTGCCCCACCTACAGAATGAAATAATGATGTCTTTACCACAGGCCACTTCAAGCCATGCAATAACACCCCCTGGCAGATCCACAACTTTCTCTTAAATCCTGTAAAATCATCAAAACCCTGCAATAGCATCTACAATCAAATGAAATGCTCTTTTTTGCATAATGATCTTTGCTGTTTAGGTCAGTTGCTCATCACTTGTGCTAAGGTAAGATTTAATTCCCCCAGCAAAGGCTACGATCACTTACACAGCCAGGAGCTGCAGCAGCAGTCCATTGCTGCTGTTAAGCCAGAAATACAGCCTTGGCTGATCAAACACCTGAGGGATCAAAAAAATAAAATAAAATAAGGAGTTCACAGAGCCAGCAGTGGTTTCCAACCTGAGAAGTGCAGCATGGTTGAAAGTACTCATAACACCACTCATGGTTTGGGGTGTGCCTGTGACTATGAAAGCCAGCATCTCCATGGCAATAAGGTTACCCAGGCTGGGGAAACCTGTTTGATATCCTTCTCCAAATTTTACCTAGGCTTTTTGCAAAAATTCCAGCCAGGAATTCTGCAGTTAAACTGTGGGCTAAGCCACAGAAGGCTCCAGGATTAGACCAGCCCCTGGCCAGGTATCAGACACACCTCAGGTGTGCAGTTACCTTCTCAAACCATTCCTTCAGAATGTTTGAACATTTCTTCCCATCAAAGTTTTCCACTCTACACCTGAGCAAAATGAAATTGTGGATTTCAGTTAATCAGTGCATAGTTACTCTTGGAAGAGGATAAGATTAAATGGCAGAGGGTTCTGAAGAGTCCTTCTCTACACATGGCTCTAAACAAGCACTGGCCTCTTCTTCAAGGCAGTCCTCCCTCAAACCATGGCTAATTGTTGCTAGCCTGTTCCAAAAAAATATGTTGCCTGCATGGCTTTTTGATGGCTACTTCGATGGCATCAGGTTTTAAGAGTCACCTTCTCTTAGAAATTGAAAACGGCTTAGTTAAAAACAAGCAAAAGTTATAGAGACAAACATTTCTGATTCCAGGTAAATGAAGGTCAATTAAGCTGCTTTTCCAGCTAAAAGTCTGCCTGCCTTTTGCACCACAAAGCCCCACATCAGCCTCACTTCCACCAGGGCAGAGAAGCCAATGCTTGAGCACTGATGCCAAAAAACCACAAGCCACAGCTATCCCTTGAGTAAAGCTCAGGGACCCTCTAGCCTGGGAAAACACCTGGGGAGGTGGAGAAAGGCTGGAACAAGGAGAAGGGTCAGAGCTTCTAGGCTGGGGGCTCAACCCAAGGCAGATCTTTTGGGACGCTTTTTGCAATAAAATCAGTGACAGCTGTAACCACAGTTTCTGCCTCGAGCTACTCGTGAATCAGATTTTTTTTAATGTTTTTAAAAGTCCTAATGAACATCTATACACATACATTTAAAATAACTTCCTGACAGAAATAATAAACACCCTGGATAATCATTTCTGATGAGCGCTTCTGTAACTTTCTTAACTCCCTGAGTCTGCAAAACAGGGCTGAAAAGGGAACTTGTCCATGAAAACTCTGATGCTCTCCACTTTTGATCGCAGTGGAAATAATCTAAAGTAGGTTTTTCAAGGGGAAATACATCGTTACTTCTTCTGGGTGTCAAAAGGCCACGAGCTAATGAAAAAGAATGAAAAGGATTCCATTAATATCTACTGTCTCTGCAACACTTTTCATCCCAGGATCTCAAAGCAAGGGGTGACGGATGGCCACTATTAACCCCACTTTGCAGGGGAAATAGTCTTAGCAAGGTTAAGTAACTTGCCCAAACCATGCACCAAGCCAGTGGCAAGACACAGGAAAAAATAAAGCCCTGCACTCATGAGTGGGTTTGTGAAGAATTTGTCCAAGTTCCTGCAAAGCAGCAAGAAGGAAAAACTGCCAGGGAGTCCAGTCTGCAGTTTGGAAAGCTCAGGACAGGTCTCACAGGCAACTGCTTCAGACCTGGGCACCTTCACTGTAACTGGCTCCAGGCAAGTGAAACAAATGCTACCCTTACTGCTTTTAACTGCTTTTATCCACCTGTCCTCAGCAATGGGGGAGAGGCTTTTTATGGGGAATAGGTTGCTGAAGGCAAAATAGAAGTGGTAAATCTCGTAGGCTCATGGTTTCTGTTAATAAAATTTTCCTTTGGTTTCTGACCCATGCCCCACACATTTTAGACCAAATGCATTTTGGTTTTAACTGGGTTTTAACTGGTTTTCATGGCGAAATGCTCTTGGTGCAATGCAAGCTGCATCGTTTCCTTCTGCAGGGGCTCAGAGGGAAGGGCTGATGCTGTGGAGAGGGAGCCCTACAGGCTTGGAGCCCTCCTCCCCTCCCTGTCAGAGGATCACTGGCCACATTTATTCCCCAGGATGGTGATCCCAATTCCTGGCCTGCTCCAGCCTCACAAACCTACACAGTCAGATTTTGAACCCATTTAATTCAGACTGCCTTGCCTGGTTTTCCTCACTAGTATTTTCCACTGGCTGGTCCTCTAAAAACAGTTCCTTTCCATTCATGGTAATGCACCGAAGCACTTGATTTTCACGAAGGAATGGCGTCACCATTTTGCCACTAATAAAGAAGAAAAAAAAACCAGCTTTTAATCAATTGGGGTCTATTTAACACATTAGCAATTTTCCTTCATTTTTCTGTCATCCTGCATTAACAGCAGTGGGGACAAATCCAGCCTGGTGTAATTCCAAAGGAGTTACACCAGGAATGAGCTTCAACCATTATATCTAATGTTGCTAAGAAGGTCTCAATAATAGATTTTTTTAAGTCCTTGATTCAGAATACTAATGAAGTATTCCTTTAAAAAGAGCACTTGAGTGGGATGCTACTAATACAAATATGCTCTGGTATTTTACACCACATCTTTTTGTCCTGTTGCTCATTTCTGTGTGAGTATATGAGTTTTGGGAAGTCACTTTCTGCCATGAGGTTTGTTCTCAAGCAGCACATGGGTCATCCATCCACCTTCCATGCGGCCCAAAAACCAGCACACAGGACATCCAGCCACATGCAGGTCCTAGCCAAGGGTTCTCCTGCATGGACCAGTTTTCCCCAGATCTCCAGAGGCCAGTCCTCAGCACAGTCCCCACCACAGCTCACCAGCAGCACCCTGTGACTGCACACCTGGAATTTCCAGCACAGCAGTTTCTGGCCATCTCCACCTGATGTCCCAGTGGGCACCAAGTCCCTCGATGGAGACACCACAGCACAACAACAAAGTAAATGCAGCACCGGGAGGCATCTCCTGCATTTTGCCCCTCAGATGTGCTTTGTACTGCTCCCGCGGTACCACAGCCGGTGCTCCACTCAGGCTCTGCTACTGCGAGGTCTGGGGCTGCCCCAGCACTTCATCCTCTCCTTTCCAGCACCAGTTCCCTTTTCACTTCCTTCTGACCTGGTCCTGATCCCTCCTTCCCTTCTGCTTTGGGCTGAGGGTCCAGGAGAGCAGCGTGGTCGCCCAGGAGCCTGCCCAGCCACGTGCCCCCAGCAAACAGTCCCTGTCATCACCGTGAGGGTAAACAGAGGGGCACCAAAAGCCAGTTTGAGCCAGGGAGGAATCAAACCACGCTCGAGTGTGCTGGTGACTCAACATCTCACCAGAGTCCCCCAGGTGAGAGTCACCATCTGACTCAGAGCTAGGTGCAGTCACCCTTCCCCACGGGGCAGCCCAGAGCCTGCTCTGCTCCTGCCCACAGCCAGGCCACCCTGCAACGTGAACCAAACTTCCCACAGTCCCAGGAAATGTTTCCCCAGGGATTACCCTGGCTGCGGAGTACAAAACATGACCACCAACCACAGCTGAGAACTGAGTCTTGCTCCGAGTCAGGAATTAGCTCAGGAACACACATGGAGAATTATTCCTGATTTTCAGGGGTGGGGGGAGCTCTGAAAGTGACTGAGCTTTGCCTCATGTGGACATCTAAATGTCACTGCTGCTGGCAGCTTCTGCTAAAAACAACAGGGGATAGAGCTCTGCTTTCAGAAAGCAGAGACTTTGGTAGGGTTTGAGGCCTCCCCAAGGGAGGCCAGCCATTTGTGGACATCTCAGATGAATGCTGCTTGGGCACTGATGACATTCACACGGGCCAGGGGCTGCCTCCTGGCATTTCTCATATCCCTGGCTGTACATTCGTTCAGTCCAGCTCACCCTTTCCCCAGTTTTTTCTAGTGAAAAAGTTATTTCAAACCTGTGATAGCAACAGTGCTGTCTGGAAAAGACATAAGCTGACCTCCAGAAACCTCAAAATAAACAAGAGGAGTGAACATGCCACATATTGCTGTTTTATCATCTGTATTCCCCCCTGGTTTGTAACAGCCAAAACTTCCCAGGAGGAAATTCCTCTTCCAAGCAAGGGCAGGCTCCTGCTCCACAAAACACCACTAAACTCTTGGATACCACTTCAGTCAGAAGAGAAACATGAAGAGATGAGTCATAGGAGCTCTTCCTCTGGGAGCTCAGGCCCTGCTCCTTCCACCCTCTGAAGGGATGCCCAGCAGGATTAACACAGCAAACCCCAATCAGTTCAAATGCTCAGATAATCTTCTAGCAACAAATTACATTTACAGAAGATGCTCCTGTAGCTGTTCAGCACTCTGAGAAATCTTTTCTCTAAGTACCTAAACACAAATCTATTTGCTGGGAATTCTTACAGTCTGACAAAACCCAGAACTGTGCTAACACATCAGGGCCTATTTTCAGGACCTATTTTCCAGAAATCTGTTTCCCGAGGAAGAAACCTGCATGCTCCATTACATCCATGGCCTATCCCAGGCTCATAATCACTGACCCTGTCCCTCCGCAGGCAATCCTCACGTCCCCAAGCCCACAGCCAGCAGAGTCATACCATGGATGGCACCACACACCCTGTCCCCAGCTCTGCAGGGGTGGGGAACAACCCAGGCTTCCCCAGCAGGGATGGCTCTGATTTACACCCAGCAGGATGCTGCACTCTGCCCAGTACCCCCCAGCCCATGCAGCAAGGCTGGCATGTCACTCCAAAGTGACTTGGCAGGAGCCACCGCAGGCCCTGGGAAGGGCTCCCTGTCCCTGCCATGTCCACCAGTGCCATCCCCTTCCCCATGGCCACGTGCAGTCAGGACCAGCAGCAGGAAGAGGGTTAAATCCCAGCAGTTCTCCAGCACAGCACAGGGAGGAAGCTCCGGAGATAGACATTGCTCTCCTTGCCCATCTCAAAGTTACGAGTTACAGAGTTATGCTCTCACTTCCAAAACCTGATGGTCATGGTTTGGTGGGCAAAGAGGATAGACAGTGTTAAGAAATTAACACTTTTTTTCAGCAACACCAGGCAGGAGTTCACTGCAAAGCACAAGCTAATACATACATCCAAGTGAGCAGCAGCCCTGTATTTTTTTTTCAGGTCTGTTGGGTATTGCAAGGAAGAATACGAAAGGCTGTGTTATTCTGCAGGAGCAGTTTTCCTTGGGAAAGTATAGCCAGACACTTAATCCCAGGAATATTTATAGTTAGCATAACTCAAATGGTGTTGTGCATGCAGTTGGTTAGTCTAAAGTGGAGCGTCATGCAGCTTGCATTAATGCTGGCAAAGGCACTTTATGGAGAAACAGACTTTATGCTTACAATTATCCCAGCCCAATATGGAGTGTCTCTGACTAGCAGAGAGGAACTGATGCCTGCCATAAGGAAGCCCAGCACTGTTACAGAGGTGCCTAACGCCAGCTGCAGCAACGCAAACAGCAGCGGGAAACGGCAGCCACAACAAGTGTGGGATTCCTCCTCCTGGCCACTTTTGGGATCCCCCTTGGCTTTCTTCTGCTTCTTCTTCTTCTTCATCGCGGACTCCTGCGTCGAGTCGGTGGTTTTCTCCCCTCCGGGTGCCTTTCCTGTCTGGCTCTGGCTATTCGGGGACGTGCTGTGCCGGGCTTTCTTCTCCTCCTTTCCCATGCCGGCGGGCTTTGGGCTTTCACGTGAGTGTGGCGTGCTCACGCCGATGGGGGTGCAAATTTTCTGCCCCCCCTAAAGCTTCGCTTTGTGCCGGCTGAGTTGCTCCTGGTATTTGAATCAAGGAGGCTGAACAAATACGGAAAACATTTGGAAGCAGATTGTCAGAGCTCCGAAATGCCACATATAGCCCGGAGAAGGGGGGGATGCGAGGGGGGTACGGCACTGCCAACGTGCAGGCGCCGGCTGCGCGCACAGGGCCGGGCGGGTGCGCTCACACGGCTCCACAGGTGCGAGCGCACCTTTGGCGCTCGGGGACGAGAAAACAGCACTGCCGGCTGGGGAACGGCAGGGAAATCTGCCTCGCCAGGGAGTAGGGAAGGCTGCAGTGCTTGCGCAGGGAGCAGGCAGGTAAGAGCTCATGGCACCGTGGCTCCCCTGTGGCTACCGGCAGGCAGAGCGTGGCCGGGGCAGACACGCAGCACCGTGCCCGTGCCACGCACCCGCTGAACCGCTTTAAATAGGTGCGCCCCAGCGGGAGGCGTGTACGGGAAGTACGAAATTAATACAAATGAAAATACTAGTTAATGTCCTGGGGAGCCTAAAGGGATCCTGTCTCTTCCCAAAACTTGCTAAAGCACAGCTAGGCATGTTTTATGATGAGGCAGACAGGGACCAGCAGTGAGGACTGGTACTTCTGGGCAGGCAGTGGTAGAGAGAGCGTGGAGTGAACATCTGCTGAGCATGTTTCCAGGGCTGCAAGTTATCCATACCAGGAAGATTGTTTATGTTACCTAAAAGGCACAGGGATGTCTTATTGTGGACATGTGGTCACTACACTTTGTCCATATGTGGGCTCAGGCTGGTGCTTGGAGACAGCACAGCAACACAAGTGGTGGAATTTCTCATGAAATACTCAAAAATTGCTCTGTGGCTGAATCCAGCGCTGGGAGCCCTCTCAGACACTGGAGGGACCCAACCATGGAGGTGCCAGCAGCACTGGGGTCTGCAGAGACTGAATTCTGGCTCTGTGAAGAGGTGGGTGCTGAGCAGTGCCGTGCTGGGGCTGTGTCAGCTGCCCTGAGTTCAGCCAGGCCACGGTGCACAAATCCTGCAAGGGAAGACCAAGAGAAGCAAGGAGGCAGTGGGAAGCTTGTGCTTAGCTCAGGCCAGAGGAATTACCCAAAAGCTTAGGGGTAAACTGGTGCTTAAATGCTTTGCTGGCCCGGGGCCGAGTGTGTAGAGCCTGATGTAGGGCACCTCTCCTCTGCACGTGCAGCTCCGTGTCCCCACTGGCACAGGGACACCCTGAGGACACGAGGGCTTGTGCTGCTGCCCCACAGACACCAGTGAGAGAACCTTAAATGGACCAGCCAGCTCTGACCCCACCACGGGGCTGTTGCAGCTTTTTTCCTTTCCCATAGAAGCAGAGAGCAGGAGCAAAGCATTGGGAGGAGTGGGGCAGGTGGAAAGAAGACATGAGAGACTGGAGAAATCCCCACCAAAGTTGCCTTTGGGTGCAGCAGAGCAGTTCAGCTGGGATTGGCCAAAATAGTGAGGTACTCAGAGAGGATCTTACACATGCTGGTATGGCATTGAGGAAATATTTCCTATGACACACACTGGCAGTGCCTTCTGAGAAACTACACTATTTTCAGCTCTTTATGGCATTTAACAGCAATGATCTGTGTCTTCTGTATTAATAAATTATGATGTCACTTTGTTTTATAGATTAAGCAATATCCTCTTTGGATATTTATAATACTGAACGGATGAAAGAAAACTAGAAACAAAGTGGTTTCAGATGCTTTCTGCACACATAACTCTCGTGCTACATCCATAAAGTGAGATTGAGATACATTGTTCAAAAAATGGAAGAGGAAAATAAACAAGAGGTGAAAAAAAATGAAAGAAAATCCTTCTCCTCTAGTCATGTGTAGAGTGCCATGTTTTCACAGTTTCCCAGCAAGATGTTTTGTCACTACCATTCACTTTTTAAAATATCTTTACAATAACTTACACTCACTGGTGTATCTTGCCTCTCAAAGCCACACATAATTATATTTAACCACAGCTCTGAGAAGGACAGGCTGTTCAAGGATCATCACCAAGGTCAGACCAGGAGGCAGTGGCAAAGCTGAGGGCATATTTAAATTATGCTCAGTTGAACATCTATTCTACTAATAATTAGAGTGAAATGAAGTTAGAATTCTCCTTTATGCCCATCTATTCTCCTGGTTCTATCCCATGGCTCTTTACTGTGGTTTTTCCCCCAGGAAAATCCCTGGTTTAGCACCTGGATTTGTGCTGGCTGCTGGATTTATGATTGCTGTCTTCTCAAAGGGGCCAAAATCCAACTGCTTTATTCGTGACAACATTCATATTGGTTTCAGTGGGAGCAATTGTCTGAGGAGGATGAACAGGATTTAACCCGAGGCCAATAAAATTAACAAGATTTTACCTTAAGGCCAATAAGAACCCTTGTTTATCTCTGAGACAGAGAATCTCTGGTAAAACAGGTGCCTAAATATCTTTGCTGAACAGCAAGTAACTAAAAAAATGAGGCCATGCTCAAGGGCAGTAGATGGAACACATCTCCTGCAGGGTATGTAGGATGTCCAGATCCCAGACCCTTGCAGCCCTTCTGAAAATTCCAGCCAGTGCCCAGAGTCCTTAGTGCAGGAGAAGTCTAGGCTAGCTCAGGGGACATCTTCTGTGCAGTGACAGAAAGGTTTGGGTACTATGAAACCATGAAATGTGGTCAAAGTAGAGCAGAGCTGCCTTCTCCCAGCTGCTGGGTCTGGAGTAGCTGTGCCACGCAGTTTTTCTAAGGAAAGCAAAGCCATTTGTTGCCATCTACCCTGGTCACACTGAGACAAGGAGCCTCTCCTTGGCTCCTTGCACACTTAAAGGCATATCCATCCTCGAATCCCACCATTTCTAATACTCAGCTATTTAGAGACAAAATTAGGGGTCAAATACATTGAAAAAATTCTGGGCAGGGACCTTGTTGTTGATTTTAAATGATTAAACAGTGCATACCAGAGGGGTTTTTGTTTGTTTGTTTGGGTTTTTGTTGTTTTTTGGGTTTTGGGTTTTTTTTGTTTTGTTTTGGTTTGGTTTGTTTTTTTTTTTTTTTTTGCTGTGGTTAGCTGTCCCTGCAAAGCCAAATTCAGATATCTTACATGCTGGGAAGTTTAATGGGGACAGAGAAAAGAGACGGATGTGGAATTGATCTTCCATACTTATTATCTGAACCAGATTGTGTTTGCTGATTCCACTTGGCAGTAACAATCAAGTATAAAACAGCTGTGAAGGAATTCATAGCAATGACAAATTAAAAGAATTACATTTTTGGAAATTGAAAGATTAAACAAGGACACTGAAATAACACTAAATTTTCTTGAGTAATACATCTTCCGGATGTCACTTGGATTTTCCCAGCAACACAAGAATAATCATTACCCTTTTATGCCCAAAGGCCCTGATTAAGTATGTCCTTAAATTAAGCACATGCTTGAATACCCTTCCTGGATGAGGATGTTTTTTGATTTGAGCCCAGCTAGCATCTCTCATGTGGCACGCAGTTGTAATTTCATGTCCTTTACACAAAATGAGTCATGTTGCACAGCTTTTCCATGGCCAGACACCATCCTCTGTAAAACATTGCCTGCTCTTGTTTGTCTCCTTGCCAGAAAGCAGCGCAGCCTGGGTGACGGTGACAACAAGTCAAAGAGCACACACAACACCAGGCGTGGAAAAGGCGAGGTCTGGGCTGCAGCTTTGTGGTGACACAGTCTGTCCTACTGCTTCTCCTCGGGCTGGGGACACACAGCACTGCATGGGACTCCAGAAAGCTGGGATTTTTTTCCCCCGCTGGCATCTTTGCCCTGGAAATAAAGCAGGATGGGCAAGGTTGGGTTGCCAGAGATGCACAGGCGCTCACTCCCACATAATCACATTTACACAGATATTTCTCCCAGGCATCAGCACCCCAGCCAAGTGCCAAGTGGCAGGGTTGCAGCACACAAACCCATAGCAGCAGAATTAGCAAGGAACAAAGGCTTGGACAGGGATGCCCTCATTGCCCCAAGTACTTTGGAACATTTGGCTCCCTTTGCCCAAGGAGCAGCTCCACAAAAAGCTGCTGACCCAGGGGTCCCCTCAGAGATGCCACCCCCAGCGTGACAGCTGGAGTTGGGAGGGAGGCAAATGTGCCAGCCGAAGGATCGCCACTCGCCAAGCCAGCCTGGGCTAAGGAGAAGCTAAGACCCTGCCTGATCCTTGCTTCTTGTTCCCCTGATTCCCTCACTCCACAGCAAGCCACAGACTGCAGAACTGGGGCAAGCACTGCCAAGCAGCCAAAGCTCAGCACAAAGACTGGGCCAAACTGGGAGGGGGAGTTCCCCATTTAAGCAAATGATGAAAGGTTCTCCCTGAAAAAAGGTTTAAAGCCAAGCCGTGCTTTCCAAAACCTCATGCCCATCAACAACAGATAATTATAACATGTACTTCTTGAAAGCACATTTGTATAAAAGACATGGCCAATTAGAAATAGGTCCAACACATGCAATCCAGGCTGGCTTCTGCCACAGCCACTTTTAAAGTTCAGGACATCTGGAGGTGAGGCTTGTTTTCGACAGGCTCTTCTGAGGCCAGTTCGTGTTGTTTTGAGTGCCTGTAGGCTGTGCTGTGAGAGCTGGGTCATGCCAGGTGACCTCCAGAGGAACCATCCACCCCACAGTATTCTTTGCATGTGCTCCTTGTGCCCTTTTGGCATCATTGGAGTAAGACCAAGGTACAGAGCATTTCAGTTTAGCTGTTTGGGGTGACAGATGTGGAAAGAAGTAGAGAACAGGAGTTGTTTTATGTCAGGGTACTCCGCTCCTGGAGGCCACCTATTTACCAATGTACCTTACTCCCTCCATTGCCTCTGACCATGAAGTAAATTTGTGCATACAGAAGAAACCAGCTTGGGAAGAAATTGTGCCTTGCAGTCTCCAAAATGAAGGTGCTACACCAGTCTAAATTCCTAGACCTTTGCTTTTGCTAAAGCTCCCTTAGCTGCCTCGTTCCTGGTGCTCCTCACCTCCAGCTGTGATTCCCTGAATCCAGATGGTGGCCCAGACATTTGTGGGGGTCTCCTGCATAAAACTTGACAGTGCTTAAGCTGTCCATAATGATCTGACTGTTTCTGCCTTATCTTCTACTCTTATGGCAGGTTCTTTGGAGTGGAAGGTATATATTATCACATTTCTGCATGAGGCCTGGGGAGGATCCTTAGGGGCTGCAACTGATAGTCCCTCAAAACTGGGCTGGACAAGTAAGAAGTGAGAAGCTGCGATACTACACAAAAGCAAAGCTAAGTGCTGCAACTTGCTCTACACATCACCACACTCTGGTGAGATTTTTATACCGGCCCAGAGACCTTTGCGTCTCGAGTCCGAAAACCAGGGATGACCAGTTTACAAATGTTCTGTGCCCTTTCCAAAGCCAGTCTTCTCTCTCTCTCTCCCATGCATAGCTGAAGAGGTTATGGTCCACCAAAATATGTTAACGAGATAGTATGGCTGTTAGATCTTCTCACCAGGTGTTAATCACTACTTGGCTAAACGGAGGCAAATCCTCTCAGCCATGTTCTTGCTGAGGATAACAATTAGATCTGTTCTATGTCTGCTCACAGGAATGCATTCACACACCCCCGCTCACGTGAGGTTCAGGATGCTGCCTTAAACCATATACAGAATTTCCAGGAAATCTGCCTGTGGCTTTACACCAGGACATAGGCTCTGTGGGAAGCAGAGGGAAGGGCAAAGGTTCCTGCTCTCACTTGTCATTAATGAGAAGGATAAAACGAAGGAGCTTCATAGCAGTGGGTGCCAAATGTGCTCAGCTTTTCCTATGCAAGTGGATGTTTTGTAATACAATTAGGAAGGCCTTATTTTCAAGAGACATGTGAAAAAAAAACTGCTTCTGAGCTGGTCCAATGCTACCAGCAGCTCTAATAAGGTGTTCTCTCCAGAGATCCAGGACAAACTTGGTGGAGCATATTACACGTATCTCATTTCTTGCACTTTCTGTAATGCAGAGACACTCATGGCTTTGTTTCTGCAGCTGGCTCAAGGTCTCATGCTGGCACTTGGGCAGTCTCGCTGTGTTACTCCCTGCTCCAGCAGCACTTCAAGGCCTGATGTACTCACAGGCACCGCAGTTGCCTGAAATACATTTTTGGGTCCTCTGGAAGGCTCCAGCTGGAATTTTCTGAGAAGTCAGTATTTTGAAAGTGAGTGGCTGTGACTTTCCTCCAGCCAGGGTCCACCATAAGTGCTGACTTTTCTCAGAGTCATCTTTGGAGCCCTGAAACACCAGAGCTGATTTCTTCAGCCCAATTGAAATTGGTTGCTGACCTTGGTATGGCCAAGATTTTCCTTCACCTCTTGGCTGGTTCAGAGGTGGACCCCATAATCTTCCCTGGAGACAGCAGACCAGAATATACTGGGGTTCATTTTTCCCTCCTGAGTTTGCCTTAGCAGCTACAGGGCCCAGTAAATGATGGGCCATAATCTTTTGCCTCACAAAGAGCTAGTTACTTCCAGAAATCAGTTTCCCTTTGCTTCCTGAATTGCTGCATCAATGTAAACCATCTGTAAATCATCACAAATGATCAAAGCTGCCTGGTCTTCATCTGAGGTGGAGCAGAGGCCTGGAGTCCAGGCTAGAACTGTGTGACAGATTTGGGACCTTTGACCTTTGCCCACCTCTTCCCTGGAGCAGCCCCCTGGATCTTTCCTCTGCCCTCCACCTGGGCTCAGCTTCCCTCTTGAGCAGCAATACCAGCATGGCTTCATGTTGTAATGTAAGAGGGTTCTTGAGGACACAGAGCTTTCTGTGCTGCCAGAATTACTGCATGTGCTCCTCCAGATGTTGAAGAATATTCCCTCCCATCCCAAGTTACCCTGGGTATTATATTTCCCTGGCTTGACATTGTTATGAAATGTCAGAACTTTGCAACTTGTCTGTCTCTCTTTTGCAATGTCCCCAGGGGAACACAGCCACTTCCAAAGCATTGGTTGGGTCCGGCAAGCCCTACGGATTTGCACCATCTTTCCCTCCAGAAGAACCTCAACCATCTCTGCAAGATAGATGAGGCATAGAGGGGTGGGAGGTGAAAGCCAGATGAGCTGAAAGCAGATCTGGAAGGTAGTTGGTGGTGGGTTTGTCTGAGGGCTGCCTGGGGACTGCTTTTAGTCCATATTTTTCTGTCACACAAAAGAGGGAGGAGTGTGTGGTGAAATTTCCTGATGACACAGACGTGCGAGTGCTTGTCAATACAGAGAGGCCCCAGCCTATCAAACAGGAAGAACTGCGTGACCTCGAGGGTGGGAACAATGGGAATAGGATGAAATTCAGTTGTGCCAAATGTAAGGTTTGGCACGTAAAGGCTGAAGAGCCAGAGTTTATCTGGGAAAATAAAACATCTCAGGCGCCTTGGCTGGTCACAGCATTGCCTTGAAATGGCAGCACAGTACAGGCACAGAGAAAGGTAATGTGAGAGAGGATGAATCAAGTGTTTCTCACAGGGGACTGAAAAGTACTAGTGATGGAGAACAAGTACTGGTGGGCCCTGTGAGGAGGCTGCACTCAGCTTTATTAATCTCTATTAGAGAAAGATGAACTGAGACAGGACCAAGTGTAACTAAGGGTGCTTGGTGGGGCTGCAGACCTTAGGTAACAATAGGAAACTCAAAGGGATTGCCTGGTTCTGCCCAACAACATTAGAGGTTAGAGAGGACATGACTGATCTATAAATATCCCGTGTTAAACTTAAAACAATGTTGGCACAAGGACAAATGGATACAAATGGCCATGAGTGTGTTTAGCCTGGGAACCATTCTGGCCATTGGAGCAGTGAGGGGGAGGAACAGCAAGGAACAGCTTCTTGTAAGGCACTGCAGCATCAATTTTTGCATTGTACCATTTGACATGGGGCTTGAGATGGTTCAGTGATGCAGGAAGTGTCTTCCCTTACAAATCCCCATTGTGGCTATGCTTTTGGAGCCTTCTTGCTCATATGGGAGCCCTAACTCAGCTACAGGAGAAGGCAAGGCTGTCAGTCCCCTGACTAGTTGCATTAGGGCTTGCAAACTCCTAATTTGTTAGTGGCAATTATTTTGATTTCATGCATTTCTTACAGAATAAACTAGAGGCTTACATCAGTAACCAGTTCAGTTTCTTCTTTTTTTATTTTTTTTTTGTAGTTAATACTTTGTACTTATATAGCATCTTTCATCTTTCAAAGTGCTTTACATACATTAATTATTTAATTCTCCCTGTACCCCCTTTGATCTAGGCAAGTATTATGATTCTCAGTTTACAAGTGGGGAAAGCAAACACAGAACAAATGCTTGCTGCCAGGCTCATCCCACTGGGACTGATGCAGCTTCATGGCTCAAAAAGGCAAGGAAAGGTTCCACAATGTGCACAGGGTCCACAAGAAATCCAGTGGAGTGGGCAGGGTGACAACCCTCCTGGGTACCCCCTTGTTCCAAACAGGGAGAAGACAGCGAGGGCTGTGTGCAGGGTCAGTCATATGTATGTATAAGATGCTGAATGGATGATAAAGGACTAGAAAATGATGTGCCCTGTGCTCTGGAGAAAGACCCAGAATTCAGCTTCATCAGAGCATGCAGAACAAAGCCATCACAGTGGCTAGGTGACTAAGGCCCAAGGAACAGGAATAAATGCACATAGTTAGAAGTAGCAAATGAATAAGAACTGACATTGATCTGTGTAGACATGCATCCAGTGGAATGACATAAGTCTTCCCTCTCAGTTAAAAAAAAAATCTGATGTATTTTTGCTTGTTCTTGTGTTTAGGTCGTTTTTCAGAGTGACTCTTAGAGCCTGATTTGGAGATTTCATTGCTAAATAATGGAGCCATTTTTCTGGCAAATTCAGAGTGATGTTGCTTATGTGTTTTGGTTGCTGTGATAATATCAGGACACTGCAAATACGCTCTGCCTTGTTCCAAAGAGAAGTCTCACATTCCCCCTCTCTTTTTCACCCTTTTTAAAGGACATTTCTGTCTTCCAGGGGCAAGCAGTGCAGTTTGTGAGGCAGAACAGGAACCTGGGAACGACACACTTGAGGCCCAGTGCTCATTATGATGCTGGTTTGGCATCTGACATTGCTGAATCTCAGTGGCCAGTGCCCAGAGTGGGAGTTAAAACACCAGGGTACTGATTTTGACAGGTACTGACTCATTTTGAGGCCAAGAGAATGTAATTTAGCACTAACTCACTGTCCAGCCTTATGGGATTCCTTAAGGAATCGTGGCCCTGTGCAACTTCCTCCTGGCACAGCAATCACAGCTTGTGCCCAGGACAGCTCCTGAGCTCCTCTGGGTCTGTCAGCACTATACCATAATGTCCTTTTGGGGGGAAAAAAGGGGGAAAGGGGCTGAATTTAGTCACATTTTTCCTGCAGCAAAACTTTTTCCTGTTCCTGCTAGCATTAATTCCTAGATAAGTAAAAGATTTTTTAATTTCATGGCCATTTTGATATTATAAATGGTGCCAAGAGAGTCAGTGGAAAATTAACAGAGTTAAATCCCCATGGAACATGGAAAATGTAGTTAAAATAATGCTGCTAAAGATTTTGTAATTAGCAGAAATTATTTTAAAGTGTAGCATTTTTAATTATCTGCAAATGCCGCTCACTCTGCATCAGTATTACCCATAAAATTGGCTACACCTAAGACAATTAAGTTCCTCACCTGCACAAATCCCTCAGGAATCCATAGGTTATAACTGAAACCCATGGAGCTGTGCACTAACTGAAAGGGAAACTGTGATAATGGAACAATACTGAAAGCACAGTCCTGTAACAAGCACAATAGAGTTGAAGATGACATTGTGATTGTCTTGTTGTGTCCCTTGCCAGAGTTCCACTGTGTTTCTTAGTATTAATTTCTAGTCATCCATTCCTGAGGACCTTTGTTGAAGCAGGGTTCTCCTCTACCCCATTCTAGCTCATCCCAGCTCACTGAACCCATGGTCTTCCTCAGTATTTGGTAATGGTCTTTAATTCCAGAAAATCTCCTTCTGCAGTTGTGGACTCATCCTTCTCCCCAGGCCCTTTTTCTTTGGGAAATCTCACAGTGTGCGAAGAGCAAAGCAGCACACCTCAGTGCCCAGTCTGGCAAGGTGTGTAGGGAACTAGCAGTGTAGGAGGAGACAGAGGCTGCCCAGATGATGAGAGAAAGGCTCTCTTGAGGGCTGTCAGTGTAGCAGGTTCACAGGATCCAGTGGGATGTGCATCCCTAAAAGTGCCTGGTGAGCTGGGTTGAGGCCTGTCTGAGGTCATACAGGCAGCCTGTGGCTGGGATGGGAGGTGTCCTCCTGCCATCTGAACCCAGGCAAGTGCCTCTACAACAAGGTCACTTGTGCCTTTAATTCCTCTGTTGCAGAGGAGTTATTAGCTGTATATTAGAAATACTATGCCCAGGGAAATTCAAACTTTAAACAGCTGCCTGCTCATGTAGCTCTTTTATGGTGACATTTATAAAAATCAGTTCACACACAACAATGAGACAACAGAGAGAGACAATTGCAGTGGGCTGTCCATGTGGCTGAAAACCACTGACCATCCTGTGATTCAGGACCATCACCCACAGAGCTGTACCCCATTAGTACTAGCCTGGGGGTTCTCAGCTATCCAGACAAAAATTGGTGGGTTGATGGCAAATTATGAGGCCCTCTCCTCAACATCTCTTCCATATCAGTGCTGCACAAGAGGCAAGGAAGAGTATTTCTTTTAGGATAAACAGCACTCTTTGTAAAATCTTAACTCATTTTAAATATGGAACTTCCAGTTCAAGCTATGTTGAAAAAAGCACCAAAAGGTTGGGGGTTATTAATACATTGTAACTAAAACTACAGGAAACTTCAGATGGAAAGGCCAGCTGTGTGGGATGAGGAAAGCAGCAACAGATATCTCTTTTAAACCAGCTTTGGACAGTGAATTGAATTTGCCAATAATTCACTGTGCAGCCATAATAATTTCTAACACAATTTTCTGAATGTAGCTTTTCAAATCACAAAAGGACAAATCCCACGGTCTCGTGCCACTCTGGCAGTCCCATGGCTCATTAGCAGGGCTGTAAAACCAGGAGGTATGAGGTGAGACACCTCAGACAATTCAGGGACTGGCAGCAGCAGGGAGGTGGTGCAGGATGGGAGGCAGTGGAAAGATCCATGGCACACCCCTGACATGCCACTGAACCCTCATGCCAAATTTCAAACCCCTGCTCTAAAGCAAGGCTATGCTCAGGCCATTCAGCAAAAAGGTCACCAGAAGCACTTCATATGGTGCTAAACAGTTTCTTCTGCCATCTCCTCTTGTGCTTGATGCCAGGCATTGGCCCAGCCCATTTGGCTGGATCTCTCCCTCAAAGATGTCAGAGGCAGCCACACAGCATGGAAAAAATCGCCTCAAAATGCTTGGCAAAGCTTTAGTTGACTGAAAAGGGGCTTGTATAATGGGATGTCTTGAGTAACTTGAAAAGCAAACATCCCTACCAGAGCTGCCTATAGTGCAGTTGCCTGCACAAGGTGTATAAATGCCATTTTTTCTTTGTGTTTTTCCAGCAGCAGTGTGTTCACCCAGCCTTAAAATTATGTCAGTGGTATCTGTGACTGTCATCCACCTCCTGCCAGCACATGCCACTTTATATGGGCACAGTCACGGGGAGTTTTGCCCTTGGACATCCACTGCTCTGGGAGTGTCCAACCTTGAGCTCAAACTACAAGGCAAAAGCAAAACCAGCCTTTTGTCTCAGGCATCCATAAGCAGCTTAAATGGGCAACAAGGGGGCCTCCTCTGCAGTGACAGCAGTGTTTTCTTGCAGCTCCCTGCTGGCTTTGCCTGGTGCCCAGAGCTCAGGAGCTCTCCTCTGGGCAGTCACAGCTCAAAGCTGAACTGGGAACACTTGAAGGATCTGTTTTGCTCTCACAGGCACTATCAAAGGGATGCTACCAGTCAGACCCTCACTCCAATGGCTCTCCATGTGCCATGTGAGTACCACGTCTGTGCTAGATTATTTTTTTTGTCTCTCTGAGAGCTGTAATAGTTCTTATAATCCCTCTCCTGCTCTTTTTACACCTTCTCTATCTCAGAGAAAACTGCCTGCTGCCAGCACTGTGGATCCCAAGCAGGGATTATGCACACACATTTTCCTACACAAAATGAGGTCTCTGGTGCAAGCGAGGCCTTGTCCAGCTGCGTAAGGAGTCCTGGCAAGGGCAGGTTGATGGCCTCAGTGACACAGGGAAGGTGAGGGTGGAGGTCTGGCTTGCCAGAGTGAAATAGAAGTTGCAGGAAGGAGTTTCCAGACCCTGGCTGATGTCTCTGCTGTAGGTCTTGGCCCAGATCAGGGTAACAAAAGCAAATCTTATTAGTACCTTGGCTGAGACCGCTCCTGATTTCAGCACAGTTTTATCCATAGTGTGAGTCCCTGTGCCAAGACCTCAAAATAATCCATACCACATCTGCAGTCCTGGTGAGGAGCAGTAAAGGAGGGAGAGGGATGCCCAAGAGGACAGGCAGTTCTGTGCCTCGAGGGCCAAAGAGATTCCTGCTCAAGAGGACTGGAAGGCTCTTGTGCAAAGGTGGATCATGGAGTGGAAGGGAATATTAATAAATGTGGCACTGGTGGATTGATACAGAGAGCAGAGAGCAAAGCCCAAGAGAGGCTGCAACAAGAAAGTCCATGGAATGGGAATGCTTGATTTGATTTTAAAACTGAGCAGTGAATGGCAGGAGGAATGGGGATGTACTCAGCAGAGTATTGCAAGATTGGGATTCATTGCCACCAGAGATGGCTGAGACACAGAGCTCAGGATCTGAAATAAATGTATGGGCATTTATAAAGGTTGTGGATATCTCCAGGGTTACCTCATTGGAGATAATCTAACAGAAGAGATATAAACCAGAGCTCTTCAGGGGACATGCCAAATGATATATGCCTAGGGTGAGGAAAATATTTTCCTATAAGCAAGTTAGGATTGGCCATCCTGGTGTTTCTTGCTCTGGGTTTACAGGACTTTGCAACTGGGCACCTTCAGAGAGAAGAGAGTGGAGTAGATAAGCTGAGAGCCCAGTCCAAGGCAGCAGTCCCCCTGGTCCTGTGTCCTGCTGTGTGAGAAAGCATGTGAGGAATTATAATTCCCTTTGGACATGTGACCCAAATTGCAGCGGGAATTTGCATTCCTGGTGCCAGCTTCCATTTCATGTCTGTCCCCCACTGCAAAACAACACCTGCAAGAGGGTTTGTTACCATCTCTGAAAGCACAAGCTCAACAATCTTTTCAGAGACATTAAGAAGAGTATCTACAAAGGAAACCGAAAGGTAAAGAGGAGTAAAAAAAATGTCAATGCTGTGTAAAAGCTTATCCATACAAAACAAACTTGCTCAAAGAAAAATCAGTTGTCACTTTAAAATCTGACATTAAGTTTTTCAAATCACAGACCTTAATCAGGAGTAATACTTGAAGAGGAACAAAGAGAATTTATGATGAAAAATCAGGACAGTTGAGTGCTAGGCTCAGCGGGACTAACTGCATGACAATATGGATAAGAATGATAATTGCATTAGCTTAGTCTGAAATGACTGGCCAGAGCTGTTTTTTTTTGGTCAGTTGAATTTCTGAAATGGCTTCATTTACTTTTTAATCAAACTTGGGAGGAGAATTACAAATAGATTATGACATGTCCATCCACTCTCTCAGGGGAACAGAGCATTTCAGAAAAGCATCCTAACACTGGCTTAGAGGTTTTTGAAATGGGTTAAACCAAGTGCCCTTTATGGGTCCTTTTAAAATGATATTAAGAGATGAAGGTAGCTCCTACTGATGAAAGTTAGAGGATCCAAACTCATGATGCTCTCACTTTAGTCCACACATTGTACTTTAACCCCAAACCACAGTCAGACCCTCCCCACAGTGACATTCTCACTCAATCCAATTTTTACACCTTATTTATCCTTTTAAAAATCGGCATGACATCAAACAGGCACTAATCTTCTGCCTGTTAAAAACAAGACAGCTCTCCTCGTGTCTACATTTTCTGCAATAGGAAACTGTGAGTTTATCTCCCAGCTCCACAGTCAAATTCTGGTTCAAATTCCATTCCAGTGATCCCAGTGATCCCAGTTCCAGCTGCCAGCTCCATGTTGCGGAGACCTGGTGGGAATCACTGGGGGTTCCCAAAGCAGCATTCTCCCAAAACAGTGCACTGTGAGATTGCAGACAGGGGAAGTAGCAGCTGGTCCAGATGGGAGAGAGAGGGCAGACATTCCCCAACAGCCCATACCTGGAACACTGCTCCCACTGGTAAACATTGCTCTGATGGAACGTGAATTTGCCCTTAGCAAAACCTGGAGCCTGAACTGGGGAGCGTGAATGAGGCAAGGGAGATGTGAACTGCAACAAAAATTGGCTGATCATGACAAGTCCGCTGCTGTTCCAT